>NW_020273606.1:1677313-1924047 GCF_003268045.1 Sipha flava
ATTATTATTATTATTATTATTATTATTATTATTATTATTATTATTATCATTATTAGTATTATTACATAAGAAAATATAACAACTGTTACGCTGGAAAACAAAATCATAGATTTTTGTAAATCAATCTATATAGGTATTACAAAATATAATTGTTTACAAATGTGTATTATTTAATTATAATTACAGGTTTTGCAGTGTCGGATGTTTCAAAAACATTAATGTTTGACTACCATTACAATGTGATAAAGGCGCATTGCAAGGAGGCCATACATTTGATGTATACTGATACAGGTTAGTACTAGTTATTTTATTTATAATTATTATTTTATTAATTTGTTTTTTATATTTCAGATTCATTGGTATACTATGTGAAATCCAAATATTTTTATATAGATTTAAAAGAGAACCCAATATTGTTAAATTGAATGGATACAGCTAACTTACCACGAGACCATCCCTGCTACATTGCTAAACGAAAGAAAATATCTGGGTTGTTCTCAGATAAGATCGATAGTAAAACTATGTACGAATTTGTAGTCCTTTGTGCAAAATCTTAAGCATATATTTTGGATAATAAAAAAAAAAAAAAAGCGAAAGATATCAGAGGTCATGTAGTTAAAAACCACATGTTTGATGACCATAAGAGGTGTTTGTTTGGTGATGCGAGTCTTAACGAATATAAATATAATGTATCTATACGGTTGTTTAATCATAATATTATGACAACTAAATCCAATAAACTAACATACAACTCACAAGACGATAAGAGATATATTGGAAAACCAGATTCACACATTACCACATGGACACTACAAAATTGAGTAAGATAAACTTAAATATATATTAAAAAACAACTAAATATTACATTAATAATAATATTTTTTTTTTATTATGTTTCAGTGAGATGATACAGGATTTAATGTAAATGTTAAGTTATTTTTCTACATGTTAAATATAACATATGTAATTGTTAAACTAAATATAAAAATATAATAATAAATATAAAAATCATTTTCCTTCTCAAATTTATTGTTAACACTAGACCTTTAAAATCATACAATATGTGCTGTCGTATATATGTTGTGTATAAATTCTAAGGAAATGTTACATAAGGATAAAATAAAAAAATAAGGCTGTTTGTAAAAATATAATAGTAAATGTTTATTAAGATTTATTTATAACCATTTTCTCAATACATGAGCTGTATATAAAGTAAAATTTTGAAGTTTAAATCTTTATGAAGTATACAAAAAGATATAGTATTATCGGATTGTAGCCGGTTAACCCATGAACATCCTAGTTTTTTATATTGATAACCTATATTTATATATTTCTGTATTTATGTGTGGAATAAACTCTTGTAAAATCTGTTGTTTCTACAATCCTTTCACGTATATACATTCAAATTGTATTGAATTTAAAATCTGATTGAGCTTGTCACATTGTACGTCTCCATATTCGAGAGAAAGTTCACAAAAGCACTTCTTGAGCCATCAGTTAATGCTCTGAGATTATTCGTTCCGATAGTTCAATGTATTGAAATTTTGTTATAATTTTTCATTAAAATGTGTAAAATAAAAACCCATTCATACGATCTTCTATCCGTAAACTCTTTAAACGTTTTTTTCTTTCAGAGTCCTGTTAAAACGCTCAATAATTCATGTTTTGGTAGTGCTATACGTTGAATACATTTAATTTTATACTTTTTAATTAAAGCATCAAATGTTTTGTTATAACATTTTTTTGCCATTATCGACATGCAATAGTTTGGGAGATCGATTAATTAATGTTTTCGCGAAACCTTTTGTAACTTCAATTCCGGTTTTTGTTTTTAAGGGTAATACCTAAGCAAATTTTGTAAAACAGTCGATTTTACACAAAATATACTTGAAACCTTTATTTTTTTTTCGCGTATGGTATCATTCCAATGAGATCAGCTTGTCATAAATCTTTTTTACCGTACACATTGACTACACGTCTGGTATAATTTTTCTCATAGGTTTATGCAACTCATACGCGATCTCACGTTTAGACATCAGGAATTCTTTTTGTTAATCCGGCTTCATATAATTCTTCGAAAATAGATAATATTTCGTTTGAAACTCCTATTTTAACTGACTGAGAGGCTAATAAAAGTCTTAGCCTATCGACAAACTCATTCGGATCGTTTTAATAAACTATATTATGTTTTGTAATTTCATAGACAGTCCACTGCCGGATGCAAACAATCTGGTAATAATGTTTTTATATTAATCCTCACCATTACATGATGTCACCTAGGCGCAGAAACAACAAGAATAAGGGAAGCGATCATATCAACTGGGTTATTGATACAATTTCAATAGAACTACACGTACCTGGTAGGTAATTAGCTTATTACTATAACTTTTACTATAAAACTGATTTTTTTGTTGTTTTTGTTTTATAGGTTCTCAATACTGCGGATCGGGTACAAATTTAAAGAAAACACTAGCCCGCGGTGTTCTTGATGTAAACACATTGGATTCGTATTGCAGAGATGATGATATTGCATACGATCGTAGAAACGCGCTCTCCAATCGTAGAAAAACAGATTACATTTAAGAAAATAGAGCGTGAGACCGGGTTTAAGCGAGAAATTCGTCTTTGAAAGGAAAAGCGATTGCTTGGGGTGTGACCACTGCAATGAAGTTAAAACGAATATTAAGAAGCAGCTATATGTTTAAGTCAGCGGTTAAGGCGCCTAAAAATATACTTAAGAAAAATAAAAAAGAAAAAAGGCTTGTTAAAATTAGCTCGAAAATGTCTTGCAGCGGCTAAAAAGACTACACATACCAAGAAAAAAAAACCAATCAATACTGAGGACCTCGTAGTATTTTGAAGAAATGACTAGCCAGCGGTGATTCAGGTGTAAACACATTTAGGAGTAGGAACTAATCTCCAACAATATCCTATTGAAAAATTAAATAGGTCAAACCCTCAAAGGACCGGTCCAAGGTTCCATATATGGAACCTATACGTATACGTTCCTATATAACAAGAGCACACAACCCTCTCCCGAGTTTCTTGTCCGTAGGCCGTCAGTGTGTGCATCCAAGCTCTTGGCTATGTACATGAGTATCAATCGCCGGGACTCTCGCAGGAGCTTCTTGTGACGAACCGAGTGCGATTGTTTTGCTTTCATTTTTTAAGTTTTTCTTCTGTGCGAGTCTCGAAGAGTATCCATCATTAGCTATGAATACGGTGTCCGTGTTAATTGATTTCCATCTTCACTCTATTTTGCAACAGTCGTAAGTGATCGGCATATAGACGCATCGATCAAACCTTTAGGCTCTTGAAATTTGTTGTTTTCTTTTTTTGGCTGTGCTGTTTTTGTTAAAGTCACAGCTTCAACATCCTTTAAAATAACTGTCATTGTAATTTTATGTGATGGAATCTGGAACAGATTTTTTTTATTTATTTTTTTTAATCTACCACCTTAAGCACATACTTGTGTTGGTAGTAGAGTGCTATATAACATATTGTGAAAATGTAATTATAATTATAAGTAGAAAAATCTGACAAGAATTAAGTAATATATAGAATAATATAAAGAATAAACGTATTATATAAAATAAAAAAAATAGAATAGAATGAAAGTAGTATTACATACAATTTGAATACTTATAACTAATAATAAATTACAATAGTTAAATATAGTTCCTTATTATTTAACCAAGTATTAAAATAACCAAATCTGAATTTTTTTTTTCATTCCTATAGATAGTTGTATTATTCTCTTCGGTATAAAATATTTCCCTTTTTATATTTACTGGCATTAAGTTGAATATTTTTGGACCTAGACAGTCTATGAATTTTTTGACCAAACGCTTTTCTAGAATATTCAATTCTCACATCAAATACTATATTTGATATATTTGATTGATTTAAGTTATTATTAATATAATTATTATAAATTTATAATTACCTACTTGAAAACGTATAAATTCTTCTGAAGATGGCTGGAGTATAATTAAATCCTCAATCGCAAACTTTCTAGATTTTGATGAAGATCCTTTCTATTGTTTATTAAAATATTTAAAATGTTTCTGCTAAAATCCAAAATAAACAGTGTCTACATTGCCATGCTAATTAATTGAATATAAATAATGAAACAATATTGTGTACATGAAAAAAATAATAAATTACCTAATTATAGTAGTCACTCAATAATTCGAAATTCAGACCGAATTGAAAATTCGATTTATAGGTGTTTTCGATTTACTGAGTGTTCCAAAAATCGAAGGAAAGAAAAATAATACGAATTATAGAGAGGTGAAAAATGTTATTATATTTATTTTGACATTTATTTATTATACATATTATATGCATAAACGTACGCAGACTTGTATTTCACAGGTCCATACAATACTTTTGGGCCCTTATCTTGTCAAAACGTTTATTTATATTTAATAAATTACTATGTATAAAAAAACTAAATAAATATAACTTTAATTTTTTATATAATATCGTGGTATAATAGGCTCAATGAATATATTTTCCTTGAAACTTGTATATTTTTCTGACAGCTTTTATTATTTATGATTTGTACTTTTCTAGTCAATTGTAGATATGTTATATTATTATAATAAGTTTTTGAAAGAAATTTAAAATTGTTGCTATTACTAAACATCATTTATTTTTTAACGAAGCAGGCATGTAATACCACGGGTACAATAATACAAAAAGTTCCGCAGTCTGCAAATTATAGACCTCAAACTTAATGGCGTAATTTGGAATTGGTTCTGGGGTGGGATTTGGATATTAGTTAATACTATCGTTATAGTGGGGCTATGGTTTTTAGGTTTTTAGGCCCTTACCACTATTTTGGCTTCCCTAGCCGGCTAGACGTGGGCCATACAATTATGATTAACAATAATATGATAATGTTCTTTCTCCTTGAGGAAAAATAAGAGGACGATGATTTATTAATCGCTACACATTCTGATCAGAGAGAAAAAGTTGATGCAATTTTTCTTAATAGAAAAACTGATGAATACTTTAAAGTTTTAATAAATCGACATTTAATACGAAATGAAACAACATTTCGCGAGTTCTTTCGTGTTAATAAAATTGTTTTCGAACTAATCAATCAATTCCTCTTCTTGTTCTCGCGTAAAATTCAATTTAGCCATATTGATGAGTCGATGGTGGCGAGCGACAGTCGCAATACACTGCTCTCGGACCGGCAGTGTCTCCGGTCGCGACGATAAAGTTCAGTCGCGCGTTGGAAACCAGTCAATAGGAATCGCATATCAACAGTCGGGCGGCGACTGATCGCGGCTTGGAAACCGTACCTTTACCACCGTTGTCGCGCGGTCGCGTTTCGCCCGCGGTGCACTTGCGTACCGCGCGGGTTCCGCGACGTTGAAGTCCGCGCGGCCGCGAGCTTCGGTTCCGACGGGACGCCGGCGCGATTGGGCGGCCTCGCCCGACCAATAATTGTCGGCGGCCGCGCGCGCTCGATGGGCGTGGTGTTGCGATTCGGCGCCGCGCTCAGTCGGGCGTTCGTCACATGCGTCGGCAGTGATCGCCGCGAACCCGCTCCGCTAAGACCGCCCGGGCGCCGCACGCACGCTCCGCACCGGTGCTCACGGTACACGCACGTTTCGCGACGCGCACGCACCAGGCGCCCTAAAGGGTTTGGTTAGGTTGTCGCGCGGCGTCGTCCCGGCACCCAGTCCCGCGGTGGTGGTACCGTTCCGATGCTGGTCCGGTAACGTTTCGCACGCACCAAGCTCGGCTCGCTCGCGGTAACGGGTTCGTCGACAGACGGGTACCCGGTTCATTTTCCTTCACCGCCGCACATCGTGGTAAACCCGTTCGCCGTTCTGCAACTGCACTGCGCTGTTCTTTCGACCGCTGTTGATCTCGGGGCGCCCTCGACGAACGTCGTTTTCCGTCCGGACGCGCGATTTATACCGCCGATTTCTCCGCGACCGTCCTGCGGACGAGATGTGAAGACCATTTCACGAGGCAACGACTTCGCGATCGATAATCTCCGTTCGCATTCGCAGACACCATAGGTATGTTTTCGTTGCTCGAGTACCCTGAGCGAACAGCCACGTAAATGTTTAAATATTTTGCACTTTTATTTACACAACGATTCCCGCGTCCTGAACAACGGTTATCTCTACGTATAAGGTCTTGTTAGACGATGGATTAAACCGACGAGATACTCGTTGTTTCGTCCGGTGCGTGTTGTACAAAAGTATAATTTTTTATTTTTTTTTTTTCATACATATGCTATGCGGATAAATTTTAATAATCTTTGGAATTCGTATTAGCTATTTGAATACCGGTTAACAACTTTTTCGTAATAAGTACATTCTGTGGTTTTCACTTTCGACGACGCGGTGCAACAAATTGTACTTGAAATCATAACACACATGACGGTTGCTCATTTTGTGCTCAAAAATGTGAAATCAATGCACGAGGTATGAAGCGAATAACATTCGTACCGTGTCCGAACGCAAAATTTAAGTCGCGCTCACATCGAATGCGTTTACGTACAAATTTTATTTGTACCAACACGTTCGTTCACATGTGTACCATCCCGACCTACCAAGTACAATGGGACCGCGCAGAATTGTTGCGAATTGTTCGTACGTTTACAGTTTTGACGTGCGAACACAATCCAAAATTGTTGGGATTTTATGCACTTCCGTGCGTAGAAAAATGTCAAAAATGAATGTTGGAAAATTTATCAACTTTATTTACGGACACACGTGTGTGTGGGATCATAGCGATTCAAGTTATCAGTGTTGCGAAAGTTGTTGAATTTAGTGAGATTAATTTGTATAGTGTTTGGAAAACAAAATTTTCATATATCTTTATGCGTTCATAACTATGCAATAGTATGTGTTCATTATGTCTTCCATATTATGATGGAATTTACCAAATTAATTTATTTTTAAATATATTTCTCGCACTCGTTCGGTTCTACGACAGTGAAGACGACACAACCGTCTCCGAATTAGAGTAGAATTATCTTGAAGATACAGATTATTCATTGCATTCAGGACGTCACGAATGCTATATCACCGGAACACTATTTTACGAACAAAAACGTACTCTATTCGTACGACCGGTATTTCTCGTACTTTCGTACGATACAAATTCGCACCCAATGTGAGCGCGGCCTTAGATAAATTTGTCACAGGGAAAACGAAAAATCCTAGATCATGAATACGGGCGTCGAGCGTTTTTCTAATGATTCCAAAAACCCGATATAGGTAATCCGATAAAGCACACACATTTTTCGGATTACCGGTTTTCTTTTTCGCAAAAGAGGTAGAAGTGCAATAGTGTATCGCCCGCGCAAACGTGTTGATATTTAATCTCGGTTACGCTTCCAGAAAACCTGCCGATAACAACGGCCGAATCGCCTGCGCTTGCGATACAATATCGTCGGCGGGCCCGCAGGATCGGCCGGAGCCGTCGCGGTCGAACGTGCTGAGTCGCAGTACTGGCGAGACACCAGCGGCAATGAGCCGGTACCGGACGGCGTTCCAGTCGTTCTCCATTGAATCGTTGATCGGCGGAAGGGCCGACGACAGCGGCACGAGCCAGGACGACAAGGACGACTGCGGCAGCGTCGCAACAACCGGCCGCGAACGTTCATCACCGCCGTCCGAAGAGGTGCTGGTCGCGCGGACTACGAGTTCGTCGGCCGCGCACCATCACGACTGGACGGACGTGTCATCGGGTTCGCCGGCGTTCGGGACGCGGGACAGGCGGCTGTCCACGTTGTTCAGCAGCATGTTGGACACGGCCATACAACAGCGACAACGGTTGGTGCAGCCGCAGCCACCGCAGTCACCGCCGCTGCTGCCGTTGCACTTTGATTACTTCAAAGCGATGCAGCTGCAATCGGCGGCCACCGCGGGCAAGACGTTTTCGCCGCGAGCGCTTTGGCCGTATTTGAGCGAAGTGGTCGCGTTTCCGCACGCGGCGCCGCCGCCTCCGCCACCGCCGGCGTGTTATTTACAACCTCCACCGCCGCTGTTGCCGCAGCCATTCGGATGCGCCGACGAAGCGTACGAGGACGACGATCACGTGTCGTCGTGCGACGTCACGTCACCGATCGCCGGGAAGTCGACGGGAGATTTGATGTGCCGCCATCAGGACGACGAGGACGACGAAGAGGACGAAGAGGACGACGATGTCGACGCGGACGAAGACGGCGACGATGATATGAACGAGACCGACGCCGGTGATTACGACGAGACGACGGCCAATCCGCGGTTCGGTGAGTTGTAACATTGCACATCACGTGCGCTCAGTGGCATGCATTCGATTTCCTTACGGAAGGAGTATCATTTAAATGAAAAATACAATAAATAAGAATTATACTATCTACCGTAGTTTTGATCTCTTGATATTAATAGATAAATATTTTTGTCAATGTTTTAATCTTAATTTCTAATAATTCCAGAAAACAAAATAATGTCAAATGGTACAAACTATTGTGTTACAAACTCATAGACATATAGAATTAATTATTAAAAATTCAAATCATGTTATTTTTTTTATGAACTGCACAACATTTAAATAAGAACTTCACATTTTAATTTAGAACTGCACATTATGTGCATAACTGCATATTAGCGTAAGCTCTGTCATAAAGTAGATATTCTAGATCAAATAGATCATATTATTGATATTTTTGCCAGTTTTAAAAATAGATGACTTGAATTTATGTTGTAAAAATTGTTGTTTTCTTTTTGTTATAATATTTTGTAAAATTATAACTTGCCCCCCCCCTAACCAAAGCTCTGGAGCCACCTCTGATTATTTTTATATTGTTAGGTATTTGTTATATAATATGTTCTATTAATCGTACCATTAGAAAACTACATGGTTATTAATTTAAAAATAGCTTAACCAAATTGTAATTTTCTTTCATACATTCTTTATCCTTATTTGTATTTTTTTTAAATTTCATTTTTATTTGGGATTAAAATTATAAATACGTATAAATAAAAATCATATAGAAGAAATGTCAAAACATAAATATATAAACATTTTTTAAAAAAAACAAAATTAGATGATAATATTGTAAACAAAAAGTTTAAAAATGAAATTATACCCCAAAATTAAGACGATCAATCCAACTCAATTCATTCACCTGCCACTGAGATCGCATATACTAGAGATATTGGTAACTAAGTTGGTTTTACATTTAATAAAATAAAAGACGATGCACTTTATGATGTTCTACGTGATCCATGGGTTTCACATGAAATTTTTTTTTAAAATAGGTTCCTTTAAACTTCTCTTGATAAATAAGTATCCCTGGCTATCTTAAAGCCAAAAACTCGGAGGAGCTTTTTATAGACTATACGTTTTATTTGGTAGCGATGAGGGAAGTTGTAGTCGTGTTAAACTAGAAAAATTAATTACAGTACCACTATATCTTTATAAAATAGCAAAAGAAAATTTTAAGAACCATCAAAATAATAACTACCATAAGAATTCTGTTTTCGTCAAACATCTATTTTTATGTATTATATATTAATAATATTATTAATCTTAATAAATTCAAACTACATTTTTTTTTTAATTTTTTTTTTTTTTTGGCTTTGGAAACACAAAACTGTACAAGTAGCATAACTAGAATATGTGATACATTTGTATTTATTGCCGTGACAATAATGTTATCTAAATGATTTATTTAACTTTGGGTGTTGTATGGGTTAGAGGTTCTGTATGATTGGGTTAAAATGATTTTGTAATAAATTATGAAACCCTTTATAGAAATAAGCAGCTTCTCCATTTTCATTTTTCATTGGTTGTTGTGCAAGGAGTAATTAGGTATAAAAGGTGGAGCATATGTAATTTTTCCGAGAATTATATTTTGAAACCGTTGGATTTTGATTGTGTTAGAAACTTTCTCAGTGCTCTACAGTTGAAGGTCGTAGGTTCATAAAGGCTTTAATAGAATTTTGAATAAGAGAACTTTAATTTTAAACTGTATAAGTTTATTGCTCATTAAAGTACGTAACCTGCGGAGCCGAGCATTTAAAGCCTTCTGACGCGAATGTGGCTATTCTAAGTGAGGCACTTGTTCAAGTTGAGTCCTAAGTATCTAACTGTATAAGACATTGAAAAATTAAAATTATGAAGGGTGACATTTGGGTAGAACAGAAGGATTGACATAAAGTGAATAAAGTATGAAAAATATAATTTTTAACCGACAAATTATAAATGATAATTTTTTATTTAGGAACGGTTCATATAATATTAAAACTCTTGTATTAAGAATATTCTCGGTATTAAATGAATGTGGAAAAATGGTCCTTTGGAAGGAATAAAAATGAATAACTGAAATTATTTTCAAATTACATGCGTACGTTCCATAAGTTCGTGAATGATAATGAAATGTCCAATCATGTTCCTACACAGTAAGGTATTTTAAATAATTGTACTTGTATTTTAAAAATGATTCTAACTAAAACCTTGAAAATAACCACATGTATCAATAAATTGATATTGATTTGTATTGTTATTTTTTTATGAGTATTCAGCTTTTGTGCAGACTATTGTTATATTAGGCATACCTCTCAATAAAGTTATCTATTGTTGGTCGCTTCTTGCATCGGGTCACGAAACATAATAAATAAGTATTTTTTTTTTTTACGCATTTTATCCATTACTGTTTAACTTCCTCCATTTGATTTACCATACTCACTTCCGACTCATCTATATCACGCCATCAAATTACTTAAACTTTATTATCGGTGACACCGACTTTGGTTTAATATGGATTCCATATACTTCGTTCGTATAGCTGTTAGTTTCATTGTATATAGAAAAGTATAAAATATATAAAACACTAATAAAATACTAAAATACAAATTAAACCATCGATTTTTTTTTAAATATATATATTATATAATAAATATAATAGGATAAATTATATCCTATTTAATGAACGATTGTCAGTTTTCATGATGAAATCTTAAAGAATAAATCACAAATATGATTTCTATAATACTTTTTGTGTAATTTGTTTAATTAAAAACAATATGTTACATTAATATATACACATCCCTTATAATATAAATATATAAATATATAATATAAAAAACTGTAATCTAAAAGTGTTATGTACGCATTTCAAATTGAAAATAACGTTATAATAAACCAAAAAAACTCTTTTTTAATTAATAAAAACATGTCGTATATACTAGTAATTAGTGTTCGAAATGGGGGGATACGGAGTTTTGTCTTTTGTGTATTTACAGTTTTCATTCATCTACTTGTTTTGTTTAGAATAACGCATTTCTCTTAAGACTTATATTTTAAAACGATATACTTACTATCATTTTTATATTTATATATAAGAAATTATTTTTTTTCGGTGAAAATAATTGTTTTTAACATTCAGGCCCGGATGCCCAGTTTATCGTGTTGTTTAGTATAAAACGTTTCGCAACCCGTGTTTAGAGCCACGGACTAAGATAATATACCTTATGTGAACTATAAAAAAAAAATAAAATAAAATATTTAAGGTACACAAGGTGTGAAGAATGTTACGATGATATCAGGAAATCTGAATTGTGAGGCATTCCTCCACTTATCTTGAGCCATTTCGACCACTGCTAGTAATTATGAAAATCACAATTGGACATTATTCAAAATAATATACCATAAAAATGTAGTTGATACTCGTATAACAATATAAATGTAACTCACTAATTACCGTCCTTGAACTCTTAATTTGTTATACATTTTACAAACATATAGGTATCTATAAAATTAATACGTCGTTCATCTTCACAAATGTAACACATTTTCAGGAAAATGCATAAATGATACATCTGAAATTCTACATCTCAGGCAAAATATAACGGAGCTACAGCCTTCTATTGAGAACAAGTCTCGTCGAAGAAGAACAGCATTCACTAGTGGTCAATTATTGGAACTAGAACGTGAATTCCAAGCCAAAAAATACTTAAGTCTTACCGAAAGATCTGAAATAGCAAACTCGTTGAAGCTTAGCGAAGTTCAGGTAATAATATTTGTATGACGTTTATATAATATTATGATTTTTTCTACTAGGGACTGAATATGAAAAAACAAATTGTTTATTGAGTCATGATTTTATTGACTTTGTACTTGATTATGAATTTTTAATTCGAAACCGTTCGTACTTTACAAATTATATTCTAGATTAAACTATTATTTATTTATATGTTAATTAATTATACTCGTAGTTATTAAGTGGTATTTATTAGAAATTCAGAGAACTCGTTTAACATGCCATTCACAACAATTATTGTAATATGAGTTTTTCAATCAAGAATTTATTTTAATTTTAAAAATACACACACATATATATATATATATATTTCGTGAAATGGATACCTAAACCTTCATTGATGGAACTTGTTCCGTCATTTTGATGTCCATATAGCAAAAATTAAAAAAAAAACTTTAATTTCTATATATTATAATATATTACAATTATTTTTTAAGAAAATGTTGTACAAATATTATAATATTATAATACTTTAATATAAATTATTATTTATTTAGACAAGCTTGTGTTATGGAAACGAGAATTACAATTTAAATTACTTTTAAAACAATCACATTTTTTTAGTTTGACATTTGCCTTTACAATAACAGCTAAAAATACCTTGACCTCCATTTAAAGAAGATACAATTTCTCTTAATGACATTTATTTTGTCTTATTCACTTGCTCGATGTCAATAAAATTTGATTTGGCTGGTTGTATATTTTCAGAACCATATCAACCTTTTAGTATGCCATGTTCAGTTCCTAAATGGTTAAGTTTATTTTTCTGGTCGGTCACTACATCAATAACGTTAGGTGGGTCTACAGGACTTCTATTCACCTTTTGAACCGGGATTACAACACAGTCTCTAACTTTAAATGTTTTAATTTTAATCTTACTATCCTATAGCATAATGAAATAATGAATTATTTTAAGTAAATATGAAAATTAAAATTATTTTACTTGTAACATTTTTTCGACTTACTTTTCTATTCCTATAGCTCCTAAATGATGTGCTTCCTTAATTTTTATATTCTCCTCACATAAATTACATAAAATTGCTTCGCTGGAGTACACTTCCATACAATATAATATTTGTAAAACATTTACTTAAAATTAATAATTTAATTTAATTTTTAGAAATAAATATAATACGAGTATATAGAAATTAAAGTTTTTTTTTTAATTTTTGCTATATGGACATCCAAATGACAGAATAAGTTCCGTCGATGATGGTTTAGGTATCCATTTCACAAAATATTATCCATATTGTGTAATTACGTGAGTGGAGAAATCGCGGTTCCATTTCGCAAAACGTACAATAACGCGATATGGATGCGACATATATATATGTAAACTGTGAAATCTAATAAATTATTAATTTTAAGAATTAATTTTTCCGTACATAATATCTAATAAGAGTAACGAACTTATAATTTGTGTAGAATTAATTATAAATAATATTTAACATATTTATAGATTATAAGTTATAACTGAAATTGATGGTTCGTTATACATTATTTATACTTGACTTGGCATGACTAGGTACAAGAAAATATAAATACAAATTTCAAAAACATAAAAAGAATAAAGCGTAGAAAAAAAAAAGAAAGCATAGCTTCTAATGGATATTTTAATAATTAACATTATTTATACAATTATTTAATGGTCAAATTCGATAAGTAAATACTTATATTTTTCAATTTAAAAATTAAAGTTATAATGATCTGATAATAATTTCATTAAAGTATAGAAGTGTAACATAAAAACTGTTACATAAAAAGTTTTCATAAAAATCAACAGCACACATCAATAAATAATTTAAGTATTCGAGGTACTGACCTCAGTATTCAGTATAGATTCTATTTGATGTGACAAGTGTTTAAAAAAGTACTAAGTATCCACATTTCTAGAAATCACCAAGCATCGCATAAAAAATTTAATTTTTCTGAAAGTGAAACAGCTTTTGAAAATACTATCGTAGAAACACTCAAGACATAAGTATCCTATTAAATCTCGTTGATTTGAGTCTAATCAAACAACTAAATGCCTTTTCTAATTCTAGTCGTTAATCTTACTGAGCTGCTTCTAATTTTCCACCCTTTCTAGTAAAATAAAAAAACATTAACGTATTTTTTCCTTATATAGACTGTACTTATTGTTAAAACTTTTACCAACTAACGTTCACAAATAATTAATTGTCGTTGATGCAGTTACAAACGTACTCAATTGAAACAAATTAATCATTTACTGACTCATCAATAATACAGCTATTTAAGCTCCATTTCACTAGTATATACTTTTGAAATTTTTTTATTTTTGCAATATAAATTTATTTTGCGGATAATTTGCGTGATTTTGCGGACAACTAGTTTTTTTAGCAAATCCAAAAAAAGTTTGACATGCTAGTGAAATGTTGCAAAAATTTAAAAAAATTACTATTTTTGCAATTGAAAATAAAATAATTTATAAAACTAATTAGGTATCGGCTTCATTTTTATTTTTTTAACATAGTATTATCATTTATCATGACATCTAACCTGCATAATAATTTTTTCAGTTTTTTAAATTTTCATTAAAACTATTAATTAAATGGTATATATAATATATATATACCAATTAATTAATTTATATATATATATATATATATATATATATATATATATATATATTTATAAGTGGAGTAAAGCTACCTATAAGAAAAATAAAAATTATCTATCCCTTTAAAAAAATTGATTGCATATAATTAGTACTACCACATTTTTTATTTCATAATCGTACTCAATATGAATGTACGATTATTATTATTCTTTGTTATGTTTCAACTTATTAACCACGAAATAAATAAATTGCTTTTTTAACTTTCTATTATTTTAATCTTCGATTTAAATCATATGCGATGTATATGAATAGTCTTTTCACCTTTAAAATTGAAATTAAATATTTTTAAAAATAGCACATTTTCGAATGTTAACATTTAATATTCACAATTTTCTTTGTCGTGTAAAAGAATTTGTACACTGTATTTTGTTTGTTCTGGTATAGGTACTTGTTTGTGTTTAAAATCATTATACTCTTCCCAATGTCCGTAATTTCTTAGTGAAACTGCTACATAATGAAATTGTGGTTTTTGTAAAATTATATTGATCCTGTCGATTGCATTGAAAATTTTTCCCAAACAGTAAGTATTGAAATGAAATAAAAACGTTTACGTGATCTTATCAAATTATCTGCATCAAAATTTGTTTCTCCCGATAATGGTTCTTGTTTTAGAACATCAAAGCTTTTAAAAACTTTATCAAGTTGAGTACTTATATAATTTATTTTATTTTATATTGCAAAAAATCTAATTACCCACAAAAATTGGAAATACGTCTGCGAAATAACGCAAATTATCCGCAAAATTATGGTATTCTGTAAAATTAAGTAAGTGATTTTTTAAATTTTTGCAACAATTTAAAATTTTTTCATCAGCATGTCAACTGCTTTTTGCTTTTTTTGCTAATAAACTAATTGTTCGCAAAAATCAGAAATACCTCCGCAAAATCACGCAAATTATCCGCAAAATAACATATATTGCAAAAATAAAAAAAATCGCAAAAGTACATGCTAGTGAAATGGAGCTAATAATTTACAGTAAATACAAATGTTTTAACTGTCAAATATATATTATACTATTTAAACATAAAATCACAACCGATTCAAGTATGCGTGTTTTTTTGATTTCGATATAATGTTCGATGTTGTACGATAAATAGCAGTCTCAGTTATCCGGCTATATTTACTTTTAATAATAACAAATAAAACGTTTTATCTTTACGTTTGATACAAACGATTGTCATATAAAATGATATAATCAACAAACCACAATTTTAATGACATACAAACTGTTAATTTTATTCCGTATTTACTTATAAACAAATATTAGTACAATCAATTTATGCGTATTAGTTTGTTTTTTTTTTTAAATAATTTACTTATACAATGTTCAAAATATGAAAAAGATAAAAACAATATTGAAAATTATGAATGGTAATATAAATAATTTGCCATTAAGATGTAATATAATATATTGTTCCTAATTCTTACGTAATGTTGAAAATTTAAGTAAAAACTTATCTATATACAAACTTATCTATTTCTTATTTTATACTATATTACTAAATAGTATTATATTATTTAAATTATAATAATAATTATACAGAAATCTGTAGCTATATAAAAATATTGTATAAGTACATTATAATTAATTAATTCATTATTTTATATAATTTTATTTCCGTGTACTGTATATGCAAGTAAACTGACTATTTATTTTTGTTAACTATTGAACTTGTCTGACAAGGGTTCATTCTCAATCCCCTTTTATTTAATATTATTTAATATCATTCAGAATTTATAGTAAATCCATTTCGATTCACTGAGCCATCTTATATTTTGAAAAATGACGTGAAATACACGATATTTTTCTTTGGAAAACATTAGAAAGTCACGCCTTTTTATCAAATTGCTTCTCGACATAAATGAAACATAAAATATTTTTCTTTCGAAAATCCATATCGGTTTATAATATCCATGTTTTTTTTAACGGCATACAAAAATTTATTAAACCTCAATAACCCTATATCATTGATATCTTTATTAGAACTGTATGAAAAAAAAAAACAATCGTTGAATAAAATAAAACTTTACCCTTCAACAACAACTACGGTATGATCACCCTCTTTTGAGTGGTAATATATGTTGTGTGACAGAATTAGCATAATCATAGGATATTCGCTTTTTGGCATATCTATTAAGATTGTCAGGAAACAGCAAAAACGTTTTATATACTTAATATCTCAAACAAGTAGTCAATTTTAGGGAAATATTAAAAATATTTTAAGTATTTAATAACTAGTGATAACGTGCTGAGCTTATGAATAAGTCATGCACAGTTTATGATTTCTAAATTTCTAAAAACATTAATGTATATATTTAAATTGGATAATCTGTTTTTTTAATTTGTATTATGCATAATATGATAATAAATCATTTACATTATTATTAAAATAAGTGTAAAAATTAGGTACGTGCTGTATACATTTAAAAGTGTTTTCTCACTTTAACGAGGGATAACATAGTTATTAATCAGTAACATTTATTTTAATATTAAAATCTTAGTAATTTGTAATGCATATATTTTCTTTAATTTTATTTTTATTTTTTATAATATACAGTATTTGTGTTTACACAAAGTTTCAAAATTAATAATACTTCAAGCATCTATATGATATTGTAAAATTTATAATAATAAACATTACTATTACCACTATCTTAAACTGTACACGCTCACATAACGTACTAAAATTAAATATTAAATAAAGAAGTCACATTTAGTTGATTATTATTATTATTATTAATTTTTTTATTTTTATGACATTTTATTTTTTGCGGTCTTACCTAATTGTATCTAATTCTTGCTCTCCTATTGTCCCTATCTAAGAAAAACAACCTTGGCACCGCCATTGACGTGCAGTTAGGTGGGTTCCGTGTGGTTGCGTGAAAACTTTATTAACAATACCTGACCGTCGTTGCGCGTGTACGGTGCGAACGTGGAACGCATCCACCATGATCACGACTGGATCAAGGAAAGCCTAGGAAAGACTATAGCCAGGGCCAGTGAAAACTTTTGAGGGCCCCGAGGCTGATCGATTCTAGGTCTCCTTTACTTAATCTTGTTTGGTCAATACTACACTCTACTTGTACATACTTTAGTACAATGAAAATATTCAAATTTGCATCTTATGTTACGACGAATCGTAAAATAATTTTATATAAATGGTTGAGATGATGGGCCCTCTCGGAGGTACGGGCCCCCGGGATCTAGCCCTCTTTGACCCATCTTCTCACCGGCCCTGATTATAGCCTCGGGCTGCAATTTCAAAGGAGTCACAATGTATTTCATAATCGTTGGCTAACAAATATAAAGTAGGTATTGTTTTATCAATAAATTGTGACTATACTATACTATAAATTGCCAAACCCGAATAATAAAAAAAAATTATATTTTTTTGGGCGAAAGAGCCTCACCAAAAGTAATGCCCCCCTCCCACATATATGTTATGACCATAGTCCGGCCCTGCCGACGATAGTGTGTTGCCTTTGCGCGTACCGTCATTACATCGGTGCGGTTATCTGTCACCAGGTGAAAATATGGTTCCAAAATCGTCGCGCCAAGTGGAAACGCGTCAAGGCCAACCTTCTTTCGTCCGCGTGCGGCGAAGGCCAGAAAACAAGCAACGCATCCTCGAACTCGACACGTGGCCGATCAAAGTGCCCCAACGGCGGCGGCGGTAGCGCGGCAAAGATCGTCGTGCCCATACCGGTGCACGTCAACCGGTTCGTGGTCAGGAGCCGACATCAGCAGCTGGAGAAGTGCGCCTCGGGGTTCGCCCATCTCCGGTATGACAACGATTTCAAAATCAACAGCCCGCTCACGTCGTACACCTCGATCCTGTAATGCTATCCGTTCGGCATCCGGTTGCGGCCATCCGTCTGCCGAACCGTCCGCTGGACCGGAAAGACGATGATCACGTACGATCGTTGACATTGGTCACCGTTTACCGTTCTACGGCGTGGGCACCTGCCCGTCGACCACGTCGTTGGGCACCATACAACCGACCGTGGGCCCAACAATCGGTTTTTTGAGCGTGGCCAAACGTTTTCAACCGCTTAACGTCAGGACTGGTCGTCCGATCCTGCCGACTTTGAAACCCATTGTTGTGTGCGATGTCAGCTGTGCCGTCACGCGCATTAATGTGTTTCGTTCACAATCGTGTGCACGGTATCAGTGGCGCCGCCCCCCCCCCCTTCGTGAACCGGTAGGGCTTCTGCCTTACTACATGATAGGTCGGCGTTTTATTGCTTATCTTGAATTATAAGCAAACACAGTTAATTATCAACTCCTAAGTATATGCTATCCGGTAGATCAGTTGACAGGTTCTATTTGTTTAACAATATTTTTCATGTAAGGCGAATATTATTAGGTTCTAAACCACCATTCGTAGGATGGGGTGATGTCCCATAGTTTAATAATTACGCCTAAACTGAATTTTTTAGTCTCGGCGCCACTGCGGTGGCACACATCATAACCTTAAAACCTCTAAATTCGGTTACTTGAATTATTTTAATCAAATGCGCATGAAAAATATTAAAATACAAAACACGAAATAGTATCAAAAATTATTAGACGTATACGAAATTTAAATCGGAAAAAAAAATTTTAACGAATCACCAAATTAATATTAAAAAAAAAAAATACTAATATTTTGAAAAATATTTTAACGAGAATGAATTCCCGAGAAAAATTTTCAAAAGGTATATTGTTAAAACATTTATAAACTTTTAATACATTTTTTTTTATATTGCTCTCGTAGAATATAGCTTGTATAGATAAATATTATTTTCACAACACGCATTACTAAGCAAGTATCTTTCCCATAGCCAATTTTCTAAGATTTTTTTTCTATTTTTATGACATTCCTAAAATCGCTAGTTGGAACCAATAGGTCTTAGAGTGCGACTCTAATCCTGTAAAAAATGATTTTATACTAAATAGTAACAAATTACTATAATTTTTAAAAATTAAAATAATTTTGTCTCCTCCGTTGTTTTTAAAAAGAGTTGTTTACTTTGGAAATATTGATATAAATATTAAAGATTACAGTATTGCACAAAATCAGATAGTTTAACATAAAACTGAAGTATGTGTATATATATACTAATTGATCGTACTTATAAATATTCAAAATAAACGAGAAAAAAAATTATATTTAGAAAAAAAAATATAACTGTAAGTAAAATATTTGTAGATTTCAAAGTTTAAAAAAAAGTATAAATGCTAGATATTATTAATAAAAGGTGATTCGACTTATACGTTGAGGTTTTGATTGAACAACAATATATTTATCAGATTTGACGACACTGGATATTTTCGCGCTGTTAAATAATTGAATTGATATCTTGATTAAACTTAGTTCCCATCTTCTTTTATTGATCATTAAAAACTTAAGTATAAGACATATTTAGTATTTATTTATTTTTATTTTAGTAGTTTTTTATAATATATATTGTACTTTATCTTAAGACCAATAATTTTTTTAATCTTATTTGATATACTTCAATGCAAAAATCATGTACATAATCTGTTAATATAATACTTATATTCAAATGTCTAATTTATTTTTATGTTTAAGTTCATCGTAAGTAAAATATAATTAATTAAATTTAATACATTTAAAAACTATATAGAATAGTTTTCCAATGAATGTTTTCGATACATCGGCTGTATTGTAATTATTCAAATATATATTATAACATATACATTTTTGCAATTTACATTTTTATTTGTAATAAATTCTGTAAAAATAATATACGAGTATATATGAACATAAAGATAAAAGGATGAAACTTTTAAGTTGAGTAAGACTCCACGGTTATGTGTGATACAAGGACAGATAAATGGTATTACTGCTTTGGTATTTTAAACTTGAACCCAATATATCTACCATTAGTTTCAACAAATAAACTATTCAGAAGGAAAATGATCGGATGGATCAGTTTATACTTCTATATATGGTTGATATAGTTGTAGAACCAAAGTTCTCAGTAAGATATGTTGAATTTGTTTATTTATACTTGAAAAAATAATAATTATAATATTATTGTATATAATATTTAAATAAATTAAAATAAAAAAAAAAAGAACTCGTTATTTTCATATTCAAACAAAAAAACGTTAAATGCAGACAGCTTGAGGTAAGTTTCTTTTATCTCTTATAGACAACAGTCTACAGGTATATTATATAAATTTAGGTAATATAGTTATACATTTTTTACAATTTTAGTCATTGTCACATTCAGGTAAGCCCGAAACAGTTACTTCCGTCACAGCAGCTACAAAAATTGCACCTTACAAAATCTATAATACTGGCGAGCAGATTTCTCTAGATATTTTGGGAAAAGAAAATAGGTCCATATTAACCAGCATTTTGTGTAGGTATATCCCAATAAAATTATATTAAAAATATGTAATAAACAATTATATTTAAATTCGAATAAAACTGAAGTAGAAAATTATGAAGCCATTTTAAAATTAAATATAGATCCATTAACGAAATTTGGCGTTTAAAATATGTAGTTTCTGTACAATATTCAGTTGGATTAAGTTCAGTGAAAAAACAGATACTTTTTCTGTTTTAGTTGTCGCCATTTCCCAACTAATACACACAATAATAATTATTTATGATATTATAACTAATGAAATGTAAACATTAAATTTTAAATTTTATATATGTATTATGATTACCAGTTAGTAGTGCCAACCGTCACTGAAAATGTGTATTTACAACTATCATTTAGCTTAAGTGACATATGTCAATATATTATATCAAGTTTTGAAAAAATTTCTTATTGAAACAGGAAAAACGGGAAATGTCCACACTCAGTTATTTACAGCGTACATAGATTTTATAGAACAAAATAGAAATTACTTAAAAATGACAATCATTCTTTTTAATTTATTTAGCCAACATGGTTCTTTGTAGCCATGATGAATCGGAACATTCTAATAATTAAGAATATTTCTAATATTTCTAATGATAAATCTAATATAATATAATACGTTATTTTTCTATAGTTACCTATTTAATTTGTAGTTTTTACATTATAATACATTATATTTTCTAAAATTAACTTTATTAGGTACTTACCAACTTTAGTATACATTTTTTGATTTATGTAAATGTATTTTGTTGAACCTAAATTAATCGTATACCTATAGGCAAAGTTGTGAAAAATCGTATTTAGATAATTATTCGAACATTTTTTTTTTATAATTATACGAATAAAAATGTGTTCAAATAATTTTCGATTAAACTTGTTCGAATAATTTCCAAAGTTTAGGTACTAATGAAAAATATATATTATAGAATGATTATAATTCTTCTAGTAAGTCTACGTGTGTATAGTAATAATAACCAATATTAAGTAGTCAATAATTCAACACAGTAAAATACAAGGTTTATATAATTTGAACAAATAATTATATGTTTATGTTGTAAACGTACTGAACCTAAAACCTTTTTTGTATAAAATATTATAATTGATTTAAATATAAAGTTTATTTTATTTTATTAATAAAAATGGTGCTTTGGGTGTGTGAGGTTTTCTCCAAAATGTGTTTGGTGCTCAAGCCCTACCAATATTTTTGGCTGATTTGCGTGTATGAGTATTAGAACATTGATGAAATAAATATTTGATTTATCCACTACAATTTCCAATATATCTACGTAAGTATGTAATTTAATTTCTATAGCTATAAATATTATATTATTACTTATTTCGTGCATACACACTACAACAACTAGCTGTTATCGTATCCGTAATGTGACATAATATTTAATATTCAAGTTAATAATTATATTAAAGTTGTTAATTTAACCGAATATCGTTTTTTATAGGTAAAGTATATACAATATTAATGCACACACGGGTAGTCTATTTTATCTTAGAAACCGAAGTGCATTCAATTGGTTCGCAACGATAACGTTATGGGTGTAAAAGTATAAATTATTTTAGGTACATACATTTTAGGTTTCCAGTTCACTTGATGCGAGTGCAACAATATTGTTGTTGTATCATATTATACGGGCTGCAGATAGTGTCACGAAAATACACGGTTTAATGTATCTGTATATATTGTGTTCCATGCGTATATATCCGCGTGCGTGTACCGTTTGATTTTATACCAAATCGAGTCTAATAACTAAACCTAAGTGCATTTGAGAATGACACAACGGGGAATTCAAAGAAAAGTAATTTTGGATAACTAATGGGTCCAAATAATGTCGTTAATTCATTGTATGTTATATATCGTTTGCCAGGGAGGCGTGGCCGGCATATCCTCCCCCGAATGGCCAAAAGCCATTAAACTTTAACGCTTCAAAACCAACAATGAAATCCCATTGCCTGCAGTTTTGAAATAGTGTACAGATAGCAAACGTCTTGTAATATTTCGAGGAAAAAAATATACGTAAACTGCGCAATTTAAAGTAACCTTATAATATGAAATTATGGATACACAAATCGCGTTTTAACAATTCAATGTGTTTTTGATACGATAAATTAATATTTTATTATTATTTCTGATGTAATTATATACAATTAATGTTCGATATTACTTAATTATTTTAAAATTTGATAGTTACCCAAGTTCGGTAAGAACTGACAACAAACACGATTTTATTCGAGTATCATTCAAATATACATAGGTATATTGTTTATATCTATTACTTATTTTTATATACGGTTTAGAAGTATATTATGGTTCTATGTAATGATGGGAAATATTCGAATAATTCCCATCACTATTTCTATGTTTTGGTAATTTTTTTTTCATTTCGATTAGTTCTTAACAAGAAAATAAACTTGATCAGATATTGTCAATTAATTATTATTCATCCAACAACTTTTTTATAATAAACATGTGTAAATTGTGATGTTAGCCGTTAGAACCATAGATAATACATAATTATGTAATATTATATAATATATTAATAAAATAATATATAAAAATAATATATAATAATAATATAATAATATATATTTATATAAATATAAATATAATTATATAATAATATATATATAAAATAATATATAAATAATATATATTATATATTATATAATAATTAAATATTATTAATATTAAAATACATTATGTATTATCTATGGTTAGGACGATGAAAATGTTTTATTTTCTTGTATTTTTAATGCTCGCTCAATATGTATTTTTCCGTCAGTGTAACGCGTGCAACTATATGGGCACCCCAATGGTCCATTAGTAAAAAGCTAGGAATGGGCAAATGTAAAATTAACAAAAGCTTGCCGGATGCAGGTTTTAGATGAGATTGCTGGGCTACTGGGGTGAATGCTTTCAGAACTCTGCAGTTATTAACTAAGAGCGTATTATAATAAATCATTTACTTAGATCAAAAAACTCTTACAGAACAGAAGTTGAAGCAATTTTTATATCAGCTGATTGAACTAGTGGACTGTTTTTATTAGTTGGCTTATGAAATATTTTGAAGAAATAAAATATAGTATACTATGTATACATGATATATATATATATATACCAGTGTATATGCACTGTCATGTGAGTTAAATTTCAAATTTATAGATGAAGTTGTTATCATGTGACGATTTTTGGAGCTATCAGGCTATCGATATAAGTGCAAGGAAAAATAATATACTCATGGTTTTCATTAGAATAAATCCGTTTATCTAAATCAATCTTATTTAGACAATCACCATATTCAAGAAATGATATACATGTGAAAGATAAAATTACTTATTTATGGTTATCGCCATTATACTTTTGAGTACCTTTAAAATTAGGAAGTTAATAATTACTAAATACCTAATTTTTTTTTTACAGATAGCATATTGTGTATTTAATAATAAAATAATAAAAAGTTAAATAAAATTAAAAATAAGTAATCAACTGTTTAATTTAGAATAAACTCGTAAATTAATATATAAATAAATAAACAAATAGTTTGTTTATATAAATATTTAAATAAATAAATAAATGTAATAATAATAATATAATATAATAATATTCCAGACTCAATATTTATTTATTTATATACGTATATTTATTATTAAAAAAAAAGACATTAGATCATGAAAAGTGTTGTTTTTTTAATTGTATAAACATTTCATTTTTAATATTGTGAGTTGAGACCACAACCCGAAAAAAATTAATATATACTCAGTGCTTGACTTGAGAAGGGGATGCAGGGGGATGGAATACCCAATCTAATGTTCAGAAATTTTAGCGTCCCCTTACTATTATTCAGTTATTATTATAACGCTAAACAAGTCTTGGGAACGCTATTTTTCTTTAAAGTAAACAGAGTCCCCCTTCTTTAATTATGCCAAGTTGAGCATTATCTATACCATATTATGTACTTGAGTTTCAGTATTATTATTTAACATTTTATTGATATAGTGATAATAGTGACTTCAAGTAAATTATTTTGAAAACTTATTCAATATTCGAAAACGGTAAAATTGCATTCAAATCGTCCACACAAAACTTTTTAAAACGTTAATGTGCAATATTCTCATAAAAAGTATACGTTATTGTAAATATTCAATATGTATATGTTATAGTTAAAGTATTGAATCAGTTAGTTTATAAAATAACTAAGACGTATAGGTAATGTAAGTATATAATTTATACTTTAATTAGTTATTTTATACATTCCCTTGCATCACTTCTTTAATGTGTCAAATTGATATTCATAAATATACAATATCGTTATTTAACTGTCCATCATAGCAATAAATTAGATAAAACTGCCGTTCTTGTTGTCAGTGACTGCAGTATTCATGTACGTTTATCGTGTAGATAAAATTATTGTTGTGCATGTATAATTATTAAGATTGTCAATAAAATCGATAAGATTTAAAGTTGAATAGGTAATAGTCTTACAGTCACACGTGTTCAGTGTTGGTCCGTCTGTATCTACAATAGCCTTGCATGTACAAATAACTGGCCCTACCAGTGACCTTACCACTGACTTGACATTAGACAATAATGTAGTCATTTTTCATAAACAGAAAATATTAAATAATGGTATTTATCTTTTGTTGAAATCTCATTTTTGGTGGCCCTACCTTATAATTGTTGGCCTCCCGTTGGTCCTACCTAGCAAAAAATCCTGGCGCCGCCATTGCTTCGCTTCCTTACGAAACATTCGAAACACGTTTATGAGCGAATAAAATGATATTAATTTATTATTACCATACCAGCAAGAATAATTTATATATATACAAGAATAAATTAGACTTACATATTCTAACTTCTAACATTCAGTCATGATCATTTAAAAGTATAATACATAATATATTTTAAAGTTAAAAAATTTGATTATTTTCTCGTTGAATCCAACGCACAGTGATCGAAAATTCAATTTTAGACGGATTTTAAATGGAAAAGTAGTAGGATAAAAATAATATATATTTCACTTAATATTATATCTGTTACACTATATAGATTATAATCTATTAGCTTTTAGGATGCTAAAGCAGCGATAGTCACTTTAAAAAAACGATAAGTGTAGAAATATTAGAGACAAAATGTATAATATACGGTTGATTGAAAGAATATAAATTAATTTTTTCGCCGGCTGTGTTCAAAGTATCTTTACAATTTATCAAGAGTCAAACCAGTAATTATTATTTAAGAATGGACTTAAATTCAAGTGGTAAGTAAAGTTTAAATTCATACGTCATATTCCGCTTTTAAATACGTACTGTATAGGTATATATTGCATTACTATTTAAAACCTTCATTAATGATTTTTTTAAATTGGATAGAAATTATATAAAAAGCTATCTAAAATTATCATATAAATAAATATAGGTCTTATACCATAACTTCTTACCTTTTCTATGACATAATTTCAATTTGCTTCAAGTTCCGTCCGTAATTAACATAATGGATTTCCCTAAACATTTTGGTGGTTTAATGGTTATTATTGCTACATTTCAGTTGGCAATAAAGTTATCCAAATTGTGTACAATGATTTGTTCTTATGCTTAAGGAAAAAAAAGCCCCTGGTTCTAAGAACTGTGGAGTCCAATTGACATTTAATTCAATATATCAAAAATATATATAAAGATGATGATTGGGAATAGACATATGAAAATTTAGTTTCACAATACATTTCCAATTTCACAGCCGTTTTAAGCAAATTTTGGATAAAAAGCTCACGGAATGTGGACAGATTTAGTGAATCCAACATTAATTGGCTAAAAAACAATATTTGTTATGCCACCAATAATACCATTGAATAATACCACACTACCTTCACTGCCATCAACATCAAATTTCGGCAGACCTCAAAAATTGTTTTCCGATTGTTCTGATAGAAGTAAAAAAACGTAAAGTTCTACGACTTACTAAATCTTATACTTCTCCAGGAATTTTATTTGCCTCTAAAACTAAATTATATAAGTCTGGAAAACGAGCGGTTTGTAGTATAGTAAATGAATCGTTATCCTCTCCAACTCGAGCCTCAACAATTAAAAAAACATACATATCATCACTATCAATTGACAATGCCATCATGCCATATTCTTTTGACGAGGCCTTAGCATTTCTCATAGATAATAAATTAACGAAACCACAATTTATCAATATTCGTAAATCAGCTAAGAAACGTATAGGAAATATTTACCCGAGATACTATAATGTTTTAACGGAAATGGGATTTTTCGGCGCGGCCGTTTCGCGATGCCGATTTGACGATAAAGAAAAAGTAAATGCATGAATTTATTAATTTTTATGTTTTTATACATGACTAGAAATAAGTATCTTATCTAAACCTAACCTTACCGACTATAATGTATAATATATATATATATATATTGTCGTATGCTACACATTTAATACTATTATATACGAGTACAGTAATATACAGTTAATCTAGATAAGGATCACCGACACAGCGAATTAAATTATAACACCTTTTTTTTACCTACACGCAAGGCCGGATTGGACAAATTCGGCCCACCGAGTTTTCTGTATGTTACCGGTCCACTTACTAACTGGCGGCCCTTGTCCAAATTTTTTTAATCGTATATTTCAATAGGTGCATTAATCTTAAACTTTAAACAATTAATATTTTTTGTTAGCGACCTTTCACAATTTAAAAGGCCAAAAATTGTCGCGACCCACCAAGTTTTGTTCGGTAACTCGCCAGGCCAATCCGGCCCTGCATACACGCAGGGCCTCCACATACAATTTCGGGCACCTATACTAAATGTTTTTTCGGACCCTTTATAAAATTTCCAAAAATACAATTTACTATTTATATATATAACAATTTTAAGAATAATATTTGTTTTTTCATTATACCGATTCAAATCCAAGATTCATAAGCATTTTAACATTAATAATGTCTATTTCATTTTTTTTTTATTACAATATTATTTAAATTAAAAAAGAAAAAACCAAGCATATTTTATATTTTTTATATATATATATATATATATATTTAATATTATATATAATACTAATATAACATATATAATTTATATATTTTTTATATAGTATATTTTATATTATAATTTTTTTTAAGTTAAAATTTTGTTTTGCGGGTTTTGAGCTCAGTGAACTCAGTAATGATATCGTCATAATTGATTTTCAAAGCCAATCCATTCATTTCTAGATAATCATTAGTTAATCCGCATTTTGAACTATCAAAATAACTAAGTATATATATATATATATATAAAATGTTATTTTACAATATTATTTAATGTAAAATAAGTATTTCTTCTAAAATTTCAAAAATTACAAATAAATGTCAACAGGCCCACAACGCCGAAACGGCATCGCCGAAAATATCTATCGCCGAAACGGCCGCGCCGAAAAGTCCTAGATCCTGTTTTAACGGCCAAAAAAAAAAAAAAATGCTATCAACCAAATATTCAAATTATAAAATATTCTTTTAAAATTAAATTGCAGCACCTTGTTAAGCACACTATCTAGAGAATATTTTCAATTTCGGATATATAAATCATAGATTTAACGGTGAATAATTTTGAAATATTATTTAATGGGAATATGATGGAAGCATTAGTCGATCTAGATATAAGCAAATTTTTCATGCATCTAATGACTTAGATGACTCCGGTATTTTTAGGTTTTCACTGGTTCCTTTACAGCTGAAATGTACAAAGATAGACAATTCTAGAAATGTAGTTTTATGAAGAAATCTCCGTCTTTCGTCAACCTGTTACTCTCATCCGTTAATTTTCGATTTTAAAAAGGAAACTATTGAGTCGACATTAAAAAAAGTAAATGCTGTCGAAGAAGAAATTAAGTTGTTGATTCTAACTCAAATTTTTAAAAATTACATTCAATTTCTAGTACAGAGCACATTAATGTTCACTATGATAGACGGAAAAGTAAGTTTCACAAACTTTTATTACAATTATTACTCACATTTTAGTTAAGTCTAGAATTATAGACATAGTATTGCAACCCACGAAAATTAACAAACGATTTTTAAACATATTTTAGGTTTAAAATTCAATAGATAGTTCATTAAGTCAAAAATGCTATATCTGTAAGTGTTCTCCAAAATATATAAATATTACCCTAGCAAAAAATGTAAGTGTACAACCTGAGTATTACAACTTTGGGCTGTAAACACTTCATGCGTATATACGAATTTTCGAATGTCTATTACACATTTTATATAGATTGGAGTTAAAAAAATAACAAGTTAGTATAATGACTAACGACTACAATGAGAAATGGCTATTTAGTATAAATGAAAAACATGCGTTTTATGACTTCCAAATGTGTTATTTGTGAATAGGTTCGGTCAGCTAAAGATAAAATTATTTATGCAAAAATAATAAAATGTATACAAGATCGATTTAGACAGAAACTAGTCTTTTTGGAGATATAGTTTTGAAAGGTACTATTTATTATGAGTACATTCAATTTTAGATTATAATTTTTAATATTAAATTTTGTTTTTTCATAATATAGACAAATGAACGACTAATCATAGTAATACTTCTCGTAGATTTTTCAAAAACGTGAAAATAAGTGCTGATATAAAAAATTAAGAGTTACAACTTATACAACGATTTGGGATGATTTTAAAAACAAATGGCAAGTGATTATTGATATATATATATATATCAATATATCGAAATAGTGGACCATTATCTGAAATTTGCCAATTTACCATGGGATAAATGTATTGGAGTATGTACCGACTGCGCTCCCGTGATGACTGGCTCAGTCAAAGGCTTTATTTCTTTTGCCAAGAAAAAAAATGAAAATATTATTTTTACTCATTGTTTTCTACATCGAGAAGCCCTTGTGACAAAATCATTGGTAGGTGATTTAAAGTAAGTTTTTGATCAAGTTGTAAAAGTGATAAATTATATTAAAAATAGTCCACTAAAGTCAAAGTTATTTAAAAAAATGTGTGAAGGTATGGATTCAGATAACTCAAAATTACTTTTTCACAGTACAATAAGATAGTTATCAAGAGGCCGGGTAATATCACGTTCTTATGATTTGAGTGAAGAAATATAATAATTGTATTTTTAACAATAGAAGAATCGAAATATGAGTTTCTTGGAGATGAAAAGTGGTGGACAAAAGTTTCTTTTTTAACTGATATTTTTGAACTTTTGAATAAATAAAGTACAAGCATGCAAGGCCGTAACGAAAATATTCTAATATCATCAGACAAAATTATGGCTTTTAATGAAAAATTAACTCTGTGGAAAACTCAAGTTGACCAAAATATATTAACTATGTTCCCACGAACTGCAGAGCGAGATGTAGACAGACGCCAGTCTCATATCGTTAATTAGCGAATCTATGATGTTACTGAAAGACAAATTGACGAAATACTTTCCCAACTTCTTTTGCGTTATGATAGTGAAAAACAAAATTTTTTTAAATATTATTGTTATCAAAAATGAATCTTTGGTACATAATTATGACCCAGAAACAAAAGACAGTCAATGGAGTTTCGTCATAAGACTTCACCATGTTCATAGAAGTTTAAAGTTCAAGCGTCAGCTGGGAAAGTCATGTTGAGCCTTTGAAGCCTTTGAAGCCTTTGAAGCCTTTGAAACTAGAATTTATTTTATAAATTAATAAATTAGAGTAAAATAAAATTCAATATTATTTACCTTACATGGAGTAACCAACAAAAAGTTGCAACAGCACTAAAGAAAATTTTGATATCCCCCTCCTCAAGAAAATCCTTTATACGCCCATGATATAACTGGCCGACTGAAAATGATATTGTTGTTGATGGTGATGAATATAGATGCAATTCCGGACTTCGGCAGCGACGGAAGTGATCGCGGAAAAAAATGTTGTGGAAGTAGTGTAGGCTAGTGTAGATCCTGTACCGATAACATGCATTCGTGATTATAATAATAAGTATAAAAACACATCAATAACAATTGAATTTTGGATCCATGTGAATAGCTATATGAACATCTTTCTTATTAAGAGGCATCTGTACATGTGACCAATACAACCGCACTAAAACGATATTTAATATAAATATTATTCAGCTTAAAATCTGTTCATCGATTAGTATATAAATGTTTACGTGTGTGTGTGTGTGTGTGTGTGTGTGTGTGTGTGTGTGTGTGTGTGTATGTGTGTATCAAATATATATCATGTGCTCGGACATTAGTCCAAAAGAACGTTCATAAAACAAAAAATTTAACGTTTAGAAACGCCCTGTCAATGTCCCTTGGTGTTCGTAAACGTAAATTATCCCTTTGGGTAATCATTTTCTTACCACCGTCACTCTTTGAAGTCAATAGCAACCAAATGCTCTTCTGGACCTACGCATGTCTATGCGGATCGAGGGAGCAGGGAGGGAGGTATAATATCCATCGGTCGCGAAAAGAGATATCGCGGACACTCCCATTTTCAATTCTTACACACTTACGCACGTGTCAAAACCTAATGGTTTCGGATCGTTGATCGGAGTCCGTTACGGCATCGTTGCTGCACCGCATCAGACCCGACCTCTAATTGAGAGGGTGAGCAGAGCGCCTGAGCCTTGGGCTTAGTGTTTGAAAAAGATCCATAGATAATGCTAGTTGTAAGTTACAACATGCAATGATTATTACGGTCATACAGAGTTATGTCTCAAAATTATGAGCCGTAAGCAATATTATTTCGGAATAACACTTGAAACATAGAATGGACGTTATGATTTAACTTAGATTTCCATCGAATGCACTTAAGACTCGGCTCGTAGATCGCATTGTTATTATTGGTATTATTTTTACATAAGATATTTTTAAACCATTAGCAAGAGTAAGATTATCATAACTAAAAAATTTTCGGCGGAACACGTTAACATGATGACATTGTTATCTTATGTTAAGTATACCAACCAATATATTATATTTTTCTCTGGTATTGAACTCCATTTAATCATGAAATGTCTAAATACAATACATATTTATATTGGCATAGCTATAATATCAGGCACTTATTTTAATATATTGGTTCTGTCGTAACATTAAATTATTTAAAATAAATGCTAATTGTTCATTTTAATGACCTTTTTTTCATTTTTGCTTTCTTTACTATGGCCCGCCAGATGTTAAAGTTTCAAAAATTGGCCCTCTAATTACTTTGAGTTGCCCATTCCTGACTAATAAAATATAACCAGAGATGTTTTTAGGGAACGTGAGACCTCAGAGCCTAATATATACATCGGGGGTCTTTAAAGAAATAAATTATGATACATACCTGGATACGCAAATTTTTTTTAAAACAAATTAATATTTTTAGTTATTAATAAACTTAATAACTTTATCAGTGAAAAGTAAATTATTGTTTGAATCTGATACTTAAAACTATATTGTTTGTTATAATTTTAAAAAATGTACTTTCATACAACGAATATTCATTTATCTAAATTGTATACAATCCATTTTTACATTCAAAATTTATCACGATTTATTTATCCCCTATCCACTCATGTCATATGCGGACGGAAATATAAGTTTTTCTTTTCAATGATAAAACCAAGGGTGTATTAGAGGGGGCCGAAGGAGGCATTCTCCTCCATTATGTCTCGTATTTTTTTTTGGAATATAATACATTGATTTATTTAAAAAAATGTATTGTATAAATAATTAAGAATATAAATTACTAGTCTATCATTATAATATGATTATAAATTCAATAATATGTCAATTTGATCATGGGTATCAATTTTTGTTTATCTTTTTATATCATAACATTTTTTGTTGTAGAACAAATAGTGTTATTATCTTCCATGTGTTAAGAACCTCTTCTTGTTATAAAGTATTACTTATTAGTTAGTAAGTACATAAATGCTGAGTCGCATTTTCATCGACAGCCATCGCCATCGGTCTGCCGATGTAACTATTATTCCTATGATTATTTGTTGTTTTTTTTTTATACAGGATTCAGACTGAAAGTATAATTTTAATATAAGAACTATTTGTGTTGTTATTATTAATATTTATTTTATATGCAGTGGGTTTTTAATGTATTTATTAAATAAATATTTAATTCAATTTGGCACTTGTATTTTTATACAATTAAAAAAAAAAAAAATGAATGAATGAGCAACATGAACAAGAGCTGTAGGTAATGAACCAGTGGCGTATTCAGTAATTTTTTAGGGGGGTATCAACATTTTTATTTTATCTGTTCTCTAATTATAATTATAGTTTAATTCAATACCAACAAATTACTGTTAATAACTATAGTAATAGTCACAATAGTTATATACACATCACACATATTCTACACAAAGGTTTACTATAATAGGTAGGTACTATAATTTGAAATCAATTTTTATTTGGTAGTAAATATTAAAAAATCAGTATAAATTAAACATAGTTTATACATTTTAGATTTATTATATAATCTGTTAACTTTGTATATTGAAGATGATGGAAAATTAAAATACACTATATACCAGGGATGACGAACCTTTTCAGGTTCAAGTGCCAAATTTTTCCTTTTCAGGTTTTGAAAATCGTTTACTTGCCCAAAGAAAATTATATTTTTTTAGACTGTAAACAAAATTACAGATTTATTACATTATTTTTATTAAATTTTAGTCATTCTTAATGAAACACAAGCAGCAATTGTTTCGTTGGTCAAAACCTTTTTTTCCTTCGATTTAATTACATTTTTTACAGCGAATAAGCTTTCACGAACATAGGTTGACGAAAAATATGAAAGCATAAGGAATATTTTCATTTTTAAAACATATATAATTTGTTTATTTGAATTTCTTACAATCAACATTTTATAAATAGTAAAAATTTTTTTTTGTACAATTTCAATTTTTTGTTCGTGCCATTAAGATTTGGTTAACATGCCATTTTTGGCATGCGTGTGATAGGTTTGCCCCCCTGCTGTATACTATTTACTATTAAACCATTGAGTATGTAGAAATTTCAATGGGGTTCCAGATCCGAAACTCCTCCTTCATGTGTACGTCCCAGTAATGAACTGTAAATTATTTTTAAGTTTGTATTGAAGAAAAATTAGTTTCGCTCCCCTCCCCCTCCATAACCTCAACTCAAATACGTTCTTGGATAAAACTGCGTTATTTTTATAAAAAACTAATTTAAATATTTTGCATTTGAATAAAAAGAAAAAAACATAAAATTATAATTTCAGGTAAATTTAATGTAATGTTTTTAAATTTGGGGTCCATCAAATCCCGAAGCCTCCTACCTAGGTCCTACGGGCCTATGCCTTCGGACAGCATTGAATGTAACTAACTAACTGTTATATGTTTAACAAAGTCTGTACCATAGACAAGGTCGAATTTTAATCGACACGTTTATTCGATCGATTGAATATAGCATAGACGATCGATGGGAAAAATCGTCTATATCGAATTATATAAAAATAATACACCTCAAGTTTCACTGTTCAATACTGCAAATGATTAGACGATTACTTAAGAGTGTACATTGAACAAAAAAATATGAAGATTACAATATAATATAAAATTTTTATGGTACAATATTTTCGCTTTTGGTCGACAATTATGATAAACAGATCATATGGAAAAACATCATCGATACCACCGACATAAATATATAATAAAATGTTTTCGTATGACTACTTGTTAAAAATATCACTCTCGAAATCATAATATTGTGCAGGTACACATTTCGACGGTCACAATCCGATCGACCATATTCATAAATCGAATTAATCAAATCAGATCGACTCAGTTATTAGTAATAATATAACAAAAACATCGATCATTTAATATAATTAAACGCCTATGTAAATTAAATATATGTACCTACTAAATATAATGAAATACCCGTCTTCCATATAAATGCGAATACCACATATAGGAAGCACTAATATACTACAAATGTTTATAAATACAGTGGCGTATTTTCCGGGGAATTCCCGAGTTTCGCTACCTCCAGAAGAAAAAAAAAAAAAGTTCAAAAATCATAAGTGACTTGCTACAAAGGTACAGAGAAAAATAATATTGGTTCATATAATGCGGTTGTAAATAAGTCTTCGTTTGTATTTATAGTAACAGTAGGATAATATAATTATTATTTCATACCTTAAATATATTTTATATTATAAAATCATTTATTTTTTTTAGAAAAACTTAACCTCCTCCCCACAAAAAATTTGGAAATAAGTTACTGTACGTGTTAATCGAGAAATCCAAATAAGTGTACGATAAGCGTACAATATTGTATACGTACCACGTATACACGAATAATGTGTCTATCGGTAGCGTTGACGATTGAACCGTTGTCAAAATATTCGACAACGACGTACATTTGTCCGTACCTACGTCGTTGAATCATTGCACAACAAAAACGATAAGCAGTTATAAACGACCAACATCGTATCGGACTTTGAATCGCGGCGTGCCAATTATAAATTATATCTTATAACAGGCACATTAACGTTTGTTCATTTCCTGGTTAGACCGCCGCCGCGGCCCGCTACTCACCAACTTCGCGGACAGCCATTTGGTATGCCGTATTGCAGTGGAAACGGGGAGAGAGCGATCCGCGTCGTTATCAATACGAACAACTATTTCCATACGTTCCGTTGCTTTAACGCGAGTGATAACGGCCGTTCGCCATCTCTGTCGCTCCCCTCTCCCTCTTATAATACTTGCTCGTTCTCGCACTCGTTCACGCTCTTTCTCGCTCTCTCTCTCTCTTTCTCGTTCCGCATTCAAGTTGTTATCGTACTGTCCGCGTACGATTTTTCTTCCCTTCAGGTTGTTCATTCGTTCGTCTCGTTTGACATTGCCAGCTCCGTCAGCAGTCTTTAGACAGGGTTTTTCGGCCGTATTATATTTCGCTCCGCCGTCGTCCGTCACCGATCACTGTTCCGCACAATATGGCGTTGTGCAGACTAGTGGGCATTTCCAACGAAATGTCGCTGAACAACATCAGGCGAGCCCTGACAACAGGTATTCGTCGCAATGTCCCCCGATGCATATCTAATAAGTTAAAATAATAATAGTAATGCTAATATTAATTGAAATGTATAACAGTAATAATGGTTAGAAACACAAAAGCTGCATGTGACGGTCCGAAAAATTAACGCTTCGGATTGATAGGAATCCTGATATATCATTCGGTTATCACAGTCGTTTTGTATGGAGAAAAAATATGAAATGCAAACGGTTTTGTTGTATATGTAGCAAATAATTTTGATGTGCTGCTACAGGTTATGTAATCAGCCCCGATAGCCTTTGTGCAAGATTTTATAATATTCCCATCTAACCTTGATTTATAAAACCTGAAATAATGTCATGTCTGACAAGAAAATCAGCATGTTTGTTACACACATCTCAACGATACAACTCATGGACTTTATATTTTATGGGTCGTTGATCAGCTCATTTTTGGTATCTTGGTATCATAATACAATAATAATCATATTTTCTTTTTCTGTAGTTATGTCATTAATATATAATCAATATTTCAAAATAAGATCTAGGTAGTTCATTACTGATTTTATAGTATTTTAGTTGGCTTACATATTAATAGATTTTAAGTTATAATCAAATTAAATTTTATTAATATTGGAGCCCTGAAATAATTTTGAATACAGAGTTGACAAATTATATTGTGAAATATTAAATTTTAATTTTAAATTCATATTACGTATTAATGTTTTTAATATTTATCGATTGTCTAAAATTTATTTATAACTTCAAAGTAATTTAACATTCCAGTCAACTATTTTATCAACCTTTTAATCTAATCTAATATTTGATCAAAACAAGAGTAAATTTAAAAGTTTTAATTATATTTCATTAATAATGAATCATTATACTTACAGTATAAAATAATTTTTGGTAGAAGTTGATACTTTTAATATCGTAATATTTTGAAACTATATATTTGTAGTATATTTAGTCCGAAATCACATTGTACATGTTCAATAAATAATTATGTACAGCTGTCAAATGTTTTCCTGTTTTAAATCAGTTCCTAATGTATTTTTACTATTAGTCTGTATTATCAATACTTAATTTAAAAAATTGATCAAAATTACTTCATATGTTTAATTTTAAATAATTAGTGACATAATTTAGTTCTTTTGATTGTCAAGTAATTTTTAAAATATAGGTCATCTAAAAATGTTCATTCAGTTACAGTTTTAACTTCCTGGTTGTATTTAAAAAAAGTCCTTGAAAGTAGTTTAATAATCAATTCTTTAACCAATCTATTTGAGATTATGATTATTTATAAAAAGTATTCAAACATTTAGGTTATTAATTACAATTACTTTTAGTTTGATAAGATCTACTTAAAATATAAACTTTTTAACACCCCTGTTCTTGTCTCTCCAAACTTAAATAAAATCTCCAAAATAGAGTTGATTTTATTATAATACTTACATTTCTATAATATTATTAATATTTTTGTGTTATAAAACTTGAATTATTATTACTTAATGATTTATTTATTTTAATATACATATAATAGGTATCAAATTGTTTTTTATCAATATCATAAAATAAGTAGATTTTCAAAATTCTACTATACAATTTATAGTTTTGGTTAATATGATATTTAAGTTCAATCTAAGAAGACTTGAGTTAAAACTAAAAAAAAATTTTAATGAGGTAATAAAGTTTGAAAATAATAATAGTTAACCTTCATTTAAAATTATTTGATGCAATGACTTTCAAGTTTCTTTAAAATTTAGCAATAATACATTTAAAACAATTAAATAATACTGCAGATAAATAACCTTCGAAATGTTTATTAATTGTTGACATTTTTCAGCTACCAAAAAAAAAAAAATATAATCAATTTTATAGCATAAAAATTATACTATATTTTTCATAAAAATGATTTGCATTTTATTATGATTTAGATTATTAATTAATTAAATGATTTTTCAACCCTAATATGTCTACAACTCCTATCCTCCAATCAAATTGATTGCTCTTTTAATTATATGAATAATTATTTCATTAGTTTTACTATACATTTGTTTCGTTAAATTTTTTTGTATTATATAAGCTACCTTAATTTTTATAATACTTCTTATTACATTAACTTATAACATTAAAATAAGCTCTTTCTTTATTTTCTAAAATGTGTAATTATTTAGTGAAATCTTTTGATCTTAGGTATCTTTAATGTTCATATAATTATATCAAGGTACTGATATTTAAATATAAATTCATTTTAATTTTTTCAATACTGTTCAAAAAATTTAAAAAAATAATTATCAATGTTTGATAATGATTATTATTATTATAATTTATCATTGTTTAATTTATATTTTTAGAAATTAAATTAAGTTTTTATGAAAATTAAGATGATGCCTATAATATAGGCATAATTTTAAATTTTTTAATAATATTTATGGTTTCTATTATTTATGTTGAGCCCTTTAAAAATATTATTCAGTTTTTACTATAAATAAGAAATGAGAAATAAAATAAATAATAAAGATTATAATTGTTATTTATAATATAATAATTCATTTTCTACTAATACCATAAATTAAAAAATATTATTTTAATATGTTTTTTCAGGTCATCGATTATTGAGCCAAGATTTACACACTTCATCTAAAGTTGTTGATAATATTTTAGTTATTACCTTAAATACTCCAAATTCAAAAGTAAATAAATAAATAATATAATTATATACTATTTAATGTAACTAAATATTATTTTTTTAGGTAAATTCTTTATCTCGAGATGTAATGAATGAGTTACAAACTAATTTAGATAAAGCCAGTCAAGATTCAACAATTAATGGAAGTGTAATCATATCGGGTAAACCCAACTGTTTTATTGCTGGAGCTGATATATCTATGTTGCAAGCATGCAAGACAGCTGAAGAAGTTCATAAAATATCTCAGGATGGTCAAAAAATGCTTAATCAAGTTGAAAAATCAAGCAAACCTGTTGTTGCAGCTATTATGGGATCTTGTTTAGGAGGTGGTCTTGAAGTAAGAATGTTATGAGTTTTCAATTATTTAAGTGTAATTTCTTTTAAAATATAGATTCTAAGTATCTAAATACTTTTAAACTTTATGTTTGGTTGCTGAGTAATGTATATATGTACATTACTACATACGGTACTAATGTATATAAACTACTTTATAAATGAATCACATGAATACACAGTTGTAAGATTTGACTAACTAGGCTTGAAGCATCACATTAGTTTTGATGAAAAAAACCCCATGAAATTAATACCGTACTTGAAGAATGGATGACAGGGCATTAGGTAGATTTAGATTTCCCATGATTGTTTTTTTTACTTAGACTCAGCACATATTAGACTGATACAATATGACCCAGAAGTGTCCATGCACCTGATGTATAAACAGTAACCATATATACATTTTCGCTAGCATCTGAAAATCAATGATTTTCCTACTAGCTATTGTTTAAATCACCTGTTATTTTACGTTGTACATATGTATATTGTTCAATTGTGTCATAAACTCGTGATATTTAATCCATACTTCTTGTACGATAATTGATATGGCTTAATCCCAGTTAATTTTTTCTCGCCTCAAATTCTCTAATAATATTAAGCGTATGACTATTAGTCCCACTGGCCCCAGTGTGTCAAAAATTGACGCGATATCGGATAAAATATCACGCATACATAACATATTAGGTGCTAATTTCTATACTGAGGAAACCTTGTTAGATTAATGTATCTTAATGTGTCTGTGTCGACATTCCAAAATAGTCCTAGGATTTTCTTGACTGAACCATCTGTTTCAAAATCATTTGAAAGTCCATTGTCTTTCTCGGGTATTATTGATTTAACCAAATTTCTTTTCGTGACTACGTAAACATATCTTGCACAGACGAAGCTCAGAAGTCTTTTTTATACAAACATGGACTATGAATGTGAGACATATTATATAGTATTTAGTAAATTACACGCAATATTTTATTTCCAAAGTTATGGTGAATGACGTGCTATTTTTGACGAATTGATTGTCAACCCAATTTTTTCAATTCGTGTTTTTATGTTAGTATAAATTATTCGAAACCTTAATTATGTTTTTCACCGTTTCAAAAACTTCCAAAATATGGAACCATGAAGTTCGCATATCACATACCTATCGTCGCAATAACCTCGCGAGCTGCCACTTATTCATCCGGTATGAATGTAAAATGTACGCTCGAATTATTTTGTACACTTTTATGGAAGAACGTGAATTTATCTTAAGCGGACTGTAGATTTTTTTTAAATACACAATTACATATTGATTACAAGAAAAACAACGCAACACGAGTGACGATGACTAAGCTATACGAAAAAAACACCCTTCCCTGCTGCCTTCGTTGCAGTCTATCTAAGCCTGGCTGATTAGTTATAGTAAAAAGATATAGTAATACAATAAATAATAGTTCTCAACCAAACACTTTAATCAAATACTATAAATTAAAAATTAATAAAATCATTTGTAGTATTTGCTTTAGTTAATGTATTTTGAAAAATATTTATAATAATTTAATTCTCATTAAGGTTGCAATGGCTTGTCATTATCGCATTGCTGTAAAAAGTAAGAGTACAGCTCTTGGACTGCCTGAGGTTATGCTAGGATTATTACCTGGTGGTGGTGGTACACAACGTTTACCGAAATTGGTATCTATGCCTACTGTTTTAGATATGGCATTAACAGGTAAATCATATAGAGCTGATAAAGCTTTAAAAGTTGGTTTGGTTGATCAACTTGTAACACCACTTGGACCAGGCTTAACTACACCAACTGAAAGGTTAATTTATTATTCACAGAAATTAATTATATGTTAATAATTGTTATAATTATGATATTGATTTATTATAGAACATTAGAGTATTTAGAGGAAGTTGCTATTGATGCAGCCAAAAAATTAGTTGCCGGTCAAAAATTAACAAAAAGAAATAAAAATAAGACTTTACTAGATAGTGCAATTGACTTAGCGCTAAAACAAGAGTGGCTACGAGAAAAATTTTTTGATAGTGCCAAGGGCAAGGTTTTAAAAATGACCCGAGGTTTATATCCTGCTCCATTAAAAGTATTAATTTTAGTTTTTTATAAAAAAATATTTTTTATTTTTTTTTAAAAATTTTAATATCATAATTGGAGTTATAACTTTACTTAAATTAAGTTCTATATGTTAATGTTTTCAGATAATTGATGTAATAAAGACTGGAGTTGCTGAAGGTACTACTAAAGGTTATGCAACAGAAAGTAACGGTTTTGCTGAATTAGCTATGACACCACAAAGTAAAAGTCTAATTGGATTATTTCAAGCTCAAACTGAATGTAAGAAAAATAAATTTGGAGAGCCTAAAATTGCTTTGAAGTTAGTATATTAATAATTTAGTTAATTTTTAAAAATATATATATATATATATATTACAAATAATATTCTGTGTAATAACAATTTCAAGAGTGTATTTTGTTGTTTAAACTTATGAAAATAAAATGTAAACATTTTATACTTACCTAATAGAAATATTTAATTATTCTGGTAGGTATAGGAATTTGTTATCTAAGGTTTTTAGCTTGTTCTAATTTGTTACCCGGACCCAGTTATTTTATCAATATTAAATACTTTGTGTTAACAAAATGCATTACGCGAGTTGTTTCAATAATCTGATTTATAATATATTACTATATGGCCAATCTGTCCTTTGATATTTTGTTTCATTAACACAATTGTATCAATTATCTGTGTTTCTTAATGTTATTACTATTACAGCTGTATTTTTTTCTTTTTTTTTTAACTTTTCAGTTATAAATCTAATATTATAAATTTATTTTATAGGACTGTTGGTGTTCTTGGTGCTGGACTAATGGGTGCTGGAATAGCTCATGTATCTATCGATAAAGGTTATCATGTAGTACTTAAAGATACCAATAAAGAAGGTTTAGCTAGAGGAGTTGCACAAATTGAGAAAGGTTTAACAGGCGCAGTTAAACGAAAGAAATTGACAGAGTAATTTTTTTTTTGTATATATATTATATATATTAAGTTATAAACAAAAAGGTTAATTAGTTTTTTATCAAGAAAAAAATATTTATAATAATAATTTTTTACTGAAAACAACATTTTTAATTAATTGTGTCTTTTGGTTTCTATACTTTACAATTTGTATTATAGGATAGAAAAAAATAGGTATATATCTGATTTGACAAGTACTTTGTCATATGACTCTTTTTCAAATGCTGATATAATCATTGAAGCTGTATTTGAAAATATTAAGATTAAACATCAAGTAATTAAGGAAATTGAACAAGTTGTACCGAAGCACTGTATAATTGCTACTAATACTAGTGCTATACCAATTGGAAAAATATCAGAGGGTAGTAGCCGTCCAGAAAATGTAAGCTATTTCTAAATTTAAGTTTTGACAGTTTTTTGCAATTTACTAGATTATTGAAATTAATGCAATTTAAAAAATATATTTTTAATAATTATGTTTATAAAATTATAAATAACTTAATCTAATATCTTCTATAATTTATTATTATTTAGTTAAGATTGTTAAAAAATAATATGTACAATATATATTGTACATCATGGGGATAGGGAAAATATTTTTGTTAAAAAATAGAATGCATAAAATGCTGTTTATTTTTAGGTCATTGGAATGCATTATTTCTCTCCTGTTGACAAAATGCAACTCTTAGAAATTATAACAACTGATAAAACTTCTAAAGAAACTGCTGCTGCTGCAGTGTCTTTAGGTTTAAAACAAGGAAAAATTGTCATTGTTGTTAAGGATGGACCTGGATTCTACACAACACGTATCTTATGTGCTATGTTATCTGAAGCAATGCGACTATTGCAGGTATGTTAATCTAAGTCCATTAAGTTAATAAATTAACTGTTTTATAAAAATTAATTTTAATTATAGGAAGGCGTAAGCCCCAAACAATTAGATACAATTACTAAAAGTTTTGGATTCCCAGTTGGTGCTGCAACATTGTCTGATGAAGTTGGTATTGATGTTGGTTATCATATCGCCGCTGATTTAGCCAAAGCTTTTGGTGAACGATTCGGTGGTGGTGATATCAATGTTTTAAAAAGCATGGTAGACAGTGGTTTCTTAGGTAAGAGTTGCATTTATTTGCAATATTGTATAAAAAATTTATTTTACTATTTATTTTCAGGTCGGAAGTCTGGTAAAGGTTACTTTGAATATAGAGCTGGAACCAAAAGTAGGCCAGAAAATCCTGAAGCAATAAGTTTATTAGAAAAATATAAATTGGAACCAAAAGGTGATCAATCGGTTGAAAATCAACAGCTACGTATTGTGTCCAGATTTGTAAATGAAGCAGTGTTATGTTTACAAGATTCAATTCTTAACAGTCCGGTAAGCTTGGTTTATGTAGTATGATAATTAAATTTTCAACAATGATTAGTACATATGTTTGTGAAAACTTTATTTTAACTACTGTAATCTTATTAGTAGGGCTCGGAAGTTATTTTTTTTTTTGCACCATTGAATTTATTGCTAAGTGAGCTAGAAATTCATTTCTAATCACTATGAAAAACATCAAAAGTTTATAGTGCATATTTTTGCATATTTAGTGATTTTTTGATTTTAGAAGATTTTTTTTGAAGATTTAGTATAAAAATTTGAAAAATAAAAAAATAAAATACATTCATATTGAGAGAACTTTCTTGATATTCTTGTATCGTATTTTTAAAATTTCCATTTAAATACAGAATATAAAAATATCACTAGAGATATGATTATGCTATACTTAAATAGTTGCGAACCATGTAAAAGAAAAGGAAGCACAGCCAAGAAAAGATTGGTGGTGCAATCAATTATATCTACTGAGATGTATTAATCAATAATATAAATACATGTCATTATTCATTGATTTATCATATTTCATTAAATCATATCATCTGTTATCTATATTGCCCAAAATGCCCAAATTGTATACTTTGCCCGTAACATATATATTTATAAATTATTACTACAACTAGCTTTACTTAAAATTAAATATTATACAACTATCAAAATTCGATAATTGTCTTTGAATACTTTTCTTGGAAAATAACTCAATGATTATTAAACATTCTTCCAGAGGATTTTTTTTTATTCAAGAAACTAATTTATTATTATTTTGTTAATCAAAATTATTTTTAATACTTTGTTTTTTCTATATTTATAATTTTATAAAATATTTGTGCAAATAAAAATGTTGTGTACAAAAATAAAATATAAGTGCATATTTGTAATTTTTCAAGTGCATAATTGCATGCATATTTAATACTTTTTAAGTACATTAAGTTCCGAGCCCTACTTATTAGTAATAAGTTAAACTATATTATTGTCAATAGTGTTATTTATTATTTACGAAGAAAAAAATTTAAAAAATAAATTACACTATTGCCAGTAATATAGTTTACTATAACTTACTACTAATAATATTACAATAATTAAAATAAAAAAAATTATAATAAAACATTTGTTAAAAAAAGAGAAACTTTTATTGGTAGTTGAAATATTAATATTTAATTATTATTAAAAAGTATGTCAAATTTTTCTACGTTAAACACAAACTTAATTATAAAAGTAGAATTTAAATTAAATCTTGTTTAAATATCGATACTACTGATAATAATTTTCAATTTATTTTATATATTAAACACCTGTTTTTATATATTTTTTTTGCTGTCTAAAAAAACATAATACATTGACAAAATATATAAAACAATGAATCACTTATGTTTAATAAACAGCTGTTAAATCATATTTGAATTACTAATTTTTATTCATAATATCAAAATGAACTGCAATTTTAAATATGTATGGAAATACTTTTACAGACTGAAGGTGACATTGGTGCTGTATTCGGTCTTGGATTCCCACCATTTTCTGGTGGTCCATTCAGATGGGTCGACTGGTATGGAGCTGATAAATTAGTGGAAAAAATGCAATCATTCCAGGACAATTATGGTCTCCCATTTCAACCATGTCAATTATTGTTAGATCATGCAAAGGATAAATCAAAGAAATTTTATTCCTCTTAACCTATGAACAACATATTGTAAATTACAAAAGAATTAAAAATGGGTTCTTTTAAATTGATTTTTAACGGATAGCTTTATAAACAATATCACGCTAAGAGATCGAGTTTACTATACCGTTGCACCAAATTTTAAAAAAAAATATTTAAAATTAAGTTTTCAAGTTGGCCAAATAATTGTTTTACAAAATCATTTTAAACATTTATATCTAAAATACTGTGAGACAAGTAAAGTTCTATCATTATTATTGAAGTGAAAGTGTATGTTTTAGTTTATAAAAAAAATACATTTGGTGCAAAGAATACTCAAATTACGGTAATGTAATCTCGTTATTTTTTTAATTGTTGGTGATTCGATTGTGTTAAAATATCTTTATGATAATTATATATTTATTACTTTATCAATTCAATGTTTATTTTGTTTAATAAAATTGTAAAAAATTTCTTTTCAAATGATATACTAATATTTGAAAATATTTGTATTGTGATACTTAAATTTGAAATCTGAATAAAATGTTTTAAAATATTTTTCATTTATGAGGAGGTTGCTATATAGGAACTTATATATATATATATATATTTGTTTGTTTGTAGTTTGCAAAGACCTAATAAACATCGGCAGTTCTAAATACTATGTTATAAGAAAAAAAGTAAATCAAAAGAATACCACCTGCAATTAATCTAGAACGAAAAATTTAAAAAAAAAAGTTAATTTTTATTGCATAGCTATTTAAATAGTAAAATGGTTTTTTATTTTATACGTGTAACTACCACAAATAGTGATTATACTAGTGTTTCATCATTGGATGGTGATTAGTTTATTTATTTTTAAAAAAAAATTGGTGTTGAAAATTATAAATTACATAGAAATTCAATATGAAATCACTATTAGTATATTAGATAGCATAAACGTATTACAGATTTAAAATGATTTTAATTATTTTGGTTATTTTAACAAATTTTGACTGGTTTCTTGGATATTATTAGAAACGGGTTTAACTGTATATATATATATATCTGTGTGTATATATACGAGTGTGTCTTAAGTATATGTATACATAATAAAATTACCTTTTTTTTATTTAGATTCAGAGAAGTGATATCATTCTTTATGTTCAGGCATTGAGTTGGGTTCATTCAGGGACTCAATTTAACTGATATTATGCCTAAGTAGAACGCTTGAAATACTATAAATGTGAAAATATTTGATTCTTGTTGTTACATTTAAATAATAAGTAACACAATAATGTAAAAGTATTCAAAATTTTAGGATTGCATTCTAATTAAAATTGTTATAACATTTATATTATCTTATACTTAAAATCGACTTTGCAAATATTAATAAGATTTAATGGGAATCCATAAACTTCGGCCACTGGTAGATTTAGATTTAAAAAGTTTGGAATTAGAAAAATTTAACAATGTTTAAAAATAATAACAAACATAAAATAAAAAGTTAAATACATCGTGTACAATTGAATAAATATTTTATAGGAATATTTTAGAGGAATGCTTAAAGTAGTTTAATTGAAAAATGTTAAAACAATTTTTTTTCTTCGTTTTCATTACCTGTTGTCTCACGTTTAGGCGTGTAATCTACACTTGTAGACCGTTTTAATTAAAATTATTTCTAACACATTTTGAGAGTAGGAAAAAAATAATTTTAATGGAACCTAAAAATGTTGAGATTTCAGATTTTATGGCTATTCATTTATATTTTCAATCTTTTTTAGAACACCGTGAATCTTAAAGACAATTATAAAAATAAATAATTATACTAATAAATATATAATAATACTTACTATCACAAGTCTTTCTGACTTCTTTATCAATACTGGTTTATATTTTTTAATAGCTTGTTTTGAATAGTTCGTTGCCACGTACTTTTTATTATATAAATTTCTTTTATTTTACTTTCTTCTTCTTTCTAAATCAATAATAAGCATTAAAAGCTCAATAAAATCGATAATTAAGTACATAATTTATAATTCATATCTCTTTCGACATTTCTTCATAATGAGAATATTTTTCTTTCATTTCTTGTTCAAAAATCAACCATTTTTGAGCACGCCTTTCAGTGTTTAAACATTTATTTTTTGACTCATTTTTTTTTTAAGTTTAAGTACAAATGGTTTACTTTTTAGTACAGTTGCTGGACGAGCTTTAAATGTCCACTAAGACTATACTTTTCTTATTCTTAATAAAAAATTAACATTTAAAATTATAATTTAATAAAAAAAAAAAATTATTTATTGAATTAAAAGAGATATTTTAACACTCGGAACTATTCGTAAAAATCGAATTCCTAATTGTTAGTTTTCATCTGAAAAAATAATGCTTAAAAAACCCAGGGGAATTTCATATGAATATTTAACTGTATTTAACAGTGTTCCAATAACTTCAGTCATATGGAAATATAATAAATTGGAGACACTTCTTTCATCTTATTGTGGAATATTACCTGAAATGTCTATCAATCGATTTGATAAAAAATCAAAAAGAAGTATGGAAATAAAGTTCCCTTTTATATTTAAAGAATACAACCGCCATATGGGAGGTGCTGATCTCCTTGATTCTTTAATTAGACGTTATAAAATTAAAATACGAACAAAAAAATAGTGCATGAGGGTTTGGTACCACATCGTTGTTATATCAATCGTTAATGCATGGTTACTCTATAGACGAGTGGAAAATAAAAATTTAAAGTAAATACCTAAATTAAGTTTATTTGATTTTCGGCCAAATTTAAATTTTCGTTGACAACGTCTGTATTTGCTCCAAAAAGAGGCAGACTATCTAATGAAGAAAAAAAAACAGATAAAAAATCCTGAAAAACATACTCATTTAATAACGCCTGAAGAAATCAGTAGAGATGGTTTACATCATTAGCCAGAATATATAAAGAACAAGGCAACGGTGCAAGTATTAAAAATGTGAAAAACTAACACAATGCACTTGTACTAAATGTGATATTTTGTTGCGGTGTCAACAGAAATTGTTTTAAAAATTTGTGTACATACAAAATAACAAACAATTTTTTTGTTCCTAATTAAGTAAAAATGTATTGTATAAATATGTTTAGTTTTAAATGTATTCAGTTTATAATTCTTATTATAACATAATATTGTTGAGACTTAAGAATAAATAAAGGTTTATTATTCGAAAAAAAAATGTTTTATGTTTTAAGCGCGCGATTTATCATAGGTGATACATTTAAAAAAAAAATCTATACAAATTAAAAAAAAAAATAATTTTCAAAAAAAAAAATATTCTTCCAACGCTCCATAATTACAGATGCACAAATTTCTCCGCTAAAAAAATCAGAACTTAAATTTAATTCGCGTAGTGTAGGATTAACAGAAGTCAATGATGATCTAATAATATTATAATCACAATTTAAATAATCATATACAGATTCATTAAAATACAAAGGTGGAATATTAAATTTTATTTCCAAATTAATAAATAAAGCAGTGTGATATAAATAATCTATAGGAACCAACGCATCCAGTTCACATTCCACTTCAACATTTAATGCATTAGATAAAATTAAATCTGGTGTAGAATTATTACGATTTTTTATTGAATTAAATTGTTTTAGATTAAGATACGAAAAATTAGCTATTGCGTTAGATTCGGTGTTACCGTAATTATGAGAAACAAGTACATTAGTTAATGACCATTTAATTGCAGGTAAATTAAAATCACCTAATTTAATAATTTTGGGATTATTTTAATTACATAACAAGCTATGAACCGTATCAGTAAGATCATTATAAATGCTACCATTAGAATTAGGAGGAAAGTAAACAGCACCAATTATAAGTATAGTAGAATCAAGAAATAATTTTACAAAAAGTTGTTCAATATTATTATTCCGGATTAAAAAACGACAGCAATCAAATTTGTTTTTAACAGCAATAAGAACATCACCTCCTCTGGTAAGATTATTGAATACACTGCATCTGTCACAACGAAAGATGTTATAATTAGGAAGAAGACCAAGTTCACAGTTGTTAACCCCATGACGTAACCAAGTTTCCGATAGTACGATAATGTCATAATTAGCTAACGCTATATTACGAGAAAAAACGTCCAATTTAGTATTTAAACCACGAACATTCTGATAGTAAATTGATAAGTGATTTAAATTGAAATTAGTTTTAATTAGTTTTTTGAAACAATAGGCAAATTATTAATATATTTAATAAATATATCATTTTCACCAACATTTTTTCTTGCATTTAATTCATCGATTACTGTTTTTAAGTGATTACGTTGAAGCATAGTTCTGCCCGTTGAAACAGTAATATTTTTGAAGGCATCCAGGTTTTTCAGTTTACGTTTATTTTTTAGAATTTCAAAAACATCATGAGGAGTAGGCAGAGTAGCTCGAATAGGTCTATTTTTATTTAATGATTTACCCAGACGTAGAATAGTTATAGGATCTTTAATGACATCAATATTACAAAAAATATTAGAGACACTCAGTTTGTCGTCAGCATTAGATTGGGTTTCGGGTAGATTGAATAAAATAACGTTACAATTTCTAGAGTGACTGTAAATAATCTCTGCAAAAATTTTTTCTTGATTTAGTGAAGTTGAACTGTTGTGATTAAATTCTAATTTGGACAATTTAACTTCTAGTTGTTCCATTTTGGTTTCAATTAATTTGTTTTTAGTCAACATTTCATTAAATTGCTTAGATATAGTATCTAACTTACCGCTGAAATCATTGAATCTTGAATCAAGTGAATTCTTTTCCTCCATAAACTGATTAAAAGACGTTTTTCATGGTATAAAAGTAATTTAGACACGTACAATTAAAAATTATAAGGAAGACGTATAACTGTATATATATGGATATTCGAAAAGCATAAACGAACGTGTGTCTGTTACGAAAGTCAACTATCAACTGTATACTTAACATCTCAAACATAATTGGTTCTTTTATGCAATGAAACAAAATAAAATGTACCATAATCTATGTATAAACAAATTCTATAAAACAATTGTTAGAAAAAATCTATAGGTGCAAAATACTTAATTATTTATGTTATTTTTTTACCAAAATATATACCCAATAAAAGTATAAAATATTAATCAAAAAATTTTAAATTATTTTCCAAAACCAAAGATTTTTCACAAATATTACACAAAATAAAACATAACTATAACATATGAATATTTCACTAGAAGACAACATTTTTAACCATTATAAATCACACAAAAAAGAAAAATATTCAACAAATTACTCAAATGATCCAAAGAACAACTAAATATACTCAATTATCAGGTGTTCTTTGGATCATTTAAGTCCACTTTTAGAAATTAATAGGTACCCAATCAAATTATTTATTTACATAAAAATACAAGCTATAGTTATGACCCATGTGGAATACAGACTAAAATTATTTTCTACAGTGCGAAGCATATGGAACATGTACATAACACTATTAACACTTTAATTTCATAAATATAATTCAAACATGGTGTTTAATATGGAAGAAATTATTTCTATTTGAACAATGATAAATCAACATTTTATAATTATATCACTCAATTTATTTCATAGAAAACAATAAGCAAGTATTATTTTAACTGATGAAATACATATAATGGCATTATTTCATATACATAAATACACATAAATGTATGTATTTATAATTATTTTATGATATCTACAATATTGATTTAATAATAATAATAATAATAATAATGAGTATAATAATAATAAAAAGAAACATGATTTAGTATAAATACAATATCAAAAACTCAAATATAATTAATTATTCAATTTGAAAGTTTTTGATTACTGAATGGTGTTAAAGTTAAATTTTGGGTAACATTTTCAAAAGGAATTACATAAAATGTATACACACGTAATATGACACAAAGAAACAAGTACATACAAGTATGCATGTTCATAAAAATTCATTCTAATACTTTAAAAAATAATAATAATAAACAACATAGTATTTTTGGATATATTGTTTATAATAGTAATTATAAAAATGTAAAATAAAATGAAAAATAATAGAATCTAAATTGGTTTCAATTTTATAAAACATTATGTATTCTGAAAAGATTTGCATTGTAAATTATTTATTAAAATTATATCAACTTGTTCTAAAATATAATTAACTTGCTTATAATCAATAATGTATGATAAGAATGACAGTAAAAAAATATGTTAACATTGAATCCTAAAAATAATTGAGTATGCATAAATAGAAATTATTTTTCAAGAGAATGGAAAATTTGTAATAAAATAGCTAAACAGTATACAAATATAAGCCAATGTTTTATGAATTAAGAATAAATTTTGGAACGTATATATTTATTATAAATAACAAATGGTAAATTAAAAAATTGTCGTCCACTGCAAAACTTTCTTAGTGATTGTTTCAATGTTATACCTATCGAGTAAAAAAATCATTGACAGGAAAACTGATGTGATTTTATAATTAAATTTCATAGAGAAATGTTTAAATGTTCATACAAATTATACTTTTATTTGTAAACTACTACTATCAGTCACTATTTATACATCTACATACATACACACATAAATATATAAAAACAAAGAAAAGGAAATTAAAAAATATAGTATTCTGCTTACAAATTGATTTTAAAAATTACTATTATGAAACTTTTGGAGAGAAAGAATTTGATCAACGACTCTTAAGATGTAAATAAAATTACTATACAACATTCTATTTAATAGGTAGCTCAATAGTTATTTTTATAATAAAACTTAAGTCTCAAGTCATGGTTTTAAATGATCATTTGGCTTTAAACCTTAATGACTCAATAAATTATTATGCTATATAAAATTTACTTTGTACAAATTTTGTTTTACAGTCATTAGTTATATTTAATTATCACTGCCCATGATAATATTTTTCAATTCTTGAAACATAAGTTTATACTTAAGAAAACATAAGTTTAAATAATAATAACACTTTATGATTGATTTAGTCAAAGATTCAATATATAATTAAACTTGAATATACTTTTGGTATATTAAGACTTTGAAAAAAACATTAAGTTTCTGATAAATTTAAATTAAAAGTCAATCATCTCACATTACTTTAAAAATATTAATTGAATTACAATATTTTATTACTAATCACATACAATGAATGCTAAACTACGAATAAAATAAAAATTGAGTTGTTATTACATTTGAATATAAATTAAAAACAATATGATTAGAATGAATATTGACTAATCTGATTCATTTACACTATGTTGAGAAAATATGTCACTTATTTCTTCTTCTTCATCTTCTTCTTCGCTTTCATCAAAATTTGATTCATTTGAATTTTCTAAAAGAAAAATAAATGTGTTATAATATAAAAAACTAGCTATATATGCTGATTATTATCAGAATTACCAATCAGTTTAAGATAATTTCATTATCCATACTTATAATTACATTACTTTTAAGATTGAAACAAAATGGTTAAATGTTTATATCATATTGTTTATTTATAATATTTATAATTTATAATAATGTTTATTAATCATATTTCTAAAAAAAATAAATAGTTTATATGAGATTCAGATTATCATTAAAATAATAGCTTATTTAACTATATATAAAAATAAAATAATTGTAAAAAAGACAAATATTAAGTTATAAATTTAATTTATTTCTGCATTATAGTAAGGTTTTATAATAAGAAATTTTTTTTGATACAATCATGTGATATTAAAAGAATTTGAATAATAATATTTCCACTGTTACTTATTACTTTTACGATAGCATATATATTTTTATAATATAATTTATAATTTTAATTTTATTTTTTATTATTTTTTTATTTTATTATCCAAAAATAAAATTGAACCACTTCTAAAACTAAAATTTGGATATAAATACACATAATTATGAGATCAATCTTATATTGTATAATTTATGAAGATAAAGTTACATAAAAAAATTACAGTAGAAACTGTTATCCATCATCACTTCGTTAATGAAGCAATCGCGATAAACTCGTTGTGGCGAATATTAATCGTATAAAAATGTGTCTAAAAAATGTGATAAACGCGACACAAATGAACAAATTGAACTATTTTTAATTTAATTTAATCAGTGATTGACCAGTTAAACTGTTCTACGGCTACGTAAAATAGTAATACATAAATAAATAAAATAATTGGAGCTAAAAAAGCTCAAGTATCAAAAAACAAAAAAAAAAACAGATTATTTTGCTTATTAGTTTTAGTTTAGTATAGTATGTAATATGTAGTAAGAGTATAAGTATAATTTTTTTCTAAAAATACATATGTAAAAAATATAAGTTTATTGCAAAATGTCTATAAACCGCCTATTTGATTAACCGTCAGCGACAGTTGATCGAGCTTTAACTATATTTAATATTTATCTAATTTATAGATTATAGTTATTGAGTATCATTAATATGATTTGTCCATAGATTATACTATACATACATTACTCATATAATATGCATATATATATATCTAATATCTCTATTTGCACTATTGTTATTTACCATTAACATTTTGAGATTGCATTATATCGTCAACAGGCCATGAAAACTTGTTATTATCAACAATTACAGACTTATCTTTAGCAAGAGTAAAGTTTTGTTCACCTGTATTTCAAAAAATAGACATTTATGTTACTAAATCATGTAATATGAATGGTTAAATTGAAGCATATAATATAGTTACCAGTAATATCAGGAGTAGAAGCATCAAGCATAGGTTGCAGAATTCGTCTACGAGCATTGATGAACCAATTATTTACTTGTAACAATGTTAAATTTGTTTGTGCAGCAATAATTTTTTTTTCATCTTCGGTAGGATATGGATGCTGAAATTTTTAAACCAAAACCAATTATTTTCTATCAATAAAATATTGATCAAATTATACCAAATTTATATTCAAATCAATTTTACTACAAATACATTTAAATACTAATTTGTATTTATTAGAATATATTATGAGTGTATAAAATATAACTAAAAATTAAAATATGGCAATTATCTAGAAGATTGATATGAGAGGAATAAATACTATTATAAGTTCATATGGTTGATGACATACTTATAATACTGAAATAAATAATTCATTCTAATAGCAATAATTTAAATAAAATATTTATTTTTTTGTAATATTTAATCTACACTTTAAAACTAATAGTCCAACTAAAAAAATTAAAAAAATTTAATAATTATTTTTATCTTTACAATTAAATGTTGAAAAAGCCAGGAACGCATTACACTTGTTGCATGTTTAGGAAGGATTCCTCGTTTTTGCTGTCTTTTTTTTTTACTTCCAAAATAATCATCATCTTCATCACATGATCCACCACTAGTAGCTGATAAGGAACCTACAAAATAAATACATAAGTTATTGATTAAAATATACAATAATATTAAAAAATAACCAGAGAACATTATTAATCGAGTAGAGAAAATGTAGAATTTCATAAAAAAATTCATTATAAAAAAAATACATTGATATGACAAAAATTAATGTTTTATAGAAACCAAATAAAACTATTATACTTTGTTGTATTTAAAAATTATAGCAAGAACAAATACAATTGTAAAACAATTACAACAATTTATAATTAACTTACCATGTAAGATAGAAATATTATTCGGTAATAAGTTTGTACCAATTGCAGATAACGGTGTTTTTTCTAAAGAATTTTGAATTACTGGTTTGGTGACTGTTAGATCAAGTTGAGAAACATCTGATATTTGAGATACTTCTTTCATTTCTACAGATGTGGAAGAAGGTATATTTGACAAAAGACTGGTAATGTTTTTTAAATCCATTATTGTTTTTGGTTTTATAACATCGTCGTCTCCAGGCTGCCGCACAGAAACTCCTGAAGAGGATACCACCTGTCAAACATCATTATAAACCTAAACCTAATATATATATCACAATGAACTAGTTTACTTAATAAATATACAGATAAATAGATAAATATAGATATTAACAATAGGTAGGGTTTTCATATCTATTCAAAATAAAAATAAATCTGGTAAAAAAACATAATATTTTATTAATAAATACTAAAATATTAAAAATATTATTAGTATTGCAAAATTTTACTTGGAGTAATTATTGGTCATACATGCCTTAAATATTGAAGTAATAGTATCAATTAAATTTTTAGGTATCATATAAAGTCTTACTTCATATTTATGTTATATTCAATAAATATATTATAATAATATTTGTATAGGTGCTAATGAAAATTTAATTTTTACCTGACTATGGTGTGGAGAATGGCACAATGGAGAATTACTATTACTTGAGTTACCACTACTATTATTTTCTAAGTAACCAGAGGTGTAATCAGAACGTAATAAATTTTCACTTTGCATTTTAATTTTAAGACATGTTATATATCTGCTACAAAAATCTTTACACAATTCTTGAACTTTTTCTAGTTCTAATAAATGTATCCGTAATACTTGAATAGCTTTAATCATCTGGAAATATATTAAAAATAAACAAATGTTATTGTTTATAAAGTTTCATATTTTAATATATATAAATATATTTTTTGAAATTATAGTGACAACACTATTAATGGACGTTTTAAAAATTATAGCTTAGATGATACGAGTGATTTTTAAAAATCTTTCTTTAATTTAAATATTAGTTTAGTATAAATAATATTTCTGTTATAAGTAAATATTTAATAACTTTATATATAATGATAAAAATATAAAAAGAAGCAAATAGTCTATTAAGTATATAATAATATTCAGGTCAATCGATATATATTTTTCGCCCTAAAGTAAAATTGTATTGTCACTCTTTATTAAAGACAGTACAAATTGGAATTATAAAATGCTATAATGATTTGCAGTCACAGCAAGCTAAAGAAGTTAATATGATGATAATAGAAAATCATAACAGTAATTATTATAGTCTGTTGTCGATATTCATATCATTTTGACGCTTCAATTTCTTTAAAATTGTATTCCACCCTAAATCAATGCATAACTTACTACTGCCCTATAGACAAGCCTTACAATATTCTATAATAACATTAAAAACTATATTATAACTGTAATATAACATAATATTTTTGGAAAACAAAAAAAATTATTTAAATTTAAAGCAGATTTAAAACACTTACCAGTCCATCTATTTCTGTATCATTAATTAAAAATGGTTTCCTATCTCTTTCTTGGTGTTGAACAAAAGCTTGGATGTCCATATTAAAACTTTCAGAATTTGAGATAACTGCCGATTGTGTAGCTTGTTCACATCTTTCAAAAAGTAATGCGAGTAAGGGAAAAAGTGGATGCCTGAAAAAAAAAATATTATTAAAAATTAATAAAAAAGTGATTGATATATTTGATGAAAACTAGTATTACTTATAAACAGCTCGTTTATCTGCTTCAAATACTGCTTGATCTGTTTGTTGAATATTATTATTGGCAACTGCCGTTAAATTAGTTGCAACACTATCTGAGTATGAGACCATTATTAAGCTTTATATTTGTTTTCTTTTTTCATATCTAAATATTGAAAAACCTGAAAAAAAATTATATAATAATTTAATCCTACATTAAACATACGAGTATGTAACTAATCTCAAGTGGAAGAAATATTCAAATAGTACAGAAGTAAAAAAGAAAACAATTATTTTTGGTATAAACTACTTAAGCACTATGTGTCATTTGTTATAATGAGTAGTAAAATAGGATAAACTGCTTATTTGAAACACTTAAGTAAAACTAATTAACACATTATTTTGTATTTTTATTTGCAGCCATATGTGATTATCATATATCACATATGTGATTTAAGTCATTACAGCAGTAATCAAGATTAGTATAACAGATTATTACACAAATATAGGTAGTTTAAAAAAAAACAAATACAAAGATAATAATTCAAATTTTACACCATATATTGATTAAGATAAGGCAATTAGATTGTTTTCTTGTATCGAAAGCATTAGATTATTTGAAACCAATAATACATATAGGTACTACAATAAATATTTTTAATAATAATATATTTGACACAATTAACAACTGTATTGTATCTAAGTACCAATTAAATAGAGAAAATTGAAAGCTAAAATCATGGTCCATTACCAGTGATCTTGTGATATCAATAAAAAGTAAAAATAAATTTAATATAAAATTTAAAAAAGATATTTAAAATTAGACATTAATAAATTATTACAGAAAATACAGAAACAATAACAATACTTATTCGGGAGGCTAAAGAATAATATTATATTAATAAAGTAGTAGTAGCATGTAAATGTAATGGACGGAAACTCTGGCAAACGATTAATGAATTAACAAGGAGAAAAATTAATTCTGTTGGGCTTATAATTAATGAAATAGTAGATAAATATTCATATTCAACACCTAACAACTACTTAAATATAGTAAAATAATATTTCGCAACAAGTGAAAATAGATAGTAAAAAACCATTTTTCCTACAATATAAAACTTAAATTTGGAATAAATAATGATGATGAAATCCAAGAATTTTACCGATTCATAAAAAAAGATGATAAAATATATTTCACTATTTATAGCCAATCTCGATAGTAAAAATTCTAGCAAAAATTCTTGAAAACAATAAAAAAATCAACTACTGGAATATTTAGAGAAAGTTAAAATAATATTTGATGGATAATACAGGTTTAAAAAATGTGTTGGAACAGAAGACACTTTAATTGATATAAATATCTTTTTTATATAAGAAAAGGGATGGAAAATTAAATTCTTATTTCTTTTTGAATTTATAAAAAGCATTTGGTTCAATCAGTAGACAATTATAACATAACAAGTTAAAAAACTTGTTAACATTAAAATGGATTACTAATTATTTGAGTATCAGACAACAACTAACCACTATTGAGCCTCATTACAGTAATTATTGTTATGTCAACAATTAAAAGGTGTCACTCAAGGTTAATTAAGCCCTATATTGTTTTTAATCTATATTAACTCACCTGTCTAATTATTAAAAGAAAATTTATTTATATTCGCTGATAATAGATAGCACTAGTAAATTTCGAAGATAATTGTGAAAAATTGAAACAAACTGTCGAAAATTATTTACAGTATATCTATGACTGGATTAGGGATCCCATACGTTCCGTATTTTACGGGATTGTCCCGTCTTAGAATAAAGTATACCGGTGTCCCGACACAAGTATAAAAATAACACTTTTGTCCTGTATCTTGTATAGTCTATTTATACCTTATTTTAAAAATTAAATTTTTTAATATTGGTAAGCTTTTTACATTTTATGTTATTGATAAACTATAATATCTAAATCAAATGGTAATTAATAATATTTGATTATAAAACAAAAATAGTAAAGTCACCTAATTATTTGTTTTTAATTTTAATTATAATTTGTATTTGTTTGAAGTATCAAATATTGTGTTCTACTTTATTGTATAGTATATTAAGTAACTGTGAGGAAAATTGCTAACATAATTTTAAAAATTGGCATAATTTAAAATGTCCCGTGTTTTTAAAAAATAAATCTGGGATCCCTAGACTAGAAGGAAAAAAAATTTAATACTTAAATAAATTGGTTTACATGCCAATAATATCAATTCGTTTACAGCTTCACTACTTTTATAACAGTTGTGTCGCTAGTCCAAAAAAATCTAAATTTTTGTACTTACTAAATGTCATTACTAAATGGTCAGAACAACACTAGCGTTAGTGCTATTGAAACATATAACTATCGGATATCCGGTAGTATACACCATGTCGCTTAGCCCCTTTTGCCTTTTTCCAGTCGGTATATCACTTTGCTATCTTCTTAAAATATTATTAAAAATAGTTTTGTTCCACTTATCTAACCTAATAATATTTTACCTAAATAAAGTCCCAAACTATTTTTAAAAATTATTAAATTCATTTTATATTTTTGTATTCGTTTAATGACACATATATTTCGATGTTCCACAAATAAAACCGTAGTTGAAAATATGACGCTTGTTTCGTTATTTGGCCTAGCTATTCAATTATCTTATTAACAGATTTTATTTTGTTACACATACCAAAAAACTGTTAAAGTGTATTTTCTAATTACTTAAAATGAACTATGTATTTACTTTTTATTTTTATAAATCTAAATATTTTTAAATTTTTCTTATTAGATGGTTTATTGTAAAATATTTAAGACTAAAATAGGGTGGCCATTCGTCCCGAATTTTCCGGAACTACCGGGTTAGGAACTCATGTCCCGGTGTCCCGAAAGTTTTTCGGGACAAGGCGTTGTTACCGGATTTAGCTATCAACATAATAATGTACCGGAATTTAACTACTTTTTTAAATTATTATTATAATTGCCGGGGTAAAATGCATCAATAGAACCAGTGTTTTCATTGATGATTTCCACTTGGACCGACGTTTATAATCAAATGGATGTGGCAATCGTAGAAAGTTGTTTGATTATCAAAACATCTTATTTAAGTTGCATGGAATTTTATGACGAAATTAAAAAAAAAATCACTTGTTTCTGATGAACGTCTACAATACGCAAAAATACACGATGACAGCTGAAGATAAAGTTTAACAAATTTTACCTGTCACTATCAAGTACAAAAATATGTAAACTGTATTTAACATTTTAAAATTAGTTTTTGTTGAAAATAAAAGTATATTTTCTATTTCTATAATTTTAATATTTACCGTTTAATATTTCATAATAAAACCAATAAGTAAAAAATTTTAAGATAAAAATATTAAGTAGTTATGGTAAGATAAGACGATTAGGTCAAGTTAGAATTTATTGTTTCGGATTTATTTTTAATTTTATCTGACCACCCTAGACTAAAATTTCAAGTAAAATATAAGTGCCATTAATTAATACTATATTTAAAAATGAGTGGATAATAGATAAAAAAAAAACCTGAGTTTATATAAATTCTTTTAAATTGAAAAGCAATAATAGAAAAAAAAATAACACTTGAAAAAATATACGAGTTTGATTTACCCAAAAACGGTTAATTTATTATTTTATTAAATTGTTATTTGTTCAAAAAGACTGTATTCTAGGATGACTTAAGACAAATTTTCTTTATTCTATCAAATACATTAAATGAAAATAAATTGAAATAATATTTTTAAACAGATTAAAGCAAGTACTTTGTTTTTGCTTGGATTTTTTTTTTAATTTAACTTTTAACTTTTTTGGAATTAAGAATTGAATGAATAATAAAATTGTTTTTAAATTAAATCCAAGTTAAATTTAAAACTTTTAATTTTATTATTATTAACATTTTTATATCTTTATATAACCAATATTGCAGAATAATAATTTTATTTATATATTAAAAGTGTTCAATATTAATATTTCATCATTATAACCTTACAATTTTTTTAGACAGTATTATTTCTAAAATAACTTTTTAAAGTACACAATTAAAATAAGAAATAAGTACAGAGTTAATTTTTTTTAACAAAAATGTATTACTCTTTAAAATCAATTTTCAGAAAACATAGAACTCATATTTTTAAATAGCATACCAGATCTCAATAAAATTGATTGTCAATAAAATTTAAATGTTTTTTAAATATTTTATTTTACATAATATAGTTCGAAATTGCCAATAATTTAACATAATTAAGCTGTTATACCTAATTAAAGAATAAACTATATAAGATATATAGATAGTAAAGATATTTAAATTCTAGTCAGTGAACCATTTAAAGATATTCATATACTATTCAACTATGCAATGATATAGGTAAGGTAAAGGTTTTGGGAGTTAAACCCCTTCCCTTTATTGACAAAATCCTAATTAGTAAATAAATAATAATAAAAAATAATTATTACCTAAATACATAGACATGATACTCTTGAGTATAAGGTCTATGCCTAAATATAGCCCTCCCTTGATACTTTTATTTATTAATAACTATGTGGTATTCTAGTGTCCAAATATAAAGGGTTTAGAACTCATTGAAGAAACTACTAATTATATTCATACATGAAACTACTAATTATATTCATACATGAAATACATGAAATTGAGTGAAATAATAAACCAGAAAATAATTAGATTAAATAAACATTTGAAACTAAGACTTTTGTGAAAAATATTATGAATTTTTAATACATCATAATAAATTAGTAACTTAATATAGATTATCTCTTTCCAGCATGGCGAGATAACGTTTATCCCACCAAAACGCCGACCGTTGCTGCACAGCGATACGAAAAATAACCCACCTATAAGCTAATTTTTTTTTTATACTATAAATGAATATTATTTTCCCTGTTCTATTAATAAATATGTGTATACTGTTATTAATCGGATTTAAAATTAAAACAAGATATATCAATATTTTTCCACGAATTTTAAACGATAATGGTATTTCGATTGTGCCTACAGTTCGTTTTTCTGACTAAAATATTAATTTGTACATTTCAGCCGTTTCTGTTTGTTGAATCTTTCCGGAATTTTTATATAATACAAATAATACTATATATTTTGAATGTGTGAACTATTAAATGAAAAATAATTATTATTTTTTTCGATAAATTGATTTTTGTGGTGGTACGAATTTTAACCCGTGGTGCTGGTTGGGTCGTTTTTGTTTTATTTTTATCACTTTTTCGTTTTTGTTTCGAACATTTATTGGTGTAATAATGAATCATAATTTGAACGATGATAATATTGTAGACTATCTTTTTGAAGATTTACCTTCTGATGATAACAGTCTCACTGATATTGATGATTTTGATAACCATGATTATTTACCATCTGAGCAAAAAGCAATTGAAGTCGTCGAAAGTAGTTCATCTGACGAAAACGAAGAAGGTAACGAGCTTGTAGAAATTTTATGTTTGAATAATGGTGATATTTTGACATTACCAAGTCCAAAAAAAACTCGAAATGCATTAAAATTAAATTCAAACGCTACACTAACGTCTGAAACAAATAATGTGAATCTTACAAATAAAAGGAAAAAAACTATTTCTCGTGCCCTTTTTGAATCGCCATCGACTATTGACAATACTATCGTAGAAAATACACCAGAATTTGAATTTACACCTCCAAATTGGTCAAAAAACCTCACTTCAAATTGGCTTTCATTGCCAGATTTTTAAAGTTCAATAGGGCCCAGTGATTCTGTTAATACATTTCAATGTCATATGCCTTATTCATTTTTTAACTATTTATTTTCTGATGAAATAATCCACATGTTAGTAGAACAAACAAACTTATATTTGTTTCAAAGAAGTCAGAAAAATGGTAAACCTTATACTCAGACTAATATACAAGAGTTAAAGACTTTTTTTGGTATAAATTTGTTGATGGATATTAAACGTATGCCAAGTTATAGAGATTATTGGTTGTCGTCTCCAGATCTCCATGACTCGTATATTAGTAATTTAATGACAGTTAATCGTTTTGGGTGGTTACTTTCGACATTGCACATAAATAATAATGTACTGATGCCAAAAAGAGGAGACATAGGATGTGATAAACTTTTTAAAGTACGACATTTTTTAACAATAATCAAACAAAATTTCCAAACATATTATAATCCACACCGTATAGTCGCAGTTGATGAATCAATAATTAAGTTTAAAAGGAGGTCCACATTAAAACAGTATATGTCCAAGAAACCGATAAAAAGGGGCTACAAATTTTGGTTTTTGATGGACCAAAAAAGTTACTTATGGAATTTTGATATTAATATTGATAAAGTTGGTGATGTCGTTCAAAAATATCTAGGAGGAAGTGTTGTAAAAAATCTATCATACAAAAAAAAAACCATTGCTTATATATGGATAACTATTTTACAAGTGTCCCTTTATTAAATTATTTAAAAACAAAAGGAATCCATGCGTGTGGAATAATTAATTCGTCACGTAAATATTTACCAAAAATGAAACCAGACACAGCAATAAAAATTGGTGATTATGATTGGGAAATAAGTGATCTAAATAATTTATCTATTATAAAGTGGAAAGATAAAAGAATCATACATTTATTATCAAATTTCCATGATCCTAAAAATGTAACGCAAGTAAAACGTAAGGCAAAAGATAGAACTATATCTATGGTTCCATGCCCATTCGTACTTCAGGATTAAAGTTCTTAAAAGAATTGTGTTGATAAATTTGATAAAAATAAAAAACCTACCAAATTGATCGTAAAAGTCAAAAATGGTGGCACCGTATATTTTTCTTTTTTTTCGATGCAACAATTGTTAATGCTTGTATTGTATACAACGATATAACAAAAGAAAATATGTGTATGAAAGAATTTCGGCGTCAAGTATCAAGGGAGCTGGTAGCTAAAACATTGATTGAAAAACGCCGTAGTTCATCTGATTCACCAATAACACCCAAGCATTTAAAAAAAGGAAATCCGGCAGTACCCAAAGAAGTCCGCTTAGAGCAGTCAGCACATCAACCACAAAGATTAACTAGGAGAAGATGCAATAATTGCAGTTCAAAACTAAAAGAAGTAAGAACCGACTGGATATGTTCAATTTGTGAAGTTCCCCTATGCTTAAGGAAAACCCGGAATTGTTTTGCTGAATACCACAATGCATAAAATGTAAGATTTAATTAACTTTTATGTATAAAAAAAAAAAAAAAATTTAAACATTTTCCAGGTCTATTCCATTCATGCACGGTGGAACACATGTCATCCCACCTACCACAGAATTTAAACTAAAAATCAATAAATTTTAATTCTTGTCTTTTTTTGATATATTAATACATAAAAAGTTAAATTTACTTCAAATAAAGGTCGTTTTAGAAAATGTCAATCTGTGTGCAAGTAGGGTATTTTTTTTATCATTATTCTCGTACCGGAAAGTTATATGAAATGTAAACTATGAAAAAGTATCTAAGACTTGCATGGGTGAGTTTGGCTAATATATTACCATCTCTTTAAATTGAGTATAATGGTATCTATAATTTTTCATGCAAAAAAATCATACATTAAGTATAATTTAGATAATAACTGAATATCTCACTATAAGTAATTATTTTTTTTGAAACTTAAGTACAATTTTAGATCCATCATTAAAGTTAAGTTTATTAAAATAAATTGAATAAAGTCATATTTTGTAAAATATAAAAATAATTTAAAAAATACAAATAATTAATATGAGTACTGTAATATTAAAAAAATAATAAAAATACAAATTCAAATATTTAATTTAATTATCCAAACAATTCAAAAACAATGAGCAACAAGATTTTTTCTAGTCTCCCAAAATGCGGCTTACCTATATCTAGGAATTCCACATAATTTATATTTATTATCTACCGATGTATATGTTTGTGTTTTGGAAAATGGTTTAATTGATGCAAGATTTTTTGTTGTTAAAAAGAGGCAAAGAAACATTAAATCGAATAATTAAAAATGAGATACTTATGAAATAATGTGTACTGTTTATTGTCTATCTCACAATTTGTGTTTATAATTTGGAAGTTATTACCTGGTACAACATGGTATAACTTAGATATAAAGGTAAATCTAAAAAGGTTATGTACATAAAATAGTTAATCATTCGAAGAATTTTGTGGACCTCGAAACCAGTGCCAATACACTAAATACTGAGTCTTTAGAAGCCTATTAAACTGACTATCATTAGGAAAATTTGTGGTACAAATAAAGAACTTTTAGAGAGGTACTTAGCCGAGTAATGGTGTTGAAGATTAAATAAAATTGAAAATATTTTGATGCTTTCTTTAGAGATATGAAATCATGCTTTGTGGATAATCCGTAATATCAACAATAGTTCCTATGCACTTTCTTTTTTATTAATACTCTTAATATTTGAATAAAAATTACAATATAACATAGTTTACAATTTATAAATGAATATCTATATAAATTTTTTTAGCCGAGTGTATTCAGTGTATTATCATTTGGGGCACGATATTTTTTAACGACTTTTAACTTATTTCTATTATGATTATTAGTCATAAATCTATCCTAAAACCATTTTATGTGTTAATTCACCTGTAGAGTATGAGGGGTTATAATGTCCCTCAGTAGCGAAAAATATGTGAATCACATATTTCTTGCTTTTGAGGGATATTTTGATCCCTGATCTAAATTAAAGATACAAATCAAGAAAATCTTGTTTATTCAACCAATATCCCAATACCAAAGCAAAATATAAATAGTACAATAGTTACCTATAACAAAAGAAATTAATTAAATTTTATAAATTTGTAAAACATAATAAAATAATCAGCCCTTTTTTAATAATAATAATAATTAAATAATAATGTGATAATAAATAATAATAATGTACATAATAGTAGTGGTAGTATAAAAAGGAACTATTTATGTTTTATTTTTAAGTCTAACAACTGAATGAGATTCAAAAAAAACTAATATATTACGTTTATCTAAAATATTATTTATTATAATTGATACTAAAAACAATTAAAAATTTAAAGTTTTTTAATTAACATTTAATGATTAATTAGGTACAACCTCTTATAATTTATTTATTATTTATAACTTTATAAGAAATGCAAATATTCAAATGCTAAATGGAGCATTTTGTTCTGTAGATAACAGAGAATCTAATAGTGCACTGTTTTGATGGTTACTGAGGGGCTATTTGATGCCACGAGTTGACAAAGACAACATAGCCTTGAGGGACAAATTGACTCCTCATGACCCACTTAAAAATTCTACTGAGGGGCAAAAATTACCCACATGGCAATCAAAGTGTTAAGAACAAACTTAATTATTATTATTTTTCTATCAAAATAAAAGAGATAAATTAAATAGTTATATTTCGATTTGTAATAATGATATCAAACTATAATGCACATTACTAGTTTCAAAAAACTAATTGGTGTATTATAGTATCATTCTAAAAAATTATTTCAACAATATATTCCCTAAGATAGAATAACTATAATAATGAGTAATACATAATACATTTTTTTTTTTTTTTTGATTTAGTTAAGAAAAATTCTTAATTATGCATGTATACCATCCTTCCATGTTACTGACAAAATTCACAAACACAAAATCAAAATTACAGCTACTTAGTTTATATTGCAACTGACTACATATTTTTGGATTTTCATTCCATATAAAGAGAATATTTAATTCAATACTAATATTTTCAAGATAGTATCATACCTATATATTTGTTTTAACAGAGTAGGTTTTATGTTTTTTTCTAAAGTTTTTTTACAGCACTTTTGTTATTTAAAGATAAAATCCTCATATTATTATAACTTTTTTATAAGGCAATATTTAATAAAAATTATTTGACACAATCAAGTTGTTATAGCTGTTTAAAATTTCAACAGTAAGGGATTAAAAGGAAAAATCAATAGAAATACGTATCACAATTTCAATTTCGCATGATGAAATACTACACAATTATCAAGTGAATAAGACAAACTTAATAGGCGTACACGCAGATATTACATTCGGACAATGATAAATATTCTGTATCAAATAAACATGAGGTTATAATGTATAGATTGATTATATAATATTCTCATATTTGCCAAGAACAATCCAAACCCTCCAGGTGCCATCCTCCCAGAGTAGATTGTATATGGTCAAGCTCAATCCAAATGTAAGCACTTTTTAGTTAGCTGTGCGGAACTGATTGGTTCGTTGATCAACTATCTATGAATGCGCTAATATCGCAGGATTCTGAAGTTTGAATAAACCCTCCGACATAGAGGACTGCCCAAAATGGAGTCAGAATACCACGAACGCCGTGGTCGGCCATAGGGAACAAACAGCCGTAGCTGAAGGTGACTGAAGGGACGGAACACAGGACACACGTATGAGTTAAAGGACAGTCGGTGAACGTACGAAGTACAGGCTGGACGGACTGAGCGAACGTGCGGTGCAGCACTGACAGGTTGGTTAGGTTACTCACAGTTGTGACGGCGTCTCCCGGCGGACATCAACGCGGCAACGACGACGACATCGTCGGCTGGCCGAGAAGGTGAGGAGAGCAACGTAACCAGCTAGTGGTGCGTGGTGCGGCAGCCGAAGTAAACGCGACGGACGGCAGAGACGGCAGCGGTTATACAGCGTCACCGAACAGAAGAACTACGCGGACAGCCAACTCCGTGGAACACGCGGTGAAGACGTTGAGTCGCCCTCAAGTGCGCTGTGCGTACACGCGCGTTATAGTAATAATAATAATATTCATAGTGATAATGATAATAATAAAAGTAGTAATAATAAAACCACTAATACCCGTCGCGTAATAATAATAAACAGAAATAATATAGTCGTACGCAGAGATAAGGGACAAGAAGTTTTTTTTTTTTATTTTATTATCATGGTATCGGTGCCGTCGGGTAGTTCGGAGCGTTGTCGCGGCGCGCGCTCGGGTATTTATCTCTTTTTTCCCCCTTTTTCTCCCCGGAACGATAACGATAAAATGGAAGAGGAGAAAAGGAGAGACGAAAAAACAACCGCCGAAGGTCGTCCGCCCGCCGCCGCCGCTCGCAACGTACCGACGCACGCGTGCGCGCGCCACGCAAGAGAATGGAATATCGCGCGCGTAAACGAGTGTTTGCGTGCGAACGTTATTATGACCGCCACTCCGGTAGTCGTGCCGATTGCCGGGGCGGCCGATCCGGGTGGACGGAGCGGAAGGGCGGACACGATCTGCGAGTCGGAGATGACGGTCGTTCCGTACGCGGTGGAGCGAGTCGGAGCGAGGAGAGTGAGTGAGAGAACGGCGGCGACCCTTTTACAACCGTACCGTGTTCTTCGATGCTCCTGGAGAAGGAGGGCGAGGGAGAAAAACACATTCGCGCACACAAAACAAGACAATGCGATTCTCGTTCCCCGTCCTTTGCGCTAGCTACCGTATACGTGTGTGTAGACGGAACGTTGTACATCTGTACTCCCTGCGCGCGTGCGTCCCGTCCCGTCGCATTGCCCGACAACGGGTGGCGGCCACCTATGTAATACGTTGGCGCGAGCGCGGACGCGCCCCCGCATTCGGACGGGGAGGAACGGTCGTACGGCGAGATGACGGTGCCCGCGGAAACATTACGTTTTCTAAATTGCACCTCTCGGCCCCTGAATTATATATCGCGTGGCTCTCCCGTCGTAGCGGTGCAACGGCGACGGGACACTAGGGACGACGACGACGGAGGTGAGGAAAGCGGTGGCACGACGGACGAGGCGAGATCGAAAGAGGGTGCCGGCCGAGTGACGCGGACGCGACGACAAAACCGTCGTACACCGGTGTACGTACGTCCGCACATGTGTACACGTGCATTTAACGTTAGTCGTCGTAGCGTCGCACCGCTCGTTTTAGATACGTGCACGTAGTGCCGGATTAAACATTTGTGGGCCCCTAGGCAATTAAAATTTTGGGCCCTACAAAATTATTTTTTACGTACATCTTTAACATTTCTATCCAATAATTAAAATAAACAGCTTTAATAATAACCGACTATTATTAATAAATAAAATTGTGTTTATTAAATTTTTTTATTCGCGAGAAAAATTAATTAATTATTATATTATTTTTATTTTTTTTCAAAATTATTTTATTATTATTACTGCATATAACACCTACAACTTAATGTATATTATATTTCATAATGACTTTTGTCCCGTAGTTTCGTGAATAAAATACGGGTATTATTAAATAAAAAAAAATATAATTTTCCGTTTTCACAGGGCCCCTTAAAAGCGTGAGGCCCTAAGGTGGATTCCTACTCCGCCTAATGGATAATCCGGCACTGCGTGCACGTGTGTCTTTAGTTGCGCTTCGGTGATCTTGAATTTTCGTCCTAGTCGAACACTGAAGCGCAGCGTCAGCTCCCCCGGACCACCGTTGTCGTATCGATTGTAATGTAATTAGAATGTTCTGCGACGGTTTGCCGGAAGACGTGTTGCGGAGATACGGAACGTTTTGTTCCGAACGCGATGAAAATGTTTTGGAATATCGACAATGTTGCTTAGTAGAAAATTATACGATCAATACGTGTAAAAATATAACAATTAAAAGCGGTCCCGGCACTAGGTATGCCCAGGCTACCAACAGTGGCGGTTATACGTGATGTTCTAGAAGAGAAAATAAAGCTAATCCTCCCCCACCCCATAACGTTTATTTATATATATATATATATTTATTTATTTATTTATATATATATATGGAATATGAATGTAAAATAATGATTATGTATTAATAATAATTATACCCTTTTACATTAATATGTTAACAAAAAGATATAAGTGTATTGACTTATAAAATGTATCTTATAATAATTGAATAATTGTATACAATTTACAGATAGGTGTTGTTGGATCAGCAATATACTAAATTTGAAAAAAACAAATCCCAAGGGGGCGATCCATTTATACCCGCAACTGTTTACCTACGACTCTCAACGAAACGTTAAAACCATGTCCGATGTCCACATGCGCACAAGTATAGAATAATCTTGTAAAACATTGAAAGAAATCGATTTTTTTTTCTAAATTAAAAGTGGCGTAAAGTAAGTAGTCGAAAAATTGCTTTCATTCGCCGTGAACGGAATTGATTAAAATGCATTGACTTGACAACAGCTGAGGTTTTCAATTACAAAAATGGACTGTACTGAATCGATTAGAGTTTCCATAAAATTATATATTTGTTACCCGCCACAAAGCGGTAATTTATCTAACAAGTAATATTATTATAATATAATATTATTGTAATATTTCTAACTTTTTTAATTGTCGCTAAATCTTCAATTATTTTTATAAAATTATATATTTATGTTATTTTCGATATTCTATAATATTTTTTTTGCAATCATTTTGAAAAATTATTTTCTATTTAATTACAATCGAATGTAACCGGTATAAGTATACACGTGTATAAAATAGCTGAATAAATGGAATACAAATAAGGCTTTGATATTTACAGTCGGACGGAGACTACGTTCCCGGTTTACATAATAAATCACACCTGCGACTCGCAACAGATGTTGGACTTTAACTAAAAGTATTCAAATAAGTGGGTACTTTTGACAACATTGAATTTTTTATTGGTTTTTTTTTTTTTTTATTAAATAAAACCATTTTCAAGGAAATACTTGTTCAATGTATCGAAGACGGATATTAAATAGCATCTACTAACTCTAGTAGACATTTGTACAAGAAACATATTTTGTTTTGTGCCATAAACCATAACAATTAGTTGTAGATGAATACAATGCATCAACGATAAATGATGAATCATCATAAATTATTTTTATCATAACTTCTTATTTTCACATTAAATATTAATTTATAAGTCATACTAATGAAATTAAATACTTCTGTACTGTCTCACAATAAAGTACTAGATACCTGCATGGGCCAAAACCCTTAAAATTTAAATCCAGGCAACTATTTTAGTTGTACAAAAATTCAATTTTACTGATAAGATACTCCTTAGGGCCAAGCCAGGATTTGAAAAATATCTTTAAAGCTTTAGGCCCATTTCATAGCCAAACGTTCATACGTGGCGTTTTTTTAATTTACATTGTTTAAATTCATACTTGCCGATCGAAAAACCTATATGCACCCTCGTCAGTTCGGCGCGTATGAACTTAAATAATGTAATTCGAAAACGTGACAGACGATACGTGCGACTGTAAAATAACCCTTATACGTCAGCAGAAAATCCATATCGGACTGGGCCTAACATTTTTTGCCCATGCAGACCTCTAATAAGTCGGTGCGTCCGAATTGCATGCCAAAAAAATGAACATAAATTGGAATGTCCGAATTGCATGTAAGGTCTCAGAGGGTTCTGTTCGAATTGCATGCCGGAAAGTCATACAGTTGGGCGAATTTTTAAAAATTGCAATGTATTTGGGCAATTTAGCTTTTTTTAGAAATTTTTAAAATTTAATTTTTAAGCTATATGTATGTATAAACATTTAATGATGTCCAATTTCAGATAACAACATTATTATATCGATAAGATAGAGTATTGACTATAAATATAGAATAGTATAGACCAGCAGTTCCCAAACTTTTATGAACCCTTAACAAATATTTTTGTTTTGTGGAACCCCAACGTCTCTAGCTCCAAATTAACACAAAATCTGTAATTATTTGTATTTACATTTATTTTTATTGTTGAAAAACCAATATTCTAAAAAATGTTTTAAAGATAGTTTATGATTATTGTTAACTACAATTACTGTTCTCAATATTCAGGTACATCTCATCCTCAAGATTGTTCCACGGAACCCTTAAGTTTCGCAGAACACACTTTGGGAATCGCTGGTATAGACGATTAACTTTAAAATTGTATGATGTAATTTCTGAAATATTACCTATTATAGATAAAAAAGGTATAATTAATTTCAAAATGAGACTGAAAATATATTGATAAAATACAGTATTCCAGGATATTAAAAATAAATAATAAATAAAATTGCTAAAATCGAACCAGCATGTGATTCGGACATACACCTCTGTGACGTGGCATGTAATTCGGACATTTTTTTTTTTGCATGCAATTTGGATGCAGCCTAATAAGTATGTCTTAAAATAATGAGTGGATAATTATATCGGTCGTCCGATCAAGATAAGATTATATATGTAGTATATTTACGACGATTCGAAAAATAAACGTTTATTAGATAAATACCATTAAAAATGAACAATAACTTAAAGATAATTAAATAAATTTGAAATTTTAAGTTTAAAAATTAACAAAGTTAACAAGATTCTCAAAAATCTATAAATATGCAATTATATGCATTATGTTCAAAACATGCAAAAATATGCAAAATAAAAATGGTTCTATTTAATCGACAATAAGCCAAATCGTAAACATTCACGTGAAAACCAATCATTTTCGACTTGGGGAAAAAACATGCAAATGCATATAAATCCTAGCCCTAATAAATTTAAATAGTTTACCAGAGCTTAATACACTACATGTTAGTAACCTAACTTATAGTTAAATACAGTCTACAAGAAAACCATTTAGGATAATTTATATTGATTTACGTGATGTTTCTTACGCTCTAAAACACGTATCTATTAGTTGGTTCTATTTCATGTTATGTTAAAAGCAAAAACTACATTTATGGATGTTTAAATACCTAGTAAGTTTCATATTTTTTCATACATCAGATTCCCATTGAATTATAAATATTTACTGCGATCTATAGATAAATTTTCATTTGAATTTTTAAATACGTATGCATTATTTAAAACATACGTGTAACAGGATATATATATATTTTAGTTTACGAACACACACTTTTTACGAAGTGGACATTTTACGTATCGACGATGTAGTCATTATACTTTATTTAATTTAAAATGGAAACAAATATGATTATTATAATAGGTACGCAGCGTAAAATGTAATTATTCATATAAATATATAATATGTATTGAGTAATTTTTTGTGTAATGAAAAACGGAAGTAACATTTTGTATCTTAAGTGTTTTTATTATTTGAGTACCTTAAGAGCTTAGGTCCTTAACTAAAGTAATGAAATAAAACTAAAATATAAAACCAACTTACTTAATATTTATTTAATCAATAGACGTGCACAAAGTACCTATATTGAAAGGAAGCCCACATTATTTAGAATTGTTGATTATTTTGTTGTTATTTTGTATTGTTAAATTGTTAGTTTAATTTTATGCTATTTGACCAACAATAGTTATAGTATTTTCAATCAATGTACAATAATTCGTTTGATTAAATATGTATAAATTAAATAAAATAACGAGTGATAAAATGCAATCTCAAAATCATCGGTTTCTTATCTTTGGGATTCGACCCGAAATTTTAAGCTGAAATCTTATTTATATTTATATTATTGAATACTAAAATTACATCTAATAGACATTTTTTTTTTTATAATTTTTTATCTTGAGTTTTATTCATATACCTATAAATTTTTAACTTACACTTTACAGTGATATAATCAGGGCCGTAGCAAGGGGGGGGGCTAGAGGTGCCTACGCCCCGAGCGCAATTCCCGGAAGGGCGCAAAAATGAAACATTTGCAATTTAATTGTTACTTATAAGTAAAAGCAATATTATGTATTTATGTAATTACTTAGGTATATAACTTATAAATATTATTATGTTATTCCTATGAACCTACTTATAATTATTAAAAATATTTATATATTAGTAAGTTATTGATTTAAATTAAATTAAATAACGCTTACATAATTATAAGGAAAAATCATTATTTATATTACATCTATAAAAAATATTCAGTTTTTGTGAGTTTTTTTTATATATTAATATATTAAGGGCGTATTTTGAAGTTACGCCCCGGCCGCAATATTTGGTTGCTACGGCCCTGGATATAGTCGATGTATGGAACATGCACTGTGTTTATAAGTTCGTATTTTAAATACATATATATATATAGGTATCTTCATTTATAGTTATCACCCGTGTACGTTTTTCATATCTATACCTCCATGGATGGATAGTGCATCATCGCAAATTCTCAATTGCCTCCATTTATAAAGAGAATGGCTGGTTGATGATAAGAAAATAAAATAAGCTTACCCATTGCAATATATTAAAATTATCAGTTATCGTTTATCAATTTGACGGTTTCTAAACATTAATGTTGATTGTTGTCACCATCCGATTGTTTATCATTGCAACAGGTAAAACTAATTATTTGTATTTAATACCCTATACAAATTTAGACTTACCTTATGGTAATTTAATGATTTTCAGACAAATCTGCCAAAAAACTGTTCCTAGTACGAAAATTAAATTATAAACGATTGAATGACACAGTTATTTGGTAGTATGGAAAGTAATTTATTTTTTTTTATCCAAGCATTCGAATACTTATAATTTACATTTTATTAATTCATTGATTTTATAATTAATGCATAAAAATTAAAATAATGTTAAAAATCATATCAATAAAAACTAAACTAGTTTTGATAATTGTTTTATATTCAAGTATGTATTACATATTTATTAAATTTGATTCTTAATATATTAGTTGTTTTTATATATTATTTCCCAATAAAAAAGTGTATGTATTAATTGAAATATCTAATTTCATTAATTTTTGATTTGACATGAATGTTGCATCATAACATACCTAATATTGTTATTTAAGTACTATATTTAAGCAACGAGTGTTTTATGAAAATATTTCAAATATATTAAATTTTATTAATGCATTTAAATGAATAATACTACCTAACACTAATTATGATAAAAAATAATTAATTGAATAAATTTTTAATTACCACCATATAGCAGTTTAATATATTCTGTCATATTTTCTAAGTATTTATTAAAGTCTCTGTATCAATATTAATAGAAATAATATTAACTGTTGGATTTAAATTTTCCAAGATACCTAAATGTTGTTCATCATAAGAAGTTATAAATTACTTTTTATACAAATACCAAGTACAAGTTTTTCAAGGAATGAATAATATTTCATCTGCTTTTAAGTAGATTGATACCGTACACTTACTTGTATAATAATATTATTTTTTTAAATATGTTTTTATATCAAACTAATTGTAACATTTTAAATATTTAATATTAACTGGTATCTATTAAGATAAATAATTTTAATATAAAAATAAATAAATAAAAAATTAGCCTGGAATAATATTATATTTGTAAAGTACAACTGGTTTCAAATTAAAAATTCATCATCAGTTATGTACAAAGTTAATAAAATTGCAAATTAATATAAAAAAATAAAATCACAACTCTGAGTATATTAATTATTTTTAATTTTAATTTTATTTTTTATTATTTTTTTATCAATCATTTTTGTAAATAATTATAAAATAAAGTTGCATTTCAATGTTAATCTTATTATAGGTTAGTTAATAATTTATAAATAATAAAGATATTTTAAAAATGAATTCTTTTTTAGTATATTTTACCTGTAGACATGTATATTAATTTTAATAAATGAAAATGTTAAAAATTGTGATTAAATTAATACTTTGATATTTAAATAAAAGAGTTCTACGAAATCTTAGAATATTTGATTAGTAGATTACAATGTATAACAAAATGTATTACAATAGTATCACAAAAATATGTAACAACAGGCATTAGTCAATTTGTTTAATATGTTTGTATCTAATACACTTAGCTTTTTGTTACATTAAAAGTAACTTGTACCTACATCCTAATTGAAATTTAGTAATAGACTGTTAGTTTATGGTTTTTTAAGAATTTGAAATATATAATAGAATTTAAATTTTAAATGGTTAAAATCTTAAACTATTAATGTGTCTTAAAAATTAATGACTACTAAGTTGGCAATATTATGTGGTTTACAATGATTACTTTTTTTTTAAACTGAAATTCTAATTCTATATTTTTCCAAATTTTTTTTTACAGGTTTTATAATTTAACCAACTGTTATGAATAATGATTCAGGCATAATTTGTTTTCAACATTGTGATAATAAGAACATATACTGTATAAATATACCAAATAGTTGTCCTATTTGCAAAATATGCATACAAGATCAATTAACAATTCCAATTAGGTAAATTAAAAAATATGTTTTTATACTCAAACATTGTCAATAAATGTTTTTTTCTTACATAATAATTAACATGAAATAATAAAATGAAAAATAGACTGTTAATAGAAACTTTTAAATAACTACTAGGTATCTAAACCTCAATGACTAATTTAAACAAAATAAGTTAAAAAAAAAAGTTTATTTTGATTCTTAAAATTATTTCATACTTAAACAATTGCTATTTTAAGTTTTAATTACTATAGTTACTCTTAAACTTTCATAAAAACTTAATTAGTGAAGACATTTAAAGTATAAGCTTTCTTTTTTGGCAACAACATTATTTTAGAAACTTTAAGTTTAGTAATACGTTTAATTTAAATAATTTTTATTTTAAGAGTTCCTTATCCATTTGTAAGAGCATCTCAACAACCATGTTCCATTGTTATAAAACCCACTCGAGGCGATTTTTTAAAGTGTGTATATCAAATGTTATTTATTCAAAACTACGTTCAGAGTAATGGATTTAGTTTGGTTACGTGTCATCATTTTTTTTTTTTTTTTTTTATTAGCAATTACCAATTATTGGATCATTTGCATATTGGAGTAACAAACTCAAGAGGAACCGTTATATCTTACGATTGGAATGGAATCAATGAGGATACAGATAACTGGCAGAGATGCTTAGTTGTTTTTGAGCTCAATGACAATTGTTGGGATACTCAGTGGGATAATGTATTGACTGATCTTGTGAAAAATAATTGCTGGGATAGTGCTAGGTTAGTTAAATTTATTCTTATTTTATTCTATATTATTTATATTATCTAAGAAAAAAAAAATGTTAATGTAATTTAAAAAATTATTGACTAGCACGCAAAACAAACAATAAAAACATTATAAACATATGCATATGTAAAGAAATAATTCATATACTTAGACTCTTATTAAATATGTGAGCAAACATTTTGGTAAATTAATTTTTAAAATATAATTAATTTTTTTTTATCAAAATTAATCACCAAAAATATTAGTTTAGACGATTGTTAATCTTAATTTTAGTATTCTTAATTTGTTGCCGTATATTTTTTCACATGGTAGGTTATTTAACACTAAGAAAAATGTCTAATTTATAAAATGTCATGATTAGTTGAGTATTAAAATAATAGTATGCACATTAAATTTTATATAATTTGATAAAAGTAATTTTAAATGTCTTTATTTTCTATTTCATGAATCATAACTTATGTGGTAAAACCAATTTAAAACTAAATAAATATTTATGAAATCATAATTATAATATAATCTTGCTACACAAGTATGTTAATATGAATTTAATAAATTAAGGTATATTAGTCTATGTTTATGTATTAACTATAGTTGCATCATATGCATCAACAATTATAAAATAATAAGTTTAAAAAATCTCATAGGTGATTATGTGCTTTTCATTATTCGGATGTCATAAGACCTAATTATATAAATATGATATAACATAAAAGAATATCGAATTTTATTTAATAATGTATTAACTATTTTTATTGTATATTTTATAAAACTATATGTTTTATTTTTCACCTAAATTAGATAAATAATGAAACCAACTATACTATATCTTAGATAATTCGATTATCGTAGTGTGTATTTATTCACACTTGTAAAGAGTAAAAAAAAAAATTTACTAAATGACTGAAAGTGTGATGGTAAATAATGATATACTAATTTGAAGATGTGAGTCAATTGACATTATAATTTCGTATACCAGATAAATTAATTAATTTGCTTGTATGTTTGTCAGTTATTATTAATATTTAAATCAATAGAAATTCCCGTGCACATGATCTCGCTGTTGTGAGATATTTAGATGAATGTTGAACCTTGATGGTTGATAAATCTTTTATCAAGGCATTCTAGTAGGCTTCATAAATACACCGAAATTTAACCAGTATTCCTTGATACATTTAGTTCTTATTGGCATTTTGAAAACTTCAAGTTTTCCGTATAAAAACTTATTATAAATTTTGTGACGCCTGTGTTCAAACTATAAACATTATTTATGTTCTAAGAATGTAGAATTGAACATTTTACATTAACCATTTATAGAAAATCTTAATAAGTGTCGTACAAACGTTTAGTTGCAAACACATGATAGTGTAATTCCATTTACATTCACGTTTATAGAGTTGCATTAAGTTTGATGAGTTACTAATTAAAGATTTATTATAAATTTGCTTCATTTAAGCACTTATCGTTACGTTTTAGGTACGACCTAACGAAACACAATTGTTTTTCGTTCATTATGGAGTTCATAAGACGGTTCAATGGATTCAAACGATCGGTAAATCGCGTTGAAACGAAAGAAAATTTTACGGAATTGTACATAGCTCCGACCACGATAAAAGCTTACAAATACATCTACCTTTATAGAAAAATTGTTGAAAATAGTTATTATATTTATAATCAATCATCAAAAGAAATTTTGAATACATAATGGTAATAACATATTTTGATCACGTATATCCTTTGTTATAGTATTACCTACATAAAATGTACCTATACGACAATATTGTACACACAATTAATCGTAACGATACACTGACGCGTCGGAAGTTCGTCAAAATCCCATTGGTAGATTTTACATCGTTCAATGATTACAAACGGAGCTGAACCTACTTGAAATTAATATATATATATATATATAAATAAAAAAGCAAATAAATAAAAACAAAAGAATTGATTTTCTTTTTTTCTTTTCTTTCCAAGACCGTATACACTAAATTAATAGGAAACTTTGTCAAAAGTAATCATAAAATATTATGATGTTTTAATCTAATGTGTACATGTGTATACATGTTATCGTTACATGTTTATATTATATTGTACAATACAATTTTTTTTTTTTTTTAACAATTTTGTATTATATATTATATAGTAGGTAGAGTACAGTGAGACGTGTTAAAAAAAAAAAAAAAACAAAAAATAAAAAAAAAAAATTATGTATATATGTAATCATATATAGGTATATATATTTAATAATAATGAGAAGTGCGGGGAGAGGGATTGGGGCGACGTGATTGCAGTGTCATGGTCCCGTCGTTAAGCTTTGGGTTTTTCCGTTGCCGGTGAGGAGGTGGTGCCGGCCGCCGCGGCTCCTTCGGCTCCCGCCGCTTCGGAGTTCTCGATGACTGTGATCTCGGGGTACTCGAGCTTTACGCCGGGCTCGCATTCGAACACGGGGCAGCATTCCGGGAACGCGGCCGTCTTGTTGGTCTTCTCGGACAGCTTGCACTTGGGGTTGGACTTGGGGTACGGGCCGCAGTCCTCGACCAGTTCCAGAAGACGGTCAGTGCCCTCGCCTTGCACGCAAGTGGAACGTCCGCAGAACGGAGATAGCTCCCATGTGTGTCCGGGTTCGACGGTAGCGCATTTGGTCGACGCGAAACACAGCCCGGGGAAATCTATAGGGCACACGCGGTACGAACAACGATTACTCGACGGTTTCGTGTATGGTCACGGTCGGTAAGTGCTATACGTTCTAATGGTTACATCTCCCTTGTCGGACTTCCCTCCCTCTTCGCCCACCATTGTCTGGGGGGGTTCTTGTTTTTGGGATTTTTTTTTATTTATGCAACACCTCGGTTACATCGAAACTGTTACGCTTACCACTGCAAGGGCCCCACGAACGCAATGCTCATCCCGATAATACTTTGGGAGCGACTAGTGATTTAATAGGGACTTAATAGTGCACGGACATTGTTTCGAAGACGATTGTCGATTTGTAAATCGATTATTGTTAAATGTGTTACAATACTCGCGATCTGTCACCATAATTATTTTCGAGGAACACCGAGTATAACCATACACTAGGATGCCTTAATGACTGTAATAATCGGCTGCGGGCATATTATAGTAATGCACGTAATATCTATTAACGAAATTGTTTTTAAGTGAAAGTTAATACGATTAGATCATTCAGCTGATACATATGTATGTATATACATCACTGTTAATAAGTCGTACTGCAATGATAACGATCAACAACTTTTTTTTTCAAATACGTAGTAGAAATTGTTGAAAACATGGACTGTGAAACGTGTTTAAACAGAAATTATCGGGGTATTGGCAATGATCTCGATCGTAAGTGATTACAATTTACTACGGTTGAAAATTCACCGCATAAATAAATCATATTATAGCTAACTATAACAATTGCATTACCCAGTGTGTAAATGTCATTACACATATTGTATTCTACTTATTCGCCATACTTTAGTTTTTCTAAATGACTGTATCGATGTGACGGTTAAAAAATATCGGTGTTCTTGAGGTTTCTAATTCGACCTGCGAATCAAACCAGTATTAAACGCGGATTTGTTGCGAATGGAAAGCGGTCACACTTCTTTGGTTCAATTAAGGCCGTACTGGTATTGTTTTATGGACTAACGAACCTTCGATGGCCTAACCGTGCACTAATAGTAACGTTTTAGTGACAGCTAAATATGGAAACGAAAATACCGTGGCGAGCGTAGGTTGGGGAAAAGCTGAAAAATAATAACTCGGAACAAGGTTGGACGATTTAAGGCAATAGCGTATTAAATTAACTTCAATGAAAGAAAATGCAGGCGTTCGACATTATAGCTGTCAAATTTCACATAAACGTTCCCTGTACACGAATAATGGTTTAAATGGTCGACCCCGCTTGAATGTGCAATTTAGTAGGTATAGATTGGATATAAATTATTTAAATGAACTGTTTCGTATATACACCTCCGTGATTGACATTTTAAGTACATTTTTACGAACCTCTTAAGACATCTGCTGGTATGAGTCTGCGGTAAATTCTAATTGTTCCTTCCGCTTCCGGTGCTGGTGTCGATGACTTTTCGTCTGCGGAGAGTGCGATGGCAACGACTCCCAACAACACGGCCAAAACGGTCAGTTTGCAATCCATCTTATTTTTAATAGTTTATTCTGGAAAACAAAATCGGTTACCTGTTATTAGTTTTTCAGTCATCAGGTAACATTAAACACTACCGTATAAGAGCATATCAAACCCGGTGATTTTAATTATGATAGTGGGTAATAAAAATATTATTTTAGTGAAAGCGACGTTATAATGATATCACGCGTTAAACGACGACGAAGATCATTATTACTTCACATTTCTTTTAGATTTAAATTTTAATACATATGTAATACATTGTGGAAGTATATAATATGTAAATATACACGTGTTAAATATATAATAGTTTATAATGTATACAATAATATTAAAATTTGAGAGAAAGAAACGTTCCTTTAATGTGTTAGGTAGGTAATAAAATAAAAACAAATATGTTAACACATTCGGAAGAATACTAATGCGCTGTAAAGCTGCCAGAAACCATCGCAATTTAATGTATTACAATAATACTAATGTAATTGTATTTGGAAATCAATAAAAGTTGTTTGGTGAAAATTTAGGATCTGTAATGCCGAACTATTACTTTGAACGTGACTTGAAGTAAATTTTACGAAGAAAAAAAACATTTGTATTCAACGAACACGTGTGACGAGTTGGAAATGAAGTGCCGAATATTATGAATGTTAATATCGTTGTTATCGAGTATGGAAATAAGGAACATAAATTTCAACTCCAGCGTTTAGATAAAAACCTGTTTTGAAACGATTTTGTCTCCCATCGACAAATTATCGTAATGATTACGAATTTGTTAGATTCTATTATTTATCACAGTGTTATGCTGAGACAGGAGATTTAGTTGTTGCTTATTTTGTGTTTATTATTTCAAGCCAAAAATGATTTTTTGTAGTTCGGTAAAAAGTCGTCCCTGTATCCATTATGGATACCTCACACGCTTAAAGATCATAATATATGTCCAGCTAGGGTTTTAATTTTTTGAACTTGGGTTGTAGTGTTGTATTTAATGTGTTGTTCTAGATGGAATTTGCTGCCTTTTGAGCAACTTACAATAATATCTGTGTTTCAAGTTGAAAGTATAAGATGTTTAAACATTCCCAAAGTTTCCTAGCCGTACTCGACGTCTAGGTATATTGTAATATAGTGTGTATTGTTAATTACTAAATTACAGTAGCGACGAATTCTGACGTGAATTTTCAGAAAGTATATATATATATATATTAATCTCAATACGACCGAACAGCAGTGAAAGGTTATAATAACGCACTTGTTCGCGTAAACGTATATGTAGATAATGTGCATGTGGTATAATAACATTCCGTGAGCACAATAATATAATTTATTAATTATGTGTCTACGCATTTTGGTGCTGCACTCGTAGAACTTACGATTGGAATGACTTGTCAGCGCAAACTATTTATTTATTTAATTTTTTTTGTCAAATTTTAAAAACGACTGCGTTGGATGCATTGCACACAATGCAAACTTGTACCACAATTGTGTATTTATTGAAAGAGTGCAGTAACGTTGTATAAATAAATTTATGTACAAAGAAGTGACGCGTGTGTGTTAGTTGAACAATTAACAAACAATGAGACTCGAATATACTATAGTATGTTTATTTGTGTGTACATAAATAATGTATTCAAATGTGTATGTGTGTGTGTGTGTGTGTGAGAGTGCACAGCACTTTCACTTCCAGGAGATAAAATCGAATCACGTCCACTTTCAAGGACCAAATGTTATGCAACTTCCTTCAAGGTTTCAGTTTCACATTTAAATTAGTGAAATTATTGTCTGTCTTAAGTCCGCGTTGCCGTATTTCTGCGGTTGACTGATCATCGTCTCTCCTTTTCGGTGTAAATCGATTTTTTCCCGTTCAGACCGTTTATCACCGCGTACTTAACATCCCCGCGATACTATTGTTATGAAATCCATACGCACAAAATCGTTTATCGTCGAACTGTACATATTATGTATTATATTATACCGGCACCGTTTCCGGTTCGGTCGGCCGGCCGATTATCATGATAATGTAATATATTCATGTTCTTCCGTTCACAATCGATTTCATAGGTACATGTAGCTGCGGTAGATAAACTACTATTTTACTAAATGATTTTTAATACTTTTCCATCTTTATGTGCGCGAAATAGTAGCGGCTCGCGAGGTTCACATAAGGTAGTACACAATTTTTATACAATATTTCTGGGTGGTTTGCGTGCTACTCTGCGCCATAACACGGACCGCCACTGGTGCAAACAGCGTGTTGTCGTACGATACAATAAATGTAATTTAAAATATTAATAGTGTAACGTTTGAAAAAGTCGTTCTATTGGACATTTTGCTTGTACGCACTCGACAGTGTTTGGAATGGGTACGCTTTTCGGCGTATTTTGTACATTGCAAAATCGACAACGTACCGATTCGCACGAAGATCTATACTAATACGGACGCACTTGATCGGATCGACTAATCTTTTTGGTTCGCGGACCGTGTATACGGTACACATTCATTCACGAACAACTACGACGGTCGGCCGAGTGTCTCCTGCCCTTGTTACCTTGTCCTAGGTTACCGTGAAATTCGTTCATCACGCCCCCCACCCCTGTAAGTACGCAGTATTTTATATACATGTACATGGGTTGTACAGTGTATGTGACGTGTACCACAGTTGTGTAAGTGCTACTATTGTACCGCGAAGACCTTGATTGTAGTGCAGTGCACGTACAATACATGGGTACGTACACGGTGTACGTGTGACTGTTACAAACTGTTACAAGGTTAATGTCGGAATATCGCGACGAAAAAGTTTCACAGGGAACGCAGCGGGAAGGTATTTTATACACCGCGTTTGACGGGACTACACTATGTGTGTGTCGGTACGACCGGACGGAGAAAATTATAATCATTTGAGTCGTCGTGATCACGGTCGCGTGGATCCTTAAATGGGAAGGATCATGGTCTGCGAAGTAACATAAAACACCAACACTACGTTATCGGTGCTCCCAAACATTAAGTTCAACTCAAAAGACAGTTGTTCCGGTTTAACGACATGAAATCGAGTAACAATTGTCATGTGAATACTTGAATTATTCTCGTCACGAATAAAAATCGAATACATCAAATCGATTGAAACCGAAATAAATATCCGGCTTTATTTAATATTTGTTACGAACATTTTTTTATTTTACATTCGACGTACGAAAACAAATACAATGCGCTTTATTCGAGGCCTACTCAGGGCTGTCAATATTTCGTACCCGTCTACGAATCCGACCCTGGTCGCAATTATTCGCCGCAGGATTTTGAACGGCTTCTCGTCTCAGGGCCGTCGACAGACGGATGTTTGTCGCCTAATCCGGGGGAGAGATCGATGAGTGATAACAATCTCCTCTAGGCAAGCACCTTCGCCAGATCCGAAGTCGAAACCATGATCGCGTGTTAGACACGTGCGTGAATGAAAATCCAGGAAAACCGTGGTTCGTTTTCTATTCGTGTCGGGGCCGTCGAGTTCGAGAAACCGTTTCCGACGAAGCGGACCGCCGCCAGTACGTGCGTACGATGATGATATCGTTACGAAACAGTTGTGTGAACGATGTCAATGATACTGAATTAATGTCGGTGCGGTAAAACGTTCGCGCCAAGGCGTGGCGAACATGAGCACAAAGGTTATGACGCGAACCCGGGAACGGGCCATTGTATATCGTATGCGTAATGCGCTAGAAATTCATTCCGAAAACATTTGTTCAGTCTATTCGATTCGGATCGGTTGATAAAAATCGCAGTGCACGTGGATAGTACCGAAGACCATGATTGGGTAATCACCCAAACGCTTAAGAAAAAACGATCGCTGTACTAGCTAGTTTTTAAAAGTATCGATTTGACTCGGAAAAATAATGTAATCATAAGCCAAAATGTACGAAATCGTTTCGAGCGTTAAAACGTGACGGAACGCGGACGAGGCATTTTTCCGTTCATCGCGTTCCGAAATGAAAATCCCAACGGCGGTGCGATTCAAGCGGTTGCGAGGAGTTCGGCGCCAGAGTCGTACGCGGGCTCCGGGGACGTTTACGCTATCGCGTCCCTGGCAAAAAGCGCGACGGACATCGTCTCGGGTGCGCTGAACCGCGTTCGCGGGCAGACCGTCTCGAACGGGTACTTACCGATCGCGCGTTTCGGTAATACGTGTTCACCGGGTTCGACCGTCCGTTACCGTTGTCGTTCGCGCCGCTACGCGTGGCATACGTGCTGCGGTCACACGCGACGTCTTCGCCGGCGAATTATCGTGACCGCGTGCCGAAACGGACTGCGCTGCCGGTTACGCGTCGCGCGCGCCAACGTTCGCGTTCCGTCGCACCGGATCGAGACTCTTTGACCGACGTCTACTGAATCGTCGGTTTGTCGTGAAACGTAACGTCACGGCACTGAACACGAATGCCGCCGGACCGCCGGCAGCAGATTTCGTTGCCGCGGATTTCGACTTGTCGGCAATAAAAATAAAAAAATATAACGGATAAATTACGAAAAATTAAAAAAAAAAATAAAAAACCCCCCGTGAAGATCGTAATAATGCCTGTACCGGTTGCGTTGTCACACGAATATTACACACGATTACCGAACGGTTCCCCGGCCCGTTCACCGTACATCCAACCGGTACACCTCGTTATTTAAATACGATCCACTCGTCGCGACGCGTGGTGACATTTTCACGGACGACACTTGCGACTTGTAATTTTTGTATTACATCACCGAGTTGATTTATTATTCCACCTGTCGCGTTCAGGTATTGCATCATTCGTACAGCCCCCGTTCCCGTGCGTGTTATTTGATGTCCGGCAGGAATTAATATTCAGATTGGTTTTCCCGATGTTTTTTTTTTTTTTTTTTGGTATATTCGTGGTAAATTGGAAACAATTTATACTTTAATTGTGTAACGGGTCTACATAGTGAATGAGAGTGATAGAGATGAGCGGGTGTAGAGTGATGGAGAAAGTGAGAGACTTTAACAGAAAAAAAGGTTTACAAAGAAAGAATTTTATAATTTGGAATTAAATTTAAATGATAAAATATGTTCAAAGTGTAATAACCAATGTGTAACCAATAGCTTAATAATTTAATCTCAGCATGAGTTACAAATTAAATGAAACATTTTTGGATTATTCTTTCAATTCGTTGGTAATATTTTAGACCGCTAAAATATTGTATAGTTATTTATTTCCATACGAAAGCCATCAATTAAGATTTTGAGTAAAGTAATTATTTTGAATTAAAATTAGAAAGTGTTTTACTAAGTAACAATATATTGTTAATAAATAGTAAATATCGAACAAAGTTAACTAATTATTAGTATTTATTATCGTTTTTTAGAAAAATATCTACATTATCGTTTTTATTTTTAAATGTAAATTATCTGTCGGTCCTCATTTTGAATCTTAAGTGCTGATAATTAGTAAGTAGTTTAGAAAGATTTTTTTTTTAAGCTTAAAAGAATTAACTGCAATCGTTATTATGTAAGGATTTAAAAAAAAAATAGCTCATTTTTCATGCACCAAAAAGTGGTGTGAAATTTTTAAAACAATTTGTGTAATATAATTCGTTATAAATAATTATCATTAATTTAAAGACTGAATATATACTTTATGGTTTTGTAACCCATAAGTAAACCCCAGTATATATTGTTAGAAAAAGCCCTAGCAGATTAATGGTATTTTAATATTCTTTTATTCCAAAACAGGAAATGATTTATAATTACGTTCAAGTGCGTGCGTTGTGCAATAAATGTATTATTTTGAGCCAATCGTTAATTCAATCGTTAATTGAAATGAAACCTTGTAGACTCTATTAAACACCATATAATCATTATTAAAATCACCTTATAGCTAAATAAGTATTTAAAAATACACGATAATCACATTTTAAATATATTAAACAAGTTTGAAAATATATTTGTGTTTATGTTATTATTCGTATATATAACATTAAACCGCCCTTCGGTTCATATTTTTAAATTCCTTGGTTGGAATTCTAACTGCTTAGTAATAATATTACAACAAAATAAATTGAGAATGATATTTAGTTAAGTTAGCCAGAAACAAAATTAATAATATACATTGATCGATAGACTTATAAGAATTATATAGCTATTAGTGAACAATTTTTAAACTCTGCCTGATAAATATAATGATGGAAAATATGTACGAATTTATACGATTCTTAATAAATATATATACATAAATTATATTAACACGCAATCGAAATTATTGTCTTACGTTTGTAAAAAATATTTTTCTGATTAAAAATCTATCGAAAATATATTAATAACTAATAGGTGTATATATTTTTATTACTCAAGATTATATTACACTAAATATTAGCTAGATGTTCCTAAGAATAATAATAGGAATATAATCGTATTTTGCGTTTAAATCGTTAATCGTTTTATAGGTGTATTTATGAGAAATGAGTAATTATGTATGTCACATTAAAATGCTTATTTCGTTGTACAACCAAAATTTAAGTAGCTTTGCAGTTACTCATTTCATTAGTATGGTTTTTCAAATAAATATAACAATTAATATAAACTAAACATTAATGTGAATAGAGAAGTTTCATTCAATACAATGTTTACGATCAGCTGCTAAAAATGTATGAATGCTATCGGCAAACATCCTATTGGTTATGAATAATTCGTAACATAAGATTATAATTTACTACTGCAATATAATGTAGTATCTTAAAATCTAATAAACCTTATGACACACTATATAAAAAATTGTATTTAACGAATACCGAGAAATAACTCTTATAATAATATTGTTATCATTTTTCGAAGTTATAAGAAAAAAAAAGTGTGGCTGCTAATTATAATAATACGATTAATAATGATACTAATTATTACTCTATAATTAAGGCCAAGTTTTCCGTTGGACAAGTGGAAAAAAACACACTATATAAATTTTCTCTTATTGTACATAACATATATTATCGTTGGGCATTTATTTAACGTGAATATTTTCCTAATAAGACGTGTTTTTAACTTCATTATATACAATAATAAATATAGAACATTATTGGTATTGACTCCTGTAAAACCGATAGTGAAATTTATTTTAGACAGTCATCGATGTAGTAAAACATGCAACCGGGGTCTTTGAATGGTTTACCAGTTCAGGTTCTCATTTTCACCGTACAAATTTAGCTCTTTTGATCGGGAAAAAAGTCTAGCAACTAACGGCACCTGATATCGACGGTCTACACAACCGTTTTCGCATCGGTCACGGTTTATCTTCCAACGTGGATTTCGCACCGATATAGAAACAATACAATACATCTGTGTACAGGGCCGTCGCAAGCTTTTTCCAAAAGCCAAAAACGGAATAATCTCCTAACACCCAAATATATACACCCTGTTCTAACCTGACATATTGCGAGCCCCCGAATTTATTTTAAGTACTAGGCGATCGCTTAAGTTGCCTCGGCAGTGCGGCGAACCTAAAACACGAATACGTGCCCGAACACGTACCGCCGTATGTACCCATATACCGCGTGCACATATACATACATACGTAGTACGACAAAACGTTAGGGGACGGTAGGCGCCCGCCGATCGGTGCCCGGCGGATATCGCGCGCTAGGGTTTCTAAGGACTGCGGGACTCCGTTATGCGGGTGCGTTGAACGATTTTTTTTTTTTTTTTATTACTTTTTTCCACGTACCCGGGGGGCAAACGCGGTCGCGACTCTGTACGTGTATACATATTGTTATATACTTACAAAATGACGAATGTGTCTGTCGCCTCGGTGAGTTGTGTGGCTCAGGGTGTCGGCGTGCTCGGCAGTGCTGACGGCGTGTGCGACGGGTCGGTCTTGTTTCGAATGTGAACCACCTGGACGCGGCGACCGAATGTTTTATATGTAACACGCGGACGTTCGAAATCGCGACGGCGGCGGCGGTGGTGGTCGGGCGCGCGTTGTCACCGTCGGGGTGGGGAACGCTTTGGTTTCACTCTTTGGATATCCGTGCTGGATTTGTACAATGTAACGCGCACGCAAGTACACCGCGTGCATTAAATTATTATTATTATTATTATTATTATTATTGTAGATCGTATACATGTAGGTACGTTTCGTTTTGTTTCCCCCTACCCCCGTTTTGTTACCCGCCGTTACGTGCGTTCGTATAAATTATTTACCAGTATCAATTCCAGTTGGCTGGAGCCACTCATATATATATATATATATATATTTAATTATGATTATTTTTATTATTACTGTTACTATCGTGTGCTGCCCGTGGGTTTCGAATGAAATATTTACCTACTGTTTTGTCATCGCCGTGTAATTTCATTATTATTTGTTTATTTTTTATTTTTCGCGCACGCGTTTATTTACATTTGTCCTTACCGTTTATACATTTTCACGTTCACGTTTGCACCACAGATACGACCAAAGATTTGTCGATTATAAACCGATTACGTGTGCGCGATGTGTTGAAAACAAAACGCGTTTTGGACATTTTACGTTCATTTCACGTGCACCTACTCTCATTACGATTTACACGCGTTCTTATTAGTATTGCTATTGTAATTACTATCTTGTTTCGATTCTGACGCATTTTCATTTTCGATTTTTTCCACATTAAGAAAACATTTACTATCAACTACGAACACGTGTTTGAACGAGTAAAATATGAATAATCGCAACTGTTTGATATACATTTGGAAATTTATCGTCATCTTTTGACGATTTTCGATTGAAAAAAATATGCAGCATTCAAATTTATGCCTAGGTATAATTTTAATCTTAAAAATACGTTTTATATTATATTTGCAAACTGTGATCCGTTGATGTGTCAATCGTTTGCATTACGATACGTAGAAACTTATTAATATTAAAAAAAAGTATTAAAATTCAATGTCGGAGTTGAATAATTTTCTTTTTTTCCATTTATTGAACATTTTCAATACGTTGAAGTCATTTAATATTCTATTTATTTTTACTTATCGAAGGGCATCGATATCTCCACCTTTATGATTCTAAGAACGTATGATGGAAACTTGATTCCGCCCAGTTGTATTTGCTGTTGACGTATTTACTATATTCTTGAGTAGATTCTTGCATACATTATTTTTGTGTTCAATGTAATTATTAATTATCATATTTTCCAGTTGTGGTACAAGCTGAAAAAAAATCGAAATTCAACCTTGGGGACAATGATTCATTCCCAATTATGTACAGCCGTAATAACTACCTATATACAGTATAGTTATTGAACAATCTATAAGTGAACAAATGACCCAGAATATAATCCGCATCATTGTTTGTTGTATTATTTTTCGCTTGCGGTTAATCTATTTTTTATTTTTTTTTATTTTTAGATTTCCTTTGATAATACCATGGCTGGTTACGATTTTTAATGTTATTATTATTATTTTTATTTTTTATTTTAATTTTAAATTCTAGTATAAAATCGAATTCGTATTTCAGATTTGTATTTGAAAGCAATAAAAACAAAACAAAAAGTTTTTAAACTCATTTATATCATAAGAGTATTATAAATTTATACTCTGGATTTTATCCTAACGCAGATAGTATGTAGCAATCTTACATGAGTCTACCCACTTGCTGCTAAAAGTACTATTGAGTATATGAAATCGTAGTCATAATAATCTATAGAACATTTTTTTCTGTCGATTTCAACGTTGTTTTTTTAATTATTTAAGTATTTCTGTGCATCCTTGAGTTTTAATTATTTTCACTAATAATAATACAGTATAAAGTATCGCGAATTTATTTGCCTACAACCTGATTACCATGTTATAAACGTTTGTTCGCTTGGCAGGATACACCTATTGTTTGATACTATTATTGGTATTATTTTCTTATAAATAATTTCATGTTGAAAATGCATAATAATTATTTAATATATTGTGGTTTTATAGTATTGGACTGCAGTTTGTTGTTAAGCGAACCGGTTAGTACTTGAGTCCTAAAGGCATTCGTCAAATGATTTATCCACGAACATAGACGACCTGCAGCGATCTTCCTTATAATACTCTTATCTACTGTTTTCGTATCAAAAGTTGTTTCTAGTCTAAAACATGACGGAAATGCAATATAATATTATGCTCATAAACGTGACCAATCTTAATTCTGAAAAATTATAAAACCATACAGAGGTTATAGGGAGCACCATTATTAAAACCATAAATAAATGGTATATCTTACACAATACTTTCTCCTTAATCCGACTTTTTCCATGAAAGTCTTATCGAAAGTGATAAATTCAAATGTTTAAAACGAGTATTCTTTTGAGACGTTAGAAAAGTTAAACCTCTCAGAGCGCTTGTTCAAATTTATGTAATAGCTGAAAGCTCAACTTGTCAATAGAGAAAGAAAGTGTGCGCTAATTTATGACTTATTTTATCACTTTTGAAATTCACAATGCTCGAAAATTAGTGGGCATATTATATATCATGTACCTATACGTGATTATTATTTTGTCTGCGCACCACTGTGTAATATTTTCTAAAGCGGTTTTATATACCAATTATATCTGTAACATATATTTGAATCCAGAGATCGATTTTTGTTTTTAAAAATCTTCTCGAACCATAAAATACTTATTTATTATTAAAAAACAAAACCGGTCAGCCGATTATGTAACAATTTTCATTCTTTTAGGTTTGTAGACAAATCGTCTGCACGTGAAAGGATATACAGATTGCCCACATTCTTATTATTTTCGTTCTGCATTGCAAATTAAGTAATTGTTCAAATAAAACGGCTTAACTTCATTATAATATATGTCTATTGAATGGTCGCCAAACATGTATTTTCAGTTGTCATTTTTTTTTCAGTTTCTTAAAACTTAACTGTTTGACGTGAGGTTACGCAACTAATTATTTTTATTTTTGAAATATAGTATGTATATTTGAAATGATAACTCGTACGGACGATGAAAAAAGAGAGTAGCCCGTAAATTATATTATCTGGTCATCTACTGTGAATCATTATTAATCGAGATGTTACGAGAGAAATAATTCTGTATCCATATTTTTCTTGCACTCGTAAACTTAATTACATAAATTATGCAAACCATTCGGCCATTTGTTGCCTTGTTTGCCTGTGAGATTTTATGATAAGTGTATTACCTTGTAATTATTACTTTAACTGTTATTAATTAATCATCATTATTATTATACGCATTGTAATTGTAACAACCCGACGGCAAATGTTTGTATATACTATAGCGTTTTATGAAATACTGTTCATTATTCTGTTTTCGTTTGAAACTTTGTAAAATAAATAAATTATGAATGTTTTCTGATGAAACATACCAGTTCAGAGGATATATTTGTTGAAACGATGGCAATCAGATGAAAAATATTTAGTCAAGTAACGAGTTGACTATCATATTATCATATATTTTTTGCTTCGTCATATGTACTCATGAATGTTTTCTCTCTTTTTTTTTTCAATTAATATTACTTTTTTTTTTTTTTTGATATGTTAATACTAGTTTTTCAATTTTTCTTACAAACAAGAATGATTTAATTTATTATATATTTTATTAGAATATACATTGTTAATTGTTGGGAGAATATAATATGCATAACAAAATATGATAGTCATATTTTCGTACCTAATGATTAAATGATTACATTTTTTCTTAAAAACTGAAATATTGAATAAAAAATAAATAAATAGAATTAAAGATTTTGATTAACTCTTTGATTTTTTTACAATTATTCGAATAAATAGTTCAAATAAATGTTAAAAAAATTTAAATATTTTGTTTCGTGTAATTTATGTAAATATTAATTTTGTAAAATATTGACACTCTGACTGCAGTATATAATGTGAATACCGATCAAAATCGAAACAACATTAAAGAGTTTTGGGATTCAGTATTTAAGTATTGTATTAAATGCAACTAACTTAGAATTAAACTAACCTGTCATACCAATTTACTAACCAGTTGTGCTAATCGATTGCGACTGATCACTAGTCAGTATCAACTCTATGACGTGTATCGAGTCCAATATACAATTCCATCAACAGAAAAATGGCAAGTATACTGAATCGCTGTCGTAGGTTTTTGTGTATAAATAATTATTTAAATTTATATCGATTTTTAAAAAATGGTTTTAATCAATCGTGAAGTATAAATGTGTACTGAACGTTTGGATCATGGTACGTAACATCATTAAGTATTACCGTTACGTGTATGTTGTAATCGATTTCCGTACCTACCTATATGAGTATTGAAACGTCTCAGGTTTTGCGCCAGACCCGTGCATCATTATTAAAACGTAGTGACTCAATAATAGAAAACAAAACAAACACTCGCCTATAGAATAAATAAATTACATAAAAACGAACGACTACCTACATATAGACATATATTTTGCTGGTTTAAAAACTGCAATTCGTTTGATACGAATATATTTGCAATGGTTTCCTATCTACATCGAAATCGAATTATCACATTGTGTATAGACGAGCGATTATGGTTAGTATATACATATTTGAAAAACAAACGTACTTTAGGTATAAACATTAAAGAATAAATATTGAACTATTTTGAATATTTCGAATAAGTATTTTTCAAAACATAATATCATGAATTACTTTGTTAGAAATTTTAATTAATTTGTTTGTTGTTAATTCAAACACTTTTGGAAAATTATACAATAAACAGGAAGAGAATAAAGTAATATTATGATTAACATTGAATAACCATCATCCTTTGTATTCAACTGCACTTGACATTTTTATTTAGATTAATTGAACAGTATACTGCGAGAGTGCGATTAAATATAATGTAACGTTGGCTACGCAAAAAAAAAAAAATTTATTAAAAATTTGGTAGGTACTATACGAGACACTATTTCACAGTGTACCCAGCGAGATATTTTCGTTGTTAACATTTTAAATATTGTCATTATGTATACTAATTTTTCATGATATATTTCCATAGTGGGACATTAATGTTTTTAAAATGGTTGTATTATTGAATGAACATTAATATGATTAATTGAACGACGATTTATATGCATTTGCATATTTATTTTCTTATAATTCTTTTTTTTAATTTTTCTTAAGTATTTACTATGTATTTTAATAGTTGTATAATTGTTATTGTATAAGGGATAAATCTGTCTATAAAAAATTTAGAAAAGTATTATCAAAATACGAAGACTATGACACACTGACATATTAAAAATTTTAAATCGTGAAAGGGAATCGATTCAAACCAGTGAAGATTTATCTCCAAAATATATGATATTTTTTAAATACACATTTATTACTTTCGTAGACATGGAAAGGTAATTTTTAAGAAGAGCCGGATTAAATAGGGGGACAGAGGGTATCTGCCTCTAGACGCAAGATTTTAAAGGCGCAAAGTTTTAGGTACCATTTAGAGTTAAAAAAAGCTATTAGTAAAAAAAGTACTGAATGTTTACCCCGGAGTGCAAAATATCTCAATTCGGCCCTGTTTTCAAGACACAAAAATCTATTGACTAGCAAATGCAGATTAATAGTTTTTGAAAATATAGCTAAAAAAATTCTCATAAAATGAAATTCAAATTTAGGTAAGAAAATTTCTTTTAGGATATATTTTTGATATTAATTTATTTCTCTATTTTTATAGATTGATATTACCTTCCAAATTATTTTGGTAAATAAATTCCTTAAAAATAAAATGAAAGAAGAGTATTTATAGTAGGGTTCCATAATTTTAAATGTATTTTTTATGCATTATTTTAATAAAACCATCAAAAATAAATGTTTTTATTGCTAAATAAATTTATTGCATGTTTTTTTTTCATACATATTTTTAATATTTTGATGCATATATTGCATATATTTGTGCATATTTAAGATTTTTTTAACGCATATTTGGTTGATTTTAATGTATATAAATTCACGCTCTTATGATTAATATGCATAAATAGGTGTAGCCAGTGCAGATATTCAGGGTAAACTTTATTTTTAAATTTAAAAATAGCGCAAGCAGACATGAGCGATTCTGCTAATCAAGGATAATGCTTGTTTTTTTACTTCAATGTGGATTACTCTTTTGTGTATACCCCGAACAAGAGGCTTGGCTATAAATGTGATAATTTATTAATTTATGAATATGAGTAATCAAAGTTCGAATTAAATTCTTGCTTACCGATAAATCGACAAAGTAATTATTTTATTTGTATGGTTTTATTTGAATATATCAGCTATCTTATGGATCATACTATTTATTATATAAGTATTTAGTTGAAATGTCTATTAAATATTTATATTTATAAACGGTAATCAGTCGGGTTTAGAATATAGATTTGGCATGCAATAACAGCATTGATGTAGTCTTTATTTCAATTTACATGGATATAATATGTGTTATTATAATGTAATATTATTATTGACAACCAATCCAAATGTTTTATCATTTACAAATGGGCTTCAAATAGTTTGCGAAAATAGGTATAGTTAATAATGTATTTTTCTCAGCACCTACAAAGCAACAAATGAGTTATCATACATAACTCCTTTGATGTAAAATTGAATTATGCTCCACCATGATATCTATATTATTCGTTTTGTAAAAAATATTATACAACCATAAGTTAATATTCCAAAAAAGTAAGCATCAAATTATATTGGTTTTATAATGAGGATCTTTTAATTTTTTATTTCTGTAAATATATTGGTTGGAAAATCTTTTTCAAAAGTTATACATTATAGTAAATTTATAGATTAATATTAAGATACGGATGGCGTATGAATATTTTAAAAACTGGTCACATTTTATTTTCACAATAATTTTTCAAATATCAAGATTCTCTAAATAAAATAATAAAAATGTAAATTTTAATACATTATCCTAAAATGTTAGTATTTAATTATTTTAATTAAATATTGGTATGTGCAAGTATTGTGAAATTCAAATAACAAAAAAAGAAAAATTACAGTGGGAATCGGTATGTATATTACTACGAATATATGTTAAAGACTCTTTATATTGAAATTGAAGTTTATAGTTTTTTATTATTTTTTTTTTATTATTATTTAAAAATCTAATATAAACATGATTATCTTTTTCTCTTGGCTTATTTGAGGCCATTTAGATCCATCGCCGCTTTCACTATGCCTCTCCACGTCTTTCTATCCATCGCTAATCTTTCTCCATCTGTGATTCCTAAGAGTTTCAGATCTTTTTTTACTCGGTCGTTCCACCGCTGTCTTGGTCGTGCTCTTGGTGTTGTTCGATCTGGCTTCCACATTGTGACCTTTTTTATTATACTACCCTCCGCTCTCCATATATATCCTGCCCAGTTAAGTCTTCGACTGTTTAGAACACCCACTATATCAGCTTCATTATATAATTATCTTAGTTCTGCGTTCGTTCTTCGTTCGTATTCGTTGTTTTCAGTATTCTTTTTAGGGCCGAAGATCCTCCTTAGTATTTTCCTTTCAAACGTCATTAGCTTCTTCTCATCTGCCTTCGTTGATGCCCATGCTGCGCAAGCGTACAATACTATAGGCCTGACCAGGACTTTGTAAAGTCTGATTTTTGTTCTCCTTGATAGTAGTTTTGACTTAAACAGCGATACCAGTGAGAAATAGCACTTATTCTTTGCTATTATTCTACGATTGATTTCCTCATGGTAATTTGCCCTTTCATTTACGTCTACTCCAAGATAATTAAAATTAGGTACTTTTTTAAATGTCATATCTCCCACTGAAATTTAATTTTAATGATGTTGCCTTCGTGATACAATTAGGTATTTAGTCTTGTCTTCATTGATGTTTAGTCCTATACTTTTTCAATCATCTATTAATTTATTAGCTGTGTTTCTTATTTGGTCTTCTGTTTCACTCATTATAATTATATTACCCGCGTACGCTGTCATCACCATATTTTGTTCTCCAATTTTTAGACCTATGAAGTCTTCTTGCACTTTTTTTACCACTGACTCCAGAGCAATGTTGAAGAGTATGGGGGATAATGCATCTCCTTGTCTCAGACCAGTTTCTACAGGAAACATGAATTATAGCCATTGAAAAAAAAACTTTTTTATTATTAAATTAAATTTTACATAATTCAGTAGTACGGAATATTTGAAGTTTTACAAGTATTGTCCATTAATGTTAACACAATAGGGAAAATAGTGTAACTGTATATTAAGTAGGTAGTACCATTTCTATAAACGAAATGAAATGAGATTATATTAATTTATTTTATGCGTTTATATTTTTCTTTATACCTACTTCTTATTGGTGTATAATATGTGAATTTGGGTTGTAGAAGGCAAACACTTTTAAAATACATTTCTAACTCTCAACCCTTTAAAATATATATACATATAGAGTTTAACGTTTTATTTAAAAATTACTTTTAATTTTGATTATCAAGTTAAGTCAATGTTGCACTCTTAATACAAGGGTTAGTTAAACGAAAAGTCATACTGACTCGTAAGTTAAATATCTTATACACAATACATAAAGTCTTACGCTGCAGTTGACGCAATTAAATAATTAACGCTTTACCTACCTCTTTATTAATTTTACTTGTATCACACGTCAGATTATTTTATGCAATACGTTCTTTAAAGAAGATTTATTCGACAATGATGTGTCTATTGTTTATGTATTGTGTAATAAACATATGGCACCTAGAACACAGCGCAAATAATGTACCTAATGAATATATAGTGATTGTTATCTAACTCGGTGTTACTACATTTTACAAGATCCGACTAATAAAACACTCGTGCGATACATTAGTTATATGAAGGTGATATTCAATGATAATAAAATTTGTTATTTGGAAACTGCCGGAAAACATATGTGCACGGCGTAAATTTAATTGCATTTATTTTGCACATTATAACCAAACGATATAATATATATATATACATATTATGATTAAGCGTGTTGTGTAAAACAAGTAAACATTATTTACTCTTAAACATACCTAATATAACGAGCTAGATGTCAAGAACCAATTAAGAGTCAGCGACTGTAAAGCAATGACGATTGTTTCTCGACGAAAATAATATTTGGACATAGGTATAGGTAAGAAATATAAAAAAAAAAAAAATAGGATGCCACAACTAGATTCGGTGGAAACATAATGTATTGAGTGAATATATTACTCAACAGGTACTTACCTACATTATGCAATCAACATTTCGACAAAACATTGGTATCACTCGAACATTTAATGAAATGCATAGGTCTAGATATTGTAATGCAAACCGTGCATGAATGTTACAGCCGAAGAAGATACCGGTTTATATTATAAAATATGGTCATTCATTGTATTGATACTAATGATTTCTAGATTTCTCCAGTATTTCTTATAACATTGACCGTTTTACATGTTAACTTTTTGAAATGTATAAACGCATTTGCTTCACCCCTTTAAAAAGTATTCTTCAAATACGGAAACTTAATGGCACTTACTTTGGTTACAAATACAATAGTGTATAAAATTATTTTCGTTAAATGTTTACCCCTCTCCGAAATATTAGAAAATTAACAACGTTATATTGAAATCGTTATTTAAGGCAATGTTAAAAGTTTGAAATTAATTAAATGTATTATTCGTGTAAGTAATATTTTAACACACTATCAAGTACGGTATCAAGTTACACATTACATTGGGCACGATTTCAATTTTTCCACCTACTAATTTCCATATACATTTAGAAATACTAACTTCACGATCTCATGGTTCATTTAATAGTTTATTTTATGAATGTTATTGCCAATAACTTATTGCTGTCCTATTATGGAACACCCAGTTAATGCAAACAAACAGACACTTAGTCAAACAATTTACGACATGATATTGTATTATAAAAGAATAATATTTAAATGTTTAAAAAAATAGAACAATGATTATAATCTACAGCCTTATATTTAATGATTCTTATTGATTTAATGTTATTTTTTCTCAGTAGGTATATATTACATCAACAATCATTAAATTTGAACATAACTATAAAAGTATTATATTATTTTTTATGCTATCTATTCTTTAGTTTTTTTTAATACGAGTAATGTTGTATATTATAATGAGCGTTAACTTACATAAAAGTATGACTCATACATGAATCAAAAAAAACATTTGGTAATTGAGATAATAATTTATGATTGGTATTTTTTTACTAATTAATATAAATATATTTATAATAAGTTTTAATAATAGGCCATATATTTTACTTCAAGGATTATTAAAATAATATTTATTTATTTTAATTATAAATTTAATATTAATTTAAATTTATAAATTTATAATTTTATTAATATATATAAAAGTATAGTGAACAAAGGTAACAACCTACCATTTTAGGAAACTGGTAGTGAAATTATAAGTACGTTTAGACGTTTATTTTATTTATATTACGTAAATATAATTGCTTTATACTAAAATTATTTGAATTAAACTTAAAGATTTTAAAAATCTAATCAATTTTCCTTTTGACATAAATTGTCTAAATTTTGATGATAATATAATAATAGACAAAATATAAATAAAACTCTAAAGTGTACTTAAGGTTATTTTTGTACCATATTTCTGACAGACTATGAGTTCAAATATTGCATACTTTGATCATATTTTATTGATAGTCCGGTTTTATTAAAATGTACTCGTAAATTGTTACCTCCGTATTATTTACTAAGAAATGACTTGATGTGACGTTATTGATCAAGTAATCATAATAATATAACAATTTAGATTATTTAAAAATTTTATTTATTAACAATAAAGGTTTTTTACTATTAGTGTCCAACGAGGTTTGACTATAAATGTATACTACGAGTTACTAAAAAGTTAATGCAGTAGCAATGATGTGAGGATAGATAATACCTTTCATAGTCTCATTGAGCTTTTATTTTTATTTTCTCTATGTATTTTTTAATTTTAAAATTTCTATTGTCTTTTTTCAATTTTTAAAATAGTTAAAAGCATGACAGGAATTAATATTTTGTCCTTATTCTATTTATCTTGATTGGAATAATACAATAAATATGTAAATATTGTTACTTAAGTATGTGGTAAGCAGATGACCTCTTCCCTTTGCATGAGAAAAATCTTGAATACGACACTGCGACGAGCCAATTTTATAATACAATAGGTAAATTTTCACGGAGCTGTGAATATTTTTCGGTTAATAACCGAGGTTTAAAATATTTTTTGTAAATATAATATAATTATCCGAGAAGTTTGTGTTCCATAAGTGGAGGGATGGGAAAATCTGGGTCGTTTCTTTGTGCATGAGATCTTAATGCAAACATCACACCGATTAAAATATGAGCGACCAACCTTCCGCCGCGAAGGAAGCGAGAACACGGCTACTCGAAAACGGCACAATGTACTCGCATGTCAAATACTTTGGTATATATAAATATATTTATATGTAAATTAAATAAATATGAAATACCATTGCAGGCGTCTGGCATTCGGTTATTCGTTTTGAAACCGCGTACTGCGTATGCGGCATAGTGAAATACAATCGCGCGTTACCAACTCCGTTTACTTATTCGTACGGTTATGTAAACGCTCACTCTTTTTTTATTTTTATTTTTTCAAAGGATCGTAGGCGTTGAACGGCCCGTAATGCGGTGCAGACCGGGGCGTCATGTTGTGTGCGAAAATCGTGCTGGTAATCCCTACACAAAGTAGTCTGGACGGGAATTAGAACGGCAAGATAAAACGCGGGGAGCCCACAAGATCCACGTACAATCGAGGTCGGAGAGAAAACACAAAGTCAAATTCGCAGTGTTCTCGGGATACGTGCGCGCCTACACGGACGTGGAAATCTGTGCCCGAAAAAAAAATAATACAATTATTAAACGTTAAAAAAAAAACCCGAACAATGACCAAGGTAATTGTAAAAAGACGGTGTAATGCAAACGGATGACGAACCTTATATTCTAATATTATTATTGCTTACACAGATGCGATCAACGGCCACGAGCGTATGCATATAAGTATGCTTTATTTTACCAATTTGTTATATTCATACTATTGTTTTGTATTTTATGTGAAATGTTTTTACAGTACTTACACGTACGTTCCGTTGATAGTTCGTAAGTTTTCACTTGAATTACCGCAGGCACCTGAACAATAATTATAATTTGAAATAAATTACGAATTAAAACTATTATTTTATCGTTTTATTTTTTTATTCATAGAATTACGTCCGTACAGTATTTGAAAATAGTGTGTTAATATACAACACGATCTTAAGAGAGATTATTTGCTGAAGTATTATTTAGGAATCGCGGAGTTAACAATGCAGTGTATATTAGTTTTTCCACCCTATGTAATGTACTATACCCAAATAGTGCCACGTGATTTGACTTGAAAACACAAGCTTCGGATGTATATCATAAATTCATTGTTCCACAACTAACATAATATTTCCGAGGGAAAATATTTTTCACGTGCCACTCACCATCCGTACACATGATGAATTATTAAATAGATATGACCGTAAAGTATTGCGGGGAGATGGGGCGGGTCGATAGGAATATTTATTAAGTTCGTGATTGCCTTATAGCGCGTCGCTGGAAAAATAATAAAAATCTTTTCGCTTTAAAATGTATAATTGGTAAACAATTAATTTCGTATTCTTTGTTGTTGACGTTTAGAAAAAACGTAGGTACACAAAAAAAAATGACACATATGATAATTAGGAGTGGCAATTATTTTTTGGGTTTGAATTTGTCCGAATTAAACTAGGGATTTTTTAATTAAATTCACGAGCTACAAAATACATACATAATGCATTATTAGTTTACTAAACAAATAATGATGTTAAAACATGCTTACGGTACAATATTATGTATAGCAATATTTTTTGATTGAGACAATTTATGATCTATATATATATATATATATACTTTTTACTTACTGTAATATGGCCAGAAAACTATTATTTGGATAAATTGTGTATAATATTATAGATTCGTGAAAATATCGTGACCAAAACTGTTGGTCTTCAATTTTTATTTTCTAAGGATTATTTTTAAGTGAAATGTTTTAGTGTCATTAAAATTTGATCGATGTGCTATATGATAACTATTAACATTCAATAATTCAACAGCTGTATCTGTGGTATTTATTCGTTGAAATAACCATAATCTACAATATATCTAATGTTTACTTAGAACATTTTTTATTATAATAATTGAAAAACGATAATTATATTTTACTTCAAAGCACTAAAGATGGTTAGGGATGATAAAAAGCATATAAGCGAAGACGTATACGTATAAACCGTAACGATTACTAGTATTATAACAATCTAATGAGAATTGCAATTAGATCTGATGTATATATTTTCATTTTTAAAGGCATTTAACAGGAATTGTTTATAAGGATTTAGAAAAATTATTTGATTACCACTATGTGCTAAACTAGTAACCCAATCTACATAATTCCATATTATCACGTCTTACGTTATCTATTGATTTGACATTAATAAATTGTAATTCAATTTCATATTCTAAAATAATCAAAAAATGTATTGGTTTTCTTGTAATGATTTTTTTTAATAAATAGAGCGTTTGATTTTTTTCAATATTTTTTTCATTATATGGAATAAACTAAAAAATAAACTTAAAACAATTAAGGTTACAAATTGTCTGCAGTAAGACAAAACACTTGAAGCAAGGTTACAAGCAATCTTAGCGCGTGCATAAAGTTCCGAGAATTTGACTCAATCGGGTTTTTTTTTTAAAAAAAATCGTTTAAAAATTACACAATGATTATTTTGACGAATATTGATTATTACAGCTTTGGAACACCTCTTAAGGTATCCAATGTATGTCTTACACCGACCTTCGCTCAAAATTGCTTTTCGAACGCGATGATTTATTATTGCTTTCATATCTTTACAAATATAAATACTACGAACACAACAAATGATATAAATCCTACCTCAAACCTGTATTTTATCTTATATTTTCATAAAATATGTGATAAAAAGTTTTGTGGTTGCATAGATACGTATTTAACAGTCATAAAATTCTTTTTTTTTCTGTCGCACGACGTTTTCTTAAATGTAAACGCCTTCGTCGTGGATAAATGAGTGCAGTACTGAAGATAAAAAAATAAAAAAAAAACAAACATAATTTGCAATTATTATATGACGTAATTTTCTTGTTTATACAAATAATGTTTTGTTTTTGCGCGAGGATTTACAAACATTGTAAAATAACCTATTGTTCTATATTATGATGTTAATTATGGTATTTACGTTTTGGTTTCTCGCACGCTCCGTTGGTCTAGGAATATTATGAATTTGATTTTTTTTTTTTAAATACAAAACTATTTGAATATCTTTTCCATCTACATTTGATATACATTCATCGTGGTTGGTACATACTTGTGGGATGTTACGAGGTGATTCTTATGCATTCAACATATATATTTCGTACGCAATTCGGAAGGCCGTGATGGAACACGACTGTTTCACGTGTCGAATAAAAATGATTAGTTTATTCGTTTTTCTCTCTCTCTCTCTCTCTCTCTCTCTCTCTCTCTTTTAAACCCTTTTGTGGATATGAACTATCACTACACAAGACATGCCTATCTATTGGCCACCTGCCGACCGCGCGATATCTTTCGACGAAAAGGAATCACTCCATGGTAAACGGGCAGCTAAATCTACTTCCTAAACACAATTATAAAGAAAAGTTGAATGTTGTAGTGAAAGTGTTTATAATGCGAACCGGGTATCGGCTACACTATGCGTACACACACATACTCGATTCTATCTGGCGTATCACGTGGGGATAATATAAAACGTACACACACACATACATTTGTGTGCAATCTTGGTAATTATGTGTTTGTGTGTGTGTGGCGAATGGTTTAGCGAATTTCTGGTTGTTTTTCGTTCCATGATCTGGCAAAAAGAAAATCATCACTGCAGTCGCAACCGGTCACATTATTTAATTACGTAACAATTACTTCGTCTAAAACGTAAAATTCGCAGTGGTTATTATTATAAATTCATTTTCTCTCATATTTTATTTTTTTATATTTTTATTTTGTAGTGTATACAGTATGTCAATAAATTCACTAACATATCGCTATATTTTTAGTGTATATTTTTATGTAAAAATGTGGTCAAGTTAATTGAAAATTAACTTAATTACTCAAACCAACTAAATTATGTATAATTTAGTTATAATAGTGAACAAATTACAAATGTAACTCAATAATGGTTTAAAACTAATTTAGAGTAAAATATTTTCATCATTTAGTAAGAAATTGTTTATTATTTTTTTTAACTAGCTTGATGGTACCATAAAAAAATAATGTATATCATTTTAATTATTTTTAAAATTTGTTAAAAACTCAGATTATTACAATATATATATATATATAGGTATATGAAAACATAATGATATAAAGTTAAACGGTAAGTTAACTACCTAGACACCTAAGTTAAAATGTTATAAAAAAATTACCTTTTTAATTTCTCTATAATTTTAAAATTATAGTTAGTGACTAGTCATAAAGTATACTTTTATATTTTTATTTTTCTACTGTATTGATGCCGTAATACAAACGTTTTTGAGATTTGAAAATAAACGCACAATCATGAGTAGAATGTATGTGAATGTCTATTTAACGATTGTATTGCAACAACAAAAAAAAAAAAAATACAATTTTTTAACAAGATTTATAATAAAAGACTACAAATATAAAATTAATTAGTTTTCAGAAACAAATGACAAAAGTGAGTAATATATTTCTCTACATAGGCTTTCAAACGGGTAAGTGACTATTATTATTTGTTGATCAATGACTTAGAACTCAAGTAATATTCTAACGCGCCTGACTTTACGTATATAATCCAAAATCGATCACATTCGTTAACTTGCTCCTGTTTGAAAAAAACAGTATTATTATTTGTTTCCCATGTATGGTCGAGTCTTATCTGAAACAATATATAACCTCGATTCGACTGCATGTACCAATAACGGCTAAGTTTTGTTACCGCTTGCGGAATTTATGTTTACTACACGGTGACTTAATATATATAATACGCGTTCCGTCGTCACATGCACAATCGGCTGTTTAGACAACGCAACAGTAGTAATTATAAAATCACTGAAGCATCATCATATATATTTTTTATCGGTCGAAATCGTGTACCGCGTGAAAAACTCGGTGAAACTACGTCTTTAAACATTAGGTTTACGGATATTATTAAAACTATAAATTTTTAACCACCGATATTTTATGCACCAATTTACGATGCAGATGTTATAAGCTCATCGTTATCGGCATTACGAGGATACTTAAAAAATATTCACCATTCCGTCGGGCTACATGGTTTTTCACTCGTGTAAGAAACGGTACGTGTGTACAGGGTTTTAATTACATGTTCGACTTATTAAACCGTTCGCGTTAATTGTCATTTATTAGATAAGTCTAGTTCTTGTTCTTCTGAGCGACAAATATCCGTTTCGTTCGGTCACAACATTATTTTGAACGTATGTAATAATATATCCATTATACATCAACATGCTACATAAAATGCAGTAAAATTATAAATGTATAATCACAATAGGTAATTATATTTTACAGTCCATGTAATAATTGTACTGAGAAGCTCCAGGTAAAGGACTTTCTACAACGTTATACACACCACAGCGATGAAAAAGTTACTATTAAAAAAATGTTGAAAATAAGTTCAGTTGACATGTTTTCAACTGGTGAACACCAAAATTCTTCCAATTCGCAATGGATTATATTTTATTCAAGAATTAACCTTACCACAAGTAATCATAAAAACAACAGTTTTCGACCAAATATTACATAATTTACTCGAATTACTTTAAGATAAATACACACATATATATATATATAAATTTATTTGTTATAATATTATGTAATTGTGAGGGTGCTAATCGATGAGCGTTTGATTTTATGAAATTTTAAATAATAATGATTATACTATAGTAATATATAAGCCATTATTGTTTAAATTTACTTCGTACTGAATTTTTATTTATTTAAGTATTGGATACATGAATTTATGGAGTACTAATGACAAACAGAAATTATACTTTTTAAGATAATTGCGACTCAAGTATGAATGTTATTTTTGTACTTTAGAATCTGTAAAATAAAGTTTCTTCATAAATTAATAAAAATAATAGTCTACAACACCATACATAGTGTAAATGTATGAATTTTTGTATTCTGTACAAATTCAAATGTTAGCTGGAGAAAACTTTCTATGTTTTACTTTAATCGTAAAAACTTGAATATTTTTTGAAATTAATTAAATGTACAATAAAATAACTTGATATGAGGAAATATTTTTAATTGAACATGACACTATAATTTATACTATAAAACTTATGTAGATTTAAATTAAAATTTTTTTTAGTAAAATATTCAATCATCAGATTTAATATATAGGTATTATAGAAATAACAAGATAAAAATAATTGTTTTTAATTTTCTAAAAAAAAATTCATATGGCTATACGTAATCAATCCCAACAATCATATTTAGGCACAGATAAAATAGTAATTTATGTGCAGGTATATTACGTTACGGCGTTAATTGAAAATTAGTTATCCCCCTTGAGCATCAGGCTTTTCAGTCTTATGTACCATGTACCGTGTCCGCCTGATTACTATAATTATAACAGTTAAAAGTCGATCACTTTCATATTTAATGCTATATTTAAGAAAACTATATAGACTTTGCAATTATTGATTCGTTTTAAATTGTATACGAACCTTGAATGTAATGAGTATTTATTGAAAATATTATTGTATCGAAGATTACCTATAATTGTAAATAATAATTAAATAAATAATTATAATAATTAATGTATTATGAAGTGTAACTGCGTGGGAACAATATTTTTCAATATTTCTGTCGTCAAAGATTTAAAAAAACACTTATATTTAACGATTCGAATAATATACGTTTATCGAAAACAAAAACTAAAACCACATCGATTTGTAAAATAATAGCACTGAACGTTTTGAACAGTTATCTAATAGTTATGCGAATCGAAGAAGTTGTACATTGTAGTTACTCGGTCATAGTAAAAGTTCACATTCTAAGAATGATACTAAAAGAGAAATCCATATAGACTAAAGATCAAACGAATGCGAATGCTAAAATTAATTTTATATTGAAATAGATTTATCTTATTGTAAAAGTACCTACGTCGTTAATTTGTCAGACAATTGTTTGCGATAAAAATATTTACATACTAAATTTTGAATTTACTTTCCAAAAGTGTACGAAATATCGCAACAGGAAATAAACTCATTTACATTGATACAATTGAGTTGTGTAATATTAGTTTAGTTTTCGCGATTCATCAAAAAGAATAAAAACATAAGACGATATACTAGATAAAATAAGTATTTGAGCATGAATTATTGTTGTACCTATTAATTTACATATTATTATACTAATGTCATGTCTTGGACGGATATTGATAAAATCTAGAGATAAAATCTTAGTGGCAGTGACGTGGCGAAGAAGCAATCGAGAGACGGCCGCCTGTCAGTTTTTTGAATGGATGTGTGGGTAATAATTTAATTTCATTATTATAAATGTAGGAAAACAACACACAAAACTATATATTAATATTGATGTAAGCGGAAGCTAATGTTCATTAGCTGGTAACAACAAGTCAACAAATACGTGCTATAAACAAGCAATATATTTAATACGGTGCTTATCTCTGTAACTTTGTATGTTGATAGTTATTAGGTATTAGGTTCTAAGTGCATTGTTCTGATTTTTATTTGCAATTATTATTCAGTAGAGTCCTCTCTAAGTGGACGGGTGAGTATCTAAAAACATACTTGCTTCTGAAAGTATTTGAGTTCGCCACGCCACTGTTTAGTATAAGATTACAATAAAAGTCGTATGATGATTATCATTCTACTTCATAAAAATGTATTTTATGAAAAATTATACATTTTGCTTGAACCGTCCAAAATGAAACGCGTTAGATGTTGATTTGGACAATAAAAAAAATGAATAAAATACAATAATTGCCCTGTCGGATATTTCTTACGGATTAAATAATATGCCGCGATGTGAACGATAATATTAATTTTAAAATCATTGAAACATAAGAAATTTCACACTTTTACTTCGAATTAATTTTTGTTCTAGAGATTATATTTTGTTTCCTGGTCCGCACAGTTGTTCAATTCCTGCAGATGTGTTATGAATAAATAATAACTGATCAATATAACAGTTGAGATTTAAATCGAGATCAGATACGCGATTATATGATGATATACCGATTAATTTTTTCTTCGATCACGATCTGATTACACGCGAATTCTCGAATAAATTATGTAATATTTTTTTCTAATTTTTTTTTTTTTGCATCCGCTTCCGATTTGAGAACATCATGATTGCTATTAAAATCGTTCACTATGTTCGCACCGAGTGAATTACGTATTTACCAAATATAGAAGAAAACAACTAGAAACGTGACAATGGTTACAAGACATATACGTGTAAGTACGTCGCTCATTTATGCAAATGTTCAACAAAGGTCGACTTTCACAATCAGGGGTGGATCAAGGGGCGGGAGATCAGCTGGCCCACAATTAATATTTGTTGACAAAATCAACCCTTTGAAAACTTTTTATATTTTTTAAATGTGCCTACTTTAGATTGAAGTTCATACTCTGGACTGTGGCAAACGTCCCAGTTGTTGCCACTCCCCAAATGATGACCCTGGATCCGGAACCCTCCATACAATACATGTTTTCAATGATAGTTATGATATACTTAAGAACACAAATTGTACTTTTTTTTTTTTATTTTTAGGTGTACATTTATAATCCAGTTTCAGCGCTAATAAGTGGTCTCTTGAAATAGTCCCATAGTTCTCTAAACCTTAATCCGCCACTAATATCACGTTGGAAACAGTTTCGATCCCGAAATATACGATTTCGAATAAGATCACAACTTCAATTTTTGACATTGCGCACTGGTAAGTACTTCCCGAACGCATGCGCCCGATTTTCGGCATACAGCCCACTCGTTGCAATTGAACGACGATAACGCCGTGCGATTGCAAATCATTAGTGCGACTACGTTAAGGCACGCGACGTCCAAAGGTCTTGACATATTTTTAATGCGGTCAACACGTGGAATCGTCAATGCTGCCGCGTTCGATGCGTAGGGCCGGCGTGAGAGTAGGGCTGGGAGGGCTAGAGCTCCGGTGCCCGTACGTTCGAGAGGGCTCGTCGCTTAAGCCTTTTATACGATATTTGTATTGCACTCAAGCGTGTACAAGTAATATGTACGTGTAAGCCAAAAAAGTGCGAGTAAAGGGAGCCTGAAACCGATCAGCCCTGGGGCCCTCAAAAGTTCTCGTTGGTCCCGGCGACGCGCCCGCAGCCGTCCGCAAAACGTGCGCGGTTCGACCGCGAGCGCTGTCCGCGCGCCACCAACGCGGACCCGACCGGACGGGGCCAAATTATCTTTCCACGTCGTCCGCGTCACCGTCACACGGTCTGCCCGCAGCTGTCAGTTTCGCTGTCGGGCATCGGCGAGCGCATCGTAAACGTATATTGTTTACGTCCGTTTCACGCGCGCCCGACGATTCCGGTAATACCTGTCGCCCCGGAACCTGTGTGTTGCGTCACGCGCGGTGTTACGCACACGTTACTCCATTACTGTTACATTGGCGTAGCTGCCGCACGTTTATTTCTTTTTTTTTTTCATCTCTCGCAGACTGCTTTTGTACACTACTGCTCGTGCGAGAAAGTCAAAGTCCTTTCCTATGAAAGTGTATGTGTGTACGTGTGTATGTGTGTGTACGTGTGAACACGTACGCACGTACGCGCAAACGAGCACTGTGTGTGCAGTGGTTCTCAACGGACGCGATACGACTGAAGGGATGAAGAGGTGCTGTACCGATGTCGTGGTGGAGGGCTATGAACCTGTAGGACGGTAGGCCCTACCTATGGCTCAGAGGTGGAACTAAGAATTTTTACGCCCGGGGAAAATGATAAAATTATGCCCTATCATAGACCAATAATCAAATACTCTTCTCGATAATTTTTTTCTAACAATTAATATACAATCATAGTTTTAACCTAACATCACTATTTAACAAAGTTAAAAATATCAAATTAGTTGTTAATAATTATAAAAATTACACCCTCTAAAATGTTACGCCCGGGGATGAATTCCCCTCTTTCATCCCCTAGTTCCGCCCCTGGGTAAGGTTGTGGTTTTTACATATATACGAGTATATATTTACGTTAAAACTTATCTAATATTAAATCTAATTAAATCCTTAAAATTAACTGACTCGTTGATCATCACGGTTGTCTCAACTACATTATAATTATTATTCCATTACGTAAACTTTCAACTTTTCAAGTACAGTGTCATATTTTTATTTTTCTCTCGTGGGGGGCGGAGGCAGAAGATAATGAGAAACCTTTTGCTTTTCGATGCAGTTTTAGAAATGTTGAAAATCACTGATCTACGCGGATTTATGTACAAAGGATATTATTATTCCGTTTAGTCCCCATGTACGCCCACACGCGTCCTGACGACAAAGTGCATTCTACACTATCCTAAAATATACAGGTACACAACGATAACAGTCGCGGGTACAAGGTGTCAATTTTCCATAGCATGAAACGATGGAACAACATACCTACTGTCGTACTTCGTTTTTTGAAATCGCTAAGGTTTAGCGTTCTTTCAATACTATATATTGAAAAATATATATCGAAAAATATATAAAGCGATAATATTTTGAATATCTTTGATGATACAAATAGATATTTTTCATTAAAATAAAATATTAATTATTTTTAAATATACGTTATTTAGTGTTTTTTTTTTTTTTTTTTTAATACAATTTAAACATATCTATATTTTTAATAGTAATAAGTTTTACTTGTGCATGAGAAGGGGGTGTGAGGGCGAAGCCCTGCGGATTATTTTAAATTGAATTATTATAGCCCCCCAAAAATTCAACCAAATGTCCGCCTATGATCATAAAGCAAACATTCTAGATCAAATAGATCATGTTATTGATATTTTGCCAATTTTAAAAATAGACGACTTGAATTTGTGTTGTAAAATTGTTGTTTTCTTTTTGTTATAAGATTTTGTAAGATTATAACATGCCCCCCCCCCTAACCAAGGCTCTGGAACCACCCCTGAGACATGGGTTGAACGGAGCGAAGTTCAATCCTGATTGAACTGTGTAAAGGGTTATACAGTTATGCGTACAGGTCCTCGTAGAAAGTCGCGGGTGAGAAGAAATACTCGAAAGAACGGAATTTTCAAAAGTCCAATAAAGTTGCGACGGAAAACCAAGTTTGATCACGAATCCGGTTCGGAATTTCATTGTTGTGGAAATATCATTTCGCCGAGCACAATATGTAAGTGGAAATACAAACTACTGCGTAAGGCCACGTTCAACATTTCCTAATCCATTCAGAGCCTGTAGGCCGTCGCGAATGCCCAGGCCAACAGCAGTGCGCAGCGATAGCATTTTAAGGGCGCGCGTTAACAGGGATTTTATTCAAACTGTGGGTCATACTGCACACATTGGCCAGCAGCTTAAGCACCGCCACCGGTGTGGACCTTTCGGAAAAGTGCTCCTACTCGCAGCTAACGAAACAAAACCATACAATATTCATATAATGCACAACATGTATATATTGATGATTTTGAAATCAATGATCCCTTAGGTTCAAATGCAAATTTCTAATCTATATATGCTCTATATTATAGTTTTCCTCTAAGTAAAAATAATTCTAAAATTTCAGAAATATATTTAGCAGCTTTAATTAAATCAAAAAATCTAAAAATTTTTGAGAATGATTTATGTTTTAAGAATTTAGTTAATGAATTAAATAGCCTAGAAAGAGATGGCATTTCTATAAATACACCATGTGGTATAAAAAATGTGCATTTTATTTTAGGTTTAGTTATTGGGGATAACTTGGAATTAAATTGTATATGCGATTTTAGTAAGTCATTTTCTGTTAATTTTTATTGTCGATTTTGCAAAGTAAATAAATCATTGACTAAATATTTGGCTGAAGAAAATGAATCAATGCTTAGAAATGTTCATAATTATTGCATAGATGTTAAAATAAATGACTTTAAATTAACAGGTGTATACAATGAATGTATTTTGAACCAAATTGGTTCTTTCCATGTTACAACAAACTACTGTATTGATGTAATGCATGATCTTTTCGAAGGCATTTGTCTCTACAATTTATGTCACATTCTTCTATATTATATTTCAGAAGTTAAAATTATTTCCTTAGAAACTCTAAATAATAGAAAACAATATTTTAACTATGGTACCATAGAAATAGGTAACAACTCTCATATTATTGAAAAACATAATTTATTAAAATTTAATTTGAAAATGTCAGCAAGAGAAATTATGTGTTTTATTCATTTTTAACCCTTGATGATAGGTGATTTAATACCTAATAATATTGATGATATTTGGCTATTTTTTTTTAAATTTTCTTGAGATAGTTGACATATTGATGTCACATAAGCTTTTACAAGATTTAATTTCTTACCTTAAACGATTCATAAAAAAACATAATTTAGACTATGTTACATTATTTAATGATACATTGAAATCGAAACACCACTTCTTAATTCACTATCCTTTAATACTCGTAGTTCAAAAATCTGGTCCACCTAGACATTTTCGATGTTTTAAATATGAATCCAAACACAGAGAATTAAAGATGTATGCCCGTGCAATCACATCCAGAAAAAATATAACCTTATCATTAGCAAAAAAATGTCAATTAAAGTTTGCTGATTTTTTATTAAATGGTACAAAAAACGATGATGTTATTATAGCTGATAAACATAAAATTAATTGTAGTAACCATGAAATAATAGCTGATCATTTAGGAGACATATTAAAAATGTATGAGTGCTATAAACAGTTGAAATTTAAAGGCACGGTATATAAAATTGGTTATTATTTAACAAAATTTATATTTGAACTTAATTTTTATGAAATTGTTGAAATTATTCTACTACATAGAACAAATAAAATTATATTAATTCTCAAGCAAATTAAAGTTGATTGCTATGTTGAGCATTTGAAATCATATATGGTTGATAAAAACAAATCTGAAATTCTCACTACAGCTATGCCTATAGAGGATTTTAATGGTCTACCTATAAACATTAATACAGTTATAGATGGATCTTTAATGATAAGATTAAAAGAATATTTTTAATGCAAATGTATAAATAGGTATTTGATATTACTATATCTTAAATAAAATATTTCACTTTTATCTTTAATTACTAATTGTTATTGTTTAAAATTACATTTTTTTCATATTAATATGCCTATTCTTAATTTATTTTTTACTGTACTATTATTAAAAATTGAACGCATTACACAAACTATCTATAAATTTGTAAAAATTAAAGATACAGATATAGACAAAAATACACAATGAGCGATACATACCAGTTTCAAGACTATTCAATGGATTACAGTGGTGTATATCATAACCAACCGTTAATGAATATGCTATTATTTCCACCATTGGAAAATGTTAATGAAATTAAAGCTCTGTTAGAGTCATGGGATCTAGTGTTTTTGCAGCAAACTTGCATAGGTACACTGCTGATATGGGTAGCCATTTATAATGTATTTTAATCTTGATTTAATAATTTGTTTAGATAATTACATTGACATAAAATCTCTAGAAAATATGTAAGTTCATCACATAGAGAAGCTTTTATCATCTTATCCACTTGGTATATTAATTAAATTTGAGACAAGTCTTAAGTTATGGCAAAAAACACTTCGTCAAAACTCTAATAGTTTTACCAAAAGCCACTCATGTGATACATCAACAATATCTATTCCTCAGTTTAGTACATCATTTTGTCTTGAAACAGTACTTGAAAAAAATAGTCAATGTGATTATGAAATTGATTATTATGATCAAAATAATTGTTTGAATGATTCATGTAGATCATTAATCGTAAATGCCATTATTAATCATATAATAAAAGAAAAAACATCCATGTCTATAACTTTGGAAAATTGTATAGGAGAAATCATTGTTGCTAAGTTCCCTACTGAAATAAAAGTAAGTATACCTATTTAATAGTTTAAATTAACTATGAATCTAGAATCAATATTAGATTTGTATACATTTTTAATTAATTTAATTTCAGGATATATACTTCATTAAGGACTCAATTAATAGAACACCTAAAGGAAAAATATATTCAAAATATTTTAATACCATCAAACAGCTAAAAAACCATGGACTACTTAAAAAAACAAAATACTCTAAAGAAATCAATTTACCTACGAGCCGATCATCATCGTCATTTGATGGCATAACAGGTATGTAGATTGCAAATTAAATGTATTTAAAATTTTTTACAATGTAAACTATTCATTTTCAGAAATTGAAGATGTCAGTTCATTGATTTCACAACTGCATCATGAAGTTCTTACATGGCCTGATATAGAGAATATATGGTTAAAAACTACAAATTATAGATTGAAAAATATTAAAGAGGAAAGCAATGTTTTTTTTTTAATTGGAAGCACTTTAAAGAACCTATGGGATATAGACTTGTAAGTCAATTATATTACCTACGAAAATGATCATTGCTTTTTATTATATTTCATTATTTCATTAATTTTGTAAATATTAAAATATTTTTCACAGGATGGTATTGATTTTAAAAAAATGTATCCTTTATGCAATTTTATTGAAAACTTTGAAAAGTCACAGTCAATCTTGGTGACTATTATGAAAGAAAAAATAAAAGATCTTGGTTTAAAAAATCAATTAGAAGAAATGTTGAAAACTCCACATCTAACTGAAAGTAAATAATGCAATGTTGAAATATTTACCTATAACATTGTATTATTTAATAAATAAAACATAATTGTTGATACTCACAAATTAATTAGATTTATATATATTTTTATTTATTAATTTTAAAATTAGCAAGTGAAATATTTCAATAAAAATAAAGGCTAAGCCTACTATTGATTTGTAAAAACGACCAATTTATATTTTAAAAATTATCATCCGGTATTTACATAGTAAATTATAAATATACTAATTAGATATAATACATCAGCACTTCAAGATTATATTTTACTTTAATACTAGTAAATTACTACTTACTCAATGATGATTTTCAAAATCGAACGGGTCATTAAAACACATTAAATATATTTCAAACTATTTTTTAATATTATGTTATAATTAGAGTGTTTTTTATTTAAATTGAATAATATTTATGTATTCTTTATTTTTATTAATATATTTTAATTACAATTTTTGTTTGATTTTAGATGGTAAAAATGCTGTTATTTATTTCCTTCTTCATTCCGTGTTTGTTCCAACTGCTAAAAAAACAACCAGAGATGAAAATGGCAAAATTAGTTTAAAAAAATTTTCTATTCGAGAATCTCAAAACAATTTTGTCATAACTGGAAAAACAAGTGCAGAATTGGAGGAAATTTTGTCAAAGAACATCACACAAATTCAACCATGTCTATTAGTAGTTGGAGAAATTAATAATCCTAAACAAATCATGGTTTATTTTGATAGCATTAAGTATGTAATTAGTACTATAATAAAAGCAATTAAAATCTGTTTTTTCAATTTTTTATGTATTTAACATTGAGTATCCAATAGAATGTGGAAACTTTTGGTTATTTATCCAACAATATTATTTTAAATTTAAAACTTCATATGATAAACCATGTATATAAGTGAATCAAACAATTTCACAACTCAAGGCGATTGAAAAAAATAAAAAATATTAAGTTGTTGAATGCAAGTAATAAAGATTTGTAAAAATGTATATTGTTTTAATAATTTACTCCTCAGAAACTCCATATGATAATGCACTAATGTATAAGTATAATGATTTTAAAACATAGAATACATTATTGATTTTATTTATTGGCATTTATAATATTAAAAATTTACTTTTATTTCAGTAAATAAAAGTCATAATTAAATTAAATTAAATGTATTAATTTAATAAATAAATTTTTATTTTTAAAATTGATTTGGTTAATTTAATAAATATAACTATGGAATCAATAAATATATGGTAAATTTAATGACTTATGTAGAAGATTCTTTCCAGATGTATAAAATACAATTGATAAACTTATAATATTTTTTTTAATTCAATAATTTTATTTATTGACTGTGAGTTTATTAAAATAAAATTTGTATTATTAATAATTGTGCTAATTGACCGTATTTTAATAATTTTATTATTAAATCAACTCATAGTTTTATTGATTTTACCTAGTTTTTTGGTTCAGTATGTGTAGAGACAATATTAAAAAAATATCCGTGTCGTGGTCGAAAATATGGTATGATATTCTTACATTATCACTAGGGCTAGGGAGTTTGCATGTTTTTAAATAATCATTAAAAACATAGCTAAGTAACATAGAAATTTATTTCATGGTAATACGAGTTCATATTTAAAATTTATAGTTGCATATTTTGCATATTTGACCATTTTTTAATTATAAGTGCATATTTGAGCATTTTTAATATGAAAATGATAGTTTTATAATTAAATAAATATTTTATACAAACAATTTGAAATATTAATTTTATGGTTTTATATATATATATAATTAGTATTGTTGTTTTTCTCGCCGAACGCTCCCATTGTTATTTATGGACTATGGCCATAATGGTATACTTCACAAGTGATTCCGATAGACGATAGCCGATAATATTACCAAAATAACATTCTATGAAATTATGACATATATTTATAATCCCGTAGATAGGACGTTCTGTGATATTTTTATTTTTGATTAGTTGACAGTTGTTGTTGTGCGTTCTTCGTATCGTGTTTTCGTGCCGTGATATTTTCTTTTTAAGAAGTATCGTACTATTGCGTGAATTCTTAATAAAATAATTAAAATGCCTAGACCAAAGCCTAAAACTTATGATCGGCTAAACAATTTTATTAAAGAATTCGGTGAAATAATATTTTTGGCAGATAACTCTGTTTTATTTTGTAAAATATGTGACATAAAAGTTAGTGCTGAGAAAAAATTTACTGTTATTCAACATATTAAAACAGCAAAACACATCCAGGGTTTAAATCGACTACAATTGAAACCAACTAAAACTCAGCAACTTGTATCCACGTCTTTCTCCAAGAAAAACGATTTTAATAGAGACTTATGTAAAGCGATGTTATCAGCCAATATACCATTGTATAAACTGGAAAATAAACATTTTCGAGAATTTTTGGAGCTATACACTAAAAAAGAAATACCGAAAGAAGCCACTCTCCGTAAAGGTTATGTCGACGATTTATTTTTAGAAACAATTGAAAAAATTAAAAATTGTGTTGATGGAAAAAAAATTTGGGTCTCGATAGACGAAACCACTGACGCAGAAGGACGCTTTATTGCCAACGTTATAATTGGAACTCTTACAGTAGACGATCCGGGTAGTATTTTTTTGTTGAATTCGGAAAAGTTAGAAAAATCAAACCATTCGACCATTTTTAAGCTTTTTGACCAATCAATGAACTTGCTCTGGCCACAAGGTGTGAAATACAATGAAGTGCTTTTATTTGTAACCGATGCCGCGCCTTACATGATTAAGGCCGACAAAGCGATTCAAAATTTGTACACTAAAATAATTCATGTAACCTGCTTGGCACACGGGCTTCATCATGTTGCTGAAGAAATAAGAAACCAGTATAAAAACGTCGATCAACTCGTATCTAATGTGAAAAAAACTTTTCTTAAGGCACCGTCACGTATTCAAACATTAAAATCTGTTGCATCTGATATTCCATTACCTCCGCAACAAATTTTAATCAGGTGGGGTACTTGGATTGATGCTGCTTTATATTATTGTAAATATTTTGAAATTATTAAACAAGTTATTGATATGCTTGATGAAAACGATCCAGAATCCATAAAAAAATGTAAGCAAATTTTAAAATCAAATAATTTGGAAGCAAATTTAGCTTTTATCATGTCAAATTATGGATTTATTTCTACATCTATCACTCGACTTGAAACCAAAGGCATGTCACTTACTAAATCCATTAAAATAATTAAAACTACAAAAGAATCTATACATTCAGCAAAAGTTGGTGGATGCGCTCAAGCTAAGGCAATTTATGAAAAATTCCAAAAAGATATGGAAAAAAATGTTGGATTTGTGCAACTACAAAAAATATCAGACATTATAAGTGGACAAAATGAATCTATGGACGGATTGCCAACAGATATTAGTAGTGGTGATATTCCGTTTTTTAAGTTTGCATCAATCAGTTCTGTTGACGTGGAACGTTCCTTTTCAAAGTATAAAAATATTTTGGCTGATAACAGGAGGTCATTCGAATTTTCCAACTTGAAAAAATATCTCATAGTTTAATGTAATGCTCAAGGTAATAAATACAATATTAATTAAAACAATTTACAAACATATTCAATTTAAAAAGTATTTTTTTTTATTTTAGACTAGAACTCGGGTGTTAGAAGAAAATCAATTATTTATTATGACAAGTTTTTTTACTATAAATTAAAATTTTATTAATTATGTATTCATATTAAAATAAAAAGGTTTTTATTAAATACTGTTATTTATTTTTTTTAGTGCATATTTTAATAGCATATTTGGTAATTTTTAAAGGCATAAATGCATACATATTTTAAGGTTTTTTAGGGAATGAAGTCCCTAGCCCTAATTATCACTATACTGCGTGATGTATTACTGATGATACATTCAGTACATGTTTATGTAGAAGCTTTTATATTGTAAATAAATTTGCAATTTCATATTGATCATCGATAAAACAAGTTTTTAATGAGTTCCAACAGTGTTTTTACAATGGCCTTGGATGGATGATAGTGAAAATAATGTGATTTAATTTGATAAAAAAAAGTATCAAAAACGTATATTTCTTGGTCACATTTAACATTGATATTAGTGGTGAGAATTATCGTTCCTTTTGTGGAATCGTTCCAATCGGTACATTTACAATAAAGTATCGATTCCAAAATGCTCGTTATTTCGGTACAATCGGTACAATTTTTATTAGTTACAATTCTATTCGGAACGATCAAGTATACAAATGTTTTCCGGAAAGGATCTCAAAAGCTACATCATTTCCGAAAGATATAATAGATTATCAACAAAAAAACACGGAAATGTTAATATTTTCAAATAAAAATTATTTCCATACGAATAAATAAATTAATTAAATACTATTATTTTATTTTTATCCCTTTAATTATTTTAGGCTTGAGCAAATAGACTGATTGATTCCGTATACAGTGTAAAAGACACTGTACAGCTAATACTAAAATGCTAGGATAGTAAGGCGAGATGTATTCGTTTCAACACCGTTTCAAACGACAAAATCCGTATTTGTATTACAAGTTAATGTAGCGTAATTAAATCCTCCACCGATGGAATGATCATGGAGCGATTAATGTACTCGTTCCTACTCGTTTCATCTATGTAATCGTTGCATTGTACTGAATACACCGGTAACGACCCACCACCAATTGACATTGTGGATTATTGTATCTTTTAAAAATGTTATTTCATTAAATATGTTATACAATTTATTTTTATGCATCGAACATACGTTATGTAAAACTAAGTATCCTTATTTATACATATTTTTAAGTGTATCACCCACGATACATAAAGCGTGAATGACTTTTATATCATAATACAAATGAAAACCGTTAATGAGCAAATGTATCATGGATGATACACAAATATTTATAATAAATTGTTTTTTTATACTTTGTTTTGATAAAACCGTATTGTAATATTTATTAGTATGTTTATACCACATAAATAATAAACAATTAATAGTTATTACATTATTATAAAACCATATTAATAGTATTGATAGTAGAAATTCGTGCATTAAGAGGTTTCTAATAATATTTTATTACTTTTTTATTGAAAATTAGATAACTTTTATTTAAAATGTTGTAAATTTTACTTTATAGTCTAAATGATGTATTATTTTTGAAGGTTTAAGATAGCGAAACATATTTTGAGTGACTCTCAAAAAATTTATTTGATGAATTTTGATATTTGTGATGACTTGGATTTTTCAGATGTGGAATTTAACTTGAGTAAGTATGTATTTTATTTTGCTGTGCCTATGATTTTTTTTTTAACCTTTAATTTATGAATAATTGTTTTTAGATGATGTAATGAATAATATAGATTTATAATAGGATATTGAAATCTTTATATTAGAAAAAATGTAAATCTATTCTTCTTCTTCTTCTTGGGTATTACCGGCCACTAGGACCAATCCGTCAAACATCCAGTCCTCCAGGTGTCTCGATCCGCTGCTTTTGTTTTTCAATATGGGCCACCATTCAACGATACCACGTCTCTTTTTACTATATCTTTCCATCTTAAACGGGGGCGTCCAAGAGGTCTTTTTCCTACTGGGTTCTCTATCAATACCATGTGCAGCAGTCCGTACTGAATACGCCACGCGTGACCTAATCTTAAGTCTCCTACTCCGGATTATATCCAATATGTTTGGCTACTGAAAAAGATCCTCCAGTTCTTTGTTTTTCCTTATTCTCCATCCCTCGGACTTCTGACTTCTTAATCAATATTGGTTTATATTTTTTAATAGCTTGTTTTAAATAGTTCGTTGCCACGTACTTTTTATTATATTAATTTCTTTTATTTTACTTTCTTCTTCTTTCTAAATCAATAATAAGCATTAAAAGCTTAATAAAATCGATAATTAAGTACATAATTTATAATTCATACCTCTTTCGACATTTTTTCGTAATGAGAATATTTTTCTTTCATTTCTTGTTCAAAAATCAACCATTCTTGAGCACGCCTTTCAGTGTTTAAACATTTATTTTTTGACTCACTTTTTTTTTAAGTTTAAATACAAATGGTTTACTTTTTAGTTCAGTTGCTGGACGAGCTTTAAATGTCCACTGAGACTATACTTTTCTTATTCTTAATAAAAAATTAACATTTAAAATTATAATTTAATAAAAAAAAAATTATTTATTGAATTAAAAGAGATATTTTAATACTCAGAACTATTCGTAAAAATCGAATTCCTAATTGTTAGTTTTCATCTGAAAAAATAATGCTTAAAAAACCCAGGGGAATTTCATATGAATATTTAACTGTATTTAACAGTGTTCCAATAACTTCAGTCATATGGAAAGGTAATAAATTGGTGACACTTCTTTCATCTTATTGTGGAATATTACCTGAAATGTCTATCAATCGATTTGATAAAAAAATCAAAAAGAAATATGGAAATAAAGTTCCCTTTTATATTTAAAGAATACAACCGCCATATGGGAGGTGCTGATCTCCTTGATTCTTTAATTAGACGTTATAAAATTAAAATACGAACAAAAAAATAGTGCATGAGGGTTTGGTACCACATCATTGATATATCAATCGTTAATGCATGGTTACTCTATAGACGAGTGGAAAATGAAAATTTAAAGTAAATACCTAAATTAAGTTTATTTGATTTTCGGCCAAATTTACATTTTCGTTGACAACGTCTGTACTTGCTCCAAAAAGAGGCAGACTATCTAATGAAGAAAAAAAAACAGATAAAAAATCCTGAAAAACATACTCATTTAATAACGCCTGAAGAAATCAGTAGAGATGATTTACATCATTAGCCAGAATATATAAAGAAAAAAAGGCAATGGTGCAAGTATCAAAAATGTGGAAAACTAACACAATGCACTTGTACTAAATGTGATATTTTTGTTGCGGTGTCAACAGAAATTGTTTTAAAAATTTGTGTACATACAAAATAACAAACAATTTTTTTATTCCTAATTAAGTAAAAATGTATTGTATAAATATGTTTAGTTTTAAATGTATTCAGTTTATAATTCTTATTATAACATAATATTGTTGAGACTTAAGAATAAATAAAGGTTTATTATTCGAAAAAAAAAATGTTTTATGTTTTAAGCGCGCGATTTATCATAGGTGATACATTTAAAAAAAAATCTATACAAATTAAAAAAAAAAAAATAATTTTCCAACGCTCCATAATTACAGATGCACAAATTTTTCCGCTAAAAAAATTTAATTCGCGCAGTCTAGGATTATATTATCGTGGACGCGATTGGCCGACGTCGCGTGAACCATCCGATGATCTGCATAGTTATCGATCCGAACATCAAGTTATTATTTCGAAGAACACGAAGAGTCGTGGCGACAGTACGAGTATAAATTATGATTATAAGCGAGCCAGTCGAGTGGTCCGAGCGGGATACAATATTATATTATACACTCGTCGTTGTATAATCTAATAAATTTAACATCGTCGTATAATATGATGGTGTAAGCAGAACGGTTTGATTCATCGCACATCGTTGGGATGAACTACTCAAAGTAATTTTAAGGAGGCCATTTAATAGAACTTTAAAATTTGGTGGGCCATAGTAAAAAGAGCGAAAAAAACCCAAGCTCATTATTATTAAATCGGCAGTTAGTATTTATTTTTTATAATTTAATTTTATGACTGAACCAATTCAATAAAATATGTATTTTATACCTATAGCCAGTAGCGTATTTTCATATTTTTCTGGGGGGGGGGGTCCACAGTTTATAATATAAATAATATAAATTAATTTTATTAATATAATCTATATATTATATTGTAATAGTTACGACCTTATAGTTAGTTTTTGGAGGAAGTTGAACTAAATATATAACGTAATAATCGTATAGTCTTATGTAATATTATACATATGTACCTATATATTGTATTTAGCATTATATATTATAGAGTAGGTGTTGTTATAAAATAAATTTTAGTTGTCTCGATTTTTTGGCCAACTCCTCTATCACTTCATCAACAGTAATTTCAACTTCCCTGTGAATGTTTAACATAACCAATTCTGCAAATGTGTAAGAATTTTAATTTATTTTTTATTTTTTGGAGAAGTTCTGGGGGGGGGTCCAGTATCTCTGGGCCCCCCCCCCCCCCCCCGTAAATACGCCACTGCCTATAGCTATATGTTAGCTATATTGTTATGGAAGTATAGTATTGTATTAAGATATTTAATATTTTAACGGTACCTAGTTCAATACTAGATAAGAATATAATGTTTTGAAAATGTAGGGCCAGATGAAATAAAGGGCGATGGTAATTCGCGGCACCTACTAGTGGTAAATGGTCACAACATGCACATATTTCTAATCACGTCCACTCGACCAAATTATATTATAAGAAGTCGATTTGTATGTTAAAACATATTTTATAATGTATATTAACTTTTATGGATACAAAAACTATTTTATTCAGCTAATATTTACAATTATTTTTATTATTTTATCATAAGCTTACCAATTTTAACTTAAATTAGGTATGTTATAAACTATAACACATTTTTCGGAATATAAAATAAAATACAAATAACGTACCAGTTTTGATACATTTTCTGTGGCAAATGACATGGTACAATTTGTTATCGGTTGTGCGTAGATTACAAAAATATACTATATATATATATTTTTTTTTCACGGTCACTTTTGCATAGATTACGTGATCCCGAAAAAAGTAAGCGAGCCACCAGTTACCCATGCCTGGTACATCAGTAAATATTTTGACGGAATGTACCCTTACAATCAGTTGTGACGTGTAGGTATTTCAAACTCTGTAAACGCATAATCAACCGAACTGAAATCTCCGTGTTTCTAGTATACCAAATAAAATAGGGCGAATCGTTGATTTAATTCTTCTGAAATTCTTAACATATTATTTATACTATAATTTTTTTTTTCATTTATAAATGATGACGATCTCGTAAACGTTTAAAAAAATTTTAATTTCAACGGACCTTTAATGTGTTCTTTCGTTTCGGTCAATGCAACGTGTTACCCATTCGTATAATAATTTTATATTATTGCCTTACGTGTGTTGTTGTGTGCTTATTTTGAGACATGTTATACATAGATAGTTTAAATTCCGTTTCAGCATTGAAATGTATTATTAATAATTAATGTGTGAATTTCTATTCAGCATTGAAAATGTACTTTACGCAAACACACGTTGTATGCAACACAAAATTATTTTTAAACCAAATTTTGTTTTCGTTGTTTAAATTCATTTAGGTGATTTTAATTTTTTTTTTTATAATTTATTTAGATCGTTAGTTATGTTTTCAAAAGCAACCGATGGAACGAGACGAAGACGGTACAACACAGTGTTCACGGTCGTAATATTCCGAATAAATTATAATTCATGCACTGTGTTTCTACGACAAAAAAGTAGTCGTCGATACCTACTCTTAATATTGTAATTTGTTTTTCCTTTCGTCGGTACCTTGAGAAATGTTCGCTTCTTGCACACTCATCAACAACCTCGCGGCGGACGATAAAACCTTCACGGATCAAAGGTATGACCCCGTGAAAAGTTTGGTCCAGTTAACGCTTATCTACCCGGCGTATAGCGACATACATAATTCACTCGGTACTGAACTGTTCACTAACATAATTTTATTGTAAACCAAATGGATTAACACTCATCGTGTCGACGTAGAAATACGTGAATAAATCAAATTTAAAATGCGGCTTGCAAGAGCGTTATTAAAAACGTTCGAGTGACCACCGTAGTCTAGGCCTGAATTATCTTCTGGTCACAAAAATAGTCAATTTGAAAATAAACAAGAATTTCAGAGCCGATGGGTTAAAAGATAGTAAGATAAAATACTCAAGAAATCAAAGTGTGCACATAATACTGTATCGACGTACTGATTTTTTTTTTTACAAATAATCTTCGGCAAGACCAACATCGGTATAGTTACATATAAGAGTTTAAATAATATTTTTGGTCGCTTGTGAGTATTTAATTCGAACCGTTTATAGTGCTTACGCATGTAAATTAATAATATTATTATTAAATTAATCGTATCTAGTTGGTTTCTTTTCGCACGAAAAGATCAAAAACAAAAAAATTATCATCTTAAACCTTAAGGAACGAGAGAAACTTTCGAATTACAAACGTGCAACGAAATTATTATAATAAAGATATTAGAGAGAGAAACACGATTTCAATTTGTGTAATTAGTGTTCCTAATTAAAAGAAAAATTGACGGCGTAATATTCCACAAAACGTTCAATCATCCATGGCTGTGCATACGATTTGTCATAAAATGTTTTTTTTTACTTGATACCGAAATGATAACATTAATACGTCTTTAAGTTTTGTTTACCTTTACTTTACTTATGTACTCATATTACAGTGTTTAAAGTCTCACAATACATTAAAATATATAAGATAATATCGCACATCTATATCAAAACAGTAACAACTCAAAACAAAACGCTTTTTTCAGGAATGTCGGTTTTGTTGATGGTACTTTGATATCATTCATTCAATAAAATGTAGTTACATTGCCATCTGACGGAGAACCTAATAGATAAAGATAAACCTGTTTTGTTGATTTATGTAACTTCGTTTGTAGAATCGAATAAATATTTAACTAAAAAAACCAACTTTTTGAGTTGTTACTGTTTTTATATGGATGTGCGATATAGTCATTACGAATACTGCCTAGTACTATAGTGTATAATACAGTATGCCTATACAAATTTGAACATCGTTATACAGTTTAAAAATATAACAAAGATAAGGATTATTACGTGTTTATGTAAGTTCTTTAAAAAAAAAAAAAAATAAGAAGAAATGTATTCTCTAGATTTTACTTAAATAAATGTAAAATATTTAGTCTTTGGATGCATATAAATTATAAATTTAATCCATAGTATTGATAACTATCAAGTATGATCAAATATGAAAATTATTGGACTTAGATTGTTAGACATAACTTCCCCAATAAAATTTCATATTCATTTTTGATACCACATGTATAAGTGAGGTTAAATCATAGAAAAACTATTCGTATTTAAATGCTTAATCAGTAATTTAATACATTTTTAAAAGTGTTTTTTATAAGACTATTATTAAACTAAACTAAGTACTCAATTTCTATCATAACGTACTTAGTTAACTAAAATTGTTACTTATCTAGTTTGATAATACTATTTAGTGGTGGTTATTAGATAATCAACTAGTAAAAAACAATTTAAGACATTTTTAACAGAACACTTTGAAGAAAGATTCAAAAGTTATTGTACTAAAAAGTCATAAAATGTATTGCATTTTTGTAGTAAAAAATATCCAAAACTGGACTTAAAAATTGCATTATGACTGTAAAAATACCCATAGTAACATTTTTATTTATCAAAATAACTATTAAAAAATATGTTATAAGTATTTTTTAAACGAACTATCGTATTACAAATGTGAGTTCTTCAACAACATATTTTAAAAAGAAAATTTATATTAATACTTAAATTGAGAGTTTTAGTCTGATCTACTAGGAGCCTACAAATAAAATGATCAACATTTAAAAAAGTAAATTACATTTTATTTTTTAAATACACATTTATGTGCCTACCTCAAAAATGATTGCATAACACGATAAATAATTTCTTTAAGTTCTTAAACAAGAATTATCACATATTCGAGAACAGCAAGCTGTGCAACTCGCACAGTTTTATTAAATAATATTTCTACCACTGCCATCACACTCGACAAAGCCCAAAATAATCATTATTTATTATCATTATATTATTCTGACATATTTAATATCCTAACATTGCTTTATTTCTTATGTAATAAAAATAATTAAATCATGTTAATAATAGTTAAATGTATCTAAAATTGTATAATAAATAAGGAAAATCAACAAAATTAAAATCACATTGCACTAAACATTTTTAGATTTTAATTTGTATTTGCATGGAATGCAACAATTTCAAAGTCTAGTTATATGTTTAGAAAAATACTGTATAACCTATGAAAATTGTTAGTAAAACATGTTTATACCGATAATAACTGTTGAAATGTTGATACATATAATGTTTTCAAAACAATATTAATACTCAATAAAAACTAAATATTTAAGAAATTTAATAATAAATAAAATATTTAAAAAATTTTAATTCTTACAACAAAAATAGCTTACAAGAAAATTAATAGTTTTTTAAGTACATAAGAAATGAACGAATAACAACTTAACACATCGGTCTTACAAAAAAAGGTAATACTTCATAAAACAAATAAATTAAATGCATAAAAATATTATTTGATAACAATAATTGATACAGTTCAATTTTAAACTAACAGCAATGTCAATTAATAGACTAGAATGTTAATTGGTTATTTTGTTTAATGTGTAAGGTTAAGTCAATAATTTCAGTTGAAAAAGGAGTCGATCATTGTAAAATATTATATTATAATATAATTTGAGAATAAAACAAAATGTTTAAATAAAAACCTTCAAACTAGAAATTAAAACTGTTAAAAGTGAAATCACTTATGTTTCTCTAGAGTTGTTACAGGTATAATTTGATGAGAACAAATAAAATATAAGATGATCATTTAAAAATAAATATTTATTGTTAAACAGATATTGTCATTGATTATATATATGAATAAAAACCAATGATTATAACTGTTTTCAAATCAGTGATATTACCTTCTCCATAACAATTTAATCAAACAACAATTTTCATTATATAACAGAAATAAAACAATAATAATAATAATAATAATAATAATTATCAAAGTAAATAATAAAATTAGTATCTGTTACTAAATAACACCAAATCTACCTTAAATATTGTCACATTTTAAAATACATAAAATATTTAATTCTATTACAATACAACAACATTGCATTTTTAAACCTTTCAGACCTGAATTTCAATAACTATGAGGGATATAACAAGTATAAAATAAACATTAAGAAAATAATATCAATTTGTTTTATTATTATAAAATTAAAGTTACAATGAAGTAGTTGTTTCCTAAGACTAATACAAAAAATTAATTATAGTGTGATTATTATAGATGTTTTATATAATGAAATACTGTTGAATAAATAATTAATATCAACACCAGAAGAGAATTTTTTTTTTTAGAGAAATTTGGTATAATTTATGAATTTGAATAATTATTAAATAACCAATAGGTACAAATTATAATAATATATGACTATGAAATATAATACACGTTTGTATTATTAGTTTAAGTAAAATCAACGTTTTTTTTTATTTATAAAATTGAAGTTAAAATAATTTTCAAGTAAAAGTTCATACATTTTTCGATTATTATTTTTTTTATTATTAATAATAATATGAAAACGATTTTATCAATAAAAGATTTATAAGAAATTAAATGCGAGGACAAATAAATAAATACCAGTACACCATTGTAATTAATTTGAAATTTTTAAATCATTTATAAAACACATTTAAATTTGAAAAAGTATATAAATCCAGGTTTGAAAGGTTACGCAAATATTTTAATTTATAGGGAATAAATTCGGTTTTACAGATAATTAATGGTATTGTTGACAGGTATACCACTACCATAAAAAACTATAAAATAAATAAAAATAATAAAATTTAATTTACAAACAAAAATATGTGATGTACACACACATAAATATTAGTGGTTACTCAAAAATGTAGAAACTGTAATCTTTTTTATGTATGAAAATAATTAAACTATTTTTTATGAACAATTTTAATTTAATTTAATTACCAAAATAATATGTATTATTATAATATATTTAAAATAGAAAATGTTAATTATTTTCTTTTTAAATAAAACTTACATTGAATTGGCCACTTGTAAGAAATACATTTTTGGAGTTAAAATCAGTCCATTTTGTTCTAAGCACATACGCATTAGAATTAAAAAAAATAAAAATTAAACAAAAAATATAAGACAAAAATTATTATTAATTAACTAAAATATCTATCCTTATTATCCTGGTTGTATATGATGTGATATAAATTTAACCATTATGCAATTACAAACTCCGAGTCAATAAGATCATATTGGTCGTCTAAATTAGAATGACTAATGTAATTAAATAAATTTATATATTGAAACAGTTTTTATAAATAAAAATTGAATTTTAAGTTACAAAAATAGAGCAACAAATCAAACAATTTTTTTACAACTAAATAAGAAGAAAACTTATGTATAATTAAGCATAAAAATATTCTTTTTTTAAATTTGTATCTACATAAAAATAGATATTTTTAAAGAAAATATTGAACTCTAAAGTCTGTAAGAGCATTTAATTATTAACTCTAAGAAAAAATAAAGGATTTTATCATAAATTGGACTTCATGGTGAAGTAAATGGAACATAAAATAATTTAACCATTTAATTTAAATATCACATAAGCTTATACTTTTAAGGATTTTTGAATCTTACGCTTTTGGAACCAATAGAATATCAGTTGAACAATGATAGGCCAACCCATTAGGATTAACATTTGATAAAAACTTCTTTTTGACATATGACGGTGTTTTTGTTTATTTATTTCTTTAATCTGAAATATATTTTAAATACGTTAAAAATAATAATATATTATACATTATGACAAATGCATAAAAAATTACAATAAAAACGTACTAGTTTTTTTTAAGTGTGCTATGTGATTTTTATAATAAAGAAAATCAAAAAATATCCTGTTTATTTGTGAACTTCATGATTTGAATATCATGAATATCTACTCATTGAATGGATCAAAATAAAGATAATTTATACACATATTTAATACAAATAGTTTCATACAAGTTATTTCAATAATTTTTTTTTTATAGAAAAGTTTTTATGAGCATTCATTTATTATTCAATATTTAATGTTTAACATACAAATAGTTAAGTTATTTATTTTCAGTAGAACCTTTATTTTAAGAAATAAGAAATTAATAAAAAATTAAAACAAATAAAATTAAATGACAAAAAATATAGTTTATTACAAAATTATTACTTATGCTATTTTTAAAAATGTTATTAGATGACATTATGATTTCGTATGTAAATTTGTAAATATGTATGATAAAACTAAATGTATTTATTAATTAAAAAAATCAATTTTAACAACTAATGTTGTGCAGCCAAAAATACCTCTATATATTTATATTTATGTAATATGTAATATTAAAAAATGTTGTATTGATTTGTACAGAATACAGTACCTCGTTTAATTTATATTCTATTTGAGCAACACGATTTATTACAACATCTAAATCATATTTCATAGTAGCTATTATACTACTTATTTGTGATTGGAATTCATTTAAAACTGTAAAAAAATAAAAACATACATCAACTAGATATAATAATTATTATATTAGCAATATATTGCTAATTTACATAAATCAACTAACATTCGTTTGTTTGTAACTCAATCATATTAGTTCCATTTTGTTGAGATATTGGAATGTGATTGTCAGGTACTAAATTTTCAATGTATTCATTAGACATCGAGTGTTGGTTTTCCTCATACACATTGATTTTTTTTTGCTCTCCAATTGACTGAAATTAAAAATAATAATAAAATAAGAGTTTTTAGAGCAAACATAATATACAATAATAATAATAGAAAATTTTGGGTTTTTCTAAGTATTTATAAGCTTGAGAATGTGAGCAGTATGTCTTAAAATTACTTAATAAATTAGTAAAATAGCTGTTTTATTAGAATACTTAGAATCAGAAAATTTAACAGTTATTAAAAGAAAATGATGATTCAGATGACACATAAGCTACAAAAACTATTATTCAAAATTTAATCGTATATGACTAAAAACTTACACCTAATTAACTATTCATTTAATTGCGGCTACGAAATATTATTATAATGTAATTCACAAACCTTGAACTTTTTTGAGAACCTTAAGTTTAGACACTAAGTAAAATAATTCCATTGAATAATTTATACTTGGGCTAAATTTATTGAATAAGTAAAATTGAGTTTAAATTGACTCATTTAAATGAAAAGTATATTTAGTGAATGCTAACCGAATTGTTGACTTCCATAACATCATGAAAACATTCTTCATCAATGTCTGCGTCTGTGATACTTTGAATTTCATTTAAAGAGTTAATATTAGAATTATTGACTCTTTCTGTAAACATAAACATAAATATACAGCATAAAAACTTGATATTTTAATATTTTTTGATAAAATATGGTTGATTATTAATATTTACAAAAATTCCCATTTTCTACCAGTAAAAATAATTATAACTTATAAAAGATATTATATTGAACTATTATTTTTATGGTTAGTAAAATAAATTAAAAGTTAATTAAGTATCTAAATAAGGTTATATCTAATATCAGTATTAATATATGTTTTAATTGTACTTCAATCAAAGACCAGTGTTATATCAGAAGAACAACTGTTTTAATAGGTTACCTTATTAGAATATTTAAACTAAAAATAGAACCTTTTTAACAGTATACAGTAAACCCTTTCTCAAAAATAAATTCAAAGTTTAATTTCAATATTTACTATAAAAGAATGTTCACTTATTATCGAGGGAATAAAATTGTAATTTTTTAAAGAATTTTCAAAATTGTATTATCAAATTATATTGATGATATATATAGATGTCTTAATGTTATAACAATGTTCATCAATATGAAATTGCAAAATAAAATATTATTACAAATAAAATATTTAATTTAGGTTAACTTTTTATTACAGTATCATACATTCAATGATTAAAGCTAAGAATAAGTCAACATACCCAGAAGGCTGCCATGCTCGATTGAACCAACTACCACTTTTAAATCATCAATAGAAACTGATTCATAAAATGAATCTAAACTGGAAACAAAATCAGCCACAGGATTTGTATATGCCATGGTTTCTACAATCTAAAAGTTGTAATAGTATTATACATTTATTTATATCAAAAATAAAATAATTGAAAATTTTCAAAATATATAGTTATATTTTAAAGCATGAGGCAAATTTATTTAAAGAAAATATGCTGTTATAATGCTAATTTAAAATGACACTGATCATATCTGCTTAAACACATAATGATTATAAAGCAAAATATAATAGATTATTTATATGATAAAATTAATTATTTTAAAAAATATATAGATATTTGTTAATTTTAATTTAACTAAAATTTGAATAATTTTATAAGATAATTGGTATTACATTAAAGATGCCATCTAATTAATTATGTTAAATTTAAATTATTTCAAAATTGCATGATAAGTTACACAATATACGGTGAAAATATTTCTAAACATATAATTTTTATCATATTTTAATACTCAGTATTTAAATTTTTTTTTTTAAATATACTTCAAAATAAATGTAATAATCTATGTTAAGGATAGAAATTATTATTTTGTACATATATTTGGAACATAATACACACATATTAATAACAATATTTAATCACTAATTTATTTACCTTTTTTAATTCATTAACATATTCTTCCATCGCTTTTTCCTTTGACATGTTTCCCAAACTATCCCAAGCTTGCCATTTTGCTCGATTAACAACATCCCAAAAACTGGGTTTGGGTTGATTGTTAGGTCCAACAGTGGCTTGTTTGTAATATCCATAAAACTTAAGCAGAAGTTCTTTAGATGGCTGATATGAACCTAATAACATGAATTAATAATCATCTTACAGAGTTGTATTAATAATTAATAAAATTTAGTGTTTACAAAAAAAATCTTAGAGCTGGGTAAAGATTTTCAAAATAATATTTGTAAATATTGGCCATATTTATAAAAAAAAAAAGGAAGTATAACAATAATTAAAGGACTTGGAAATTCTAATATGAATTAGAATTATTTCGATATAGTTCTTAAAATTCAAGGGTAACATCAGGAAGTGCTTTTGTAATTTGATGACACTTTCAAAATATCCACAAAATATTGAGATAGGAATTGAGTGTTTATTTTAGTTTTTTTAGTTGAGGTTTCATTTGATGACTTTATTACTATGATGATATATCATCAAAGTTTTATTTTATTATTTGAGACTAATGAATAAGGTTGAATTTTATATTTATCGTACATATTGTTTGTGTAATCAAATTCATTTAAATTATTAAATATATTAATAGAAATATTCTATATTAATATATATAATAATATATTAATTAATATATTTTTATATTAATAGAAATAATTTTAAAAATATTTGTTGTTTATTGCTGATAATAAAATATTGAGTAACAAGAAAAAAATTTAATTTATATTTTGATGACAACATTTTAATAAAATGTTTAACTTATACTGTTATATGTTAATGGTGCAAAATCTGAGTAATACTATGGCAATATTGCCTAATACTATTTTAAGTCTAATTTGTAGTGCCAAATAAATGTTGATATTATTTTCAGTATATATCTAGTAGATTTTACAAATGGTTACATATTAATGTTTTAACCTGACTAAATTCAATTATTTTTGATGCAATATATTATTTTAATTAGACAACATCAATATCTTTATTATAGTAAGAACATTTTAGAAGGATACTAAAACAGTAAGTACATAGTTAAATTGATTTATCATAAGTAAATAAATAAATATAAAATAATTTAAATAAATTAAATTAAATTTCTTATTAAATTTAACATCTCATAAATAGCAAAAAAAAAAAAAAAATAATAATAATAATAAATAAGTAACCATAAAGAGTAAAGACATTTTTAAGATCAAAAGTCAAGATAAATTGATTAACTTTTGTACTCAATAAAATACATGTATATTAAAAGGTAGAAAAATTTATAGTTAAAATTATTGATAATAATTTCTTATTTTGTTTTAATTTTATACTTAGGTATCTAAACTTATCTTAACACAAAATATTTAAAAAATTTATCATAAGAATTACATAAACTAATAAACTTATAATATAATTAAAATTTTAACATTAACAAATAAATAAAAATGTATTACTATTGGTCTATACATTTTAAAATTATTATAAGATTTATTATTAATAATATTTTTGAAATTTGGAAGTACACTAGATACAAGACTTAGGTATTTTTCACAGAGAAATATTGTTATAAAATATAAAATTGAGGCTGATATATCATTACATCAATTTATGAAAACATAATAATAGTCTTATATAATCCTAATTTTGAATTTATATAAAAACAAATTTTCCTTAAAATTTAAAAAATAAATTATGCATACAATCAAATAAAAATATTATAAAGAATATTATAAATATCAATAAATATATATTTTTTTTTTTAAATGACATTTATGAGATTATGAAATAGAGCCAAATTATAAAAAAATATTGAAAAGTTGTTGGCATTGAACAATTTTAAATAAAAATTGTTACCAATGAATTAACCAATTAAATTATTTCCAATTTAATCTTGATATATCAATTGTAGTTTATTTTTATCAGGTAAAATATTGTTATGTAATTCATAAAAAAGATTAACATTTATTAATTATTAGTGACTCAATACCTACTAATTAGTTTACCTATGATATGACATCTATAAATTTATTAAATTAAATAACTGCTGTCTTAAATATTCAAAAAATTTTAAATGCTAGTGCAAGAATAAGAAAAAATATTAATTTGTACTTAACTTACATCAGCTTTTCAGTGATACAAGTCTGTGAATGGCGAAGCAAACTATAATTCTTTAAAATTATATTAATTGGAAATTCATGGTCAAAACATTCTTATTTTACTATGCTAAACAGTTTTAATATTTTATTGTAATTATACTGATAATAAAACAACATAATTTATTTATACAAATTATATTAAATATTTATAAGTATTTTTTTAAATGTATGAAGATAAAATATATAGTATTAACCTTGATATTAACTATTAGGTATTGATTTATCACAACAAAAAAAAAAAAACAATAAACCAAAACAATTATTTTTTTTACATACACATAGTACACAAAATAGATGTTTATCTATATTAAATTTCAACAAAGAAAAATTTTAATGGTGAAACCTCAACAAAATTATTTTCACACACTAAAAATTTATTGAGATGATTTATAAATAATTTATTTTTCACTCTGATTTGAGTGATTTAAGATTTGAAGTTTACAAGTAAAGTTGACTAATTTGAGGTTTGCGTAATAATCAGAAGAATTTTTTACAATTTATGCTATAATTTTACTTAATAATAGCTTATAGGTACTGAACCTAATATTAATCTGTTATGTTTTAAACTCACCTTATTACATTTTTTATATAATTACTTATATATTTTGAACTGTAATAAATGAGGTATTAATATATTTGGTAAAAATACTACTTTGAGTTAAAGAAAATTGTTTTAAATTCGTAGTTATTTAGGAATAGAAAATATTTAGCATCAAATTGCAACTTTACCTATTCTATTTCTAGTCTATTCGGATAGGTTAAAAATGGCATATATTAAGAAGTTAAAACTGATTTGAATAAAAGGCATGTTACGTTATGATTTTCAACGAGGCTTGCCTGATTAATAAACTAGCTAATAGTAATAATTATTTTACTACTTGTAGCATGAAGTTCAATGAACCATTCTGTATACAATTAATTCAAAATTGATCCTTTACAATTCTTAAACAAACGATTCTTTGAAGACCTGGGAATACTTGTAGAGTAGATACCGAATAGGTAATTGTAAAATAATCAAAATGAACTGATAAATTTGATGATGCACCAGTCCTTGAATCTTTGTACTGGTATCTCTGTCTAAGATTTTGTCGTCGAGTAGCATTAAATGGAATCGAAGGACCTACTGCATTTTAAAAATGACCAGCTACAAAAATACAATGAAATATTGAGTACGTGGGAATGGGACAGGGCAACGGTGTAGGATTATAACACTGACAAAGCCAAACACCGGTATCCTGGACAAGGCAGTTTGGCGGTCGTTGTCCGCAAAGGAATAAAAAAAAAAAAAAAAACGGTCCATAGCGAACGGGAAATATCATGGATGCAAGAGGAGAGTCGATGTGATCACTATAATCAGAGCAGAACTCACCGTTTTTCGGTAAACTCCTGATCACGTTTATGGCGGCTGTGAATTTTTCTTGCGTAGACATGACGCGTTCAGAGCGACCGGCGACAGCAGCGAATCATACGTGTTACGGAGAAAAACGGGACGGACCAAATCGTTGGCGGGTATCGGGGAAACGAAAACCGTCCGCGTACGCGTATCGCCTCCGGGACGACGTTCCCTTTTCGTGGAGGCAACGACGCAGAAAAAACGAAATAAAAACGAAATAATAACAACCAACGGACGTCGACCGATTCGCAGCGCGTCTCGAGCGTCACACACACACACACACACACGCGCACCGGTCGCGTTGCCGTTCAACAATAAATTAATTTCTTCTCGCCTTATGATAATTATTATTGTAATAACGTTCGACGATAACGTTGTGTGTTATGATAATTATTGCCACCGTTCGACGAATGCGCGGCGCGGCGCGTCGGGTGTACGCGTTGCCGCGTTCGCGGCGTACCGTCGCCGCCGGCCGATCAAGGGCACTGCAGTCGTCCGTTCCGTGCGAGCCGCACGATTCGCATCGGCCAGCGCCTGACCAGGAGTAGGACAACGGTGGCGCGCAAAAACGGTGAGTCGACGGAGATCGGATGATAACAAGGTGTCGCAACGGGCGGCGAACACTATTCGCCCGAACCGGATCCGGTTCTCTTGCCGATTCTCCTCCGACCAGTGGCGGATTTACCCCGGTCGTCTAGTCGGCAAACGCCGACTAGGTCTCTCTCGAATTGTGTACTCAGGCCCACCTGGATTAGGCGTACAGTGTTGTTTCGTTTCAATTTTGACTAAAAAAAACAAAAAAAAAGATTCTAATGCAAACTGGACCAAAATTTACCATTGTTTTAATAATAAAATTATTTTAATGTATAGGAATTCTTTCAACAGTAGAAAATGTCAAACAAATAACTTATATACGCGAATAAAATTATTTTCTAGAATAAGGTCGGTGTACTCCTATTCAAAATCATTGATCCCAAATAATATTATTAATAATTAAAATTGATGATACTACTGTGCACTAATCTATATACATAAATGTATGATTTTATATACATGAAGTTTTCGTGTGAAATTATATAATATTATGTACCTATCTTCCATTTTCGGTTTTCCAGTACAAACACCAATACCAAAAACTCTGGGTATTGTGGAAACTAAAATAACCATCAACAGGTCATTAGTCCTTTATGAGTTTACAACTAGTTAAATAACAGGTTTCTGTTGTCATTCATTGTCTGATGTCCCAAATACAGTCGCGTAAATTTATAATAAGGGATCCATGTGAACATTTCCAGACTAGGGCTCTTGTTTATTATTATTATTATTTATTCTTATTATATTTAAACAAATAATATAATATGTGTTCATTACAGATTTTAGTAAGAATATCAAAAGGGATAAAGGATCTTTATCAAGAGTCGAGACTTGAAGAGTTGATTAGAGTCAGAGGCGGACGCGAAAAAAAAATTCGGGGGGTTTTAAAAAAAATAAGAATAAAAAATTTGGCACCCCCGGGCATATAATTTATGCCCCCCCCCAATAAATAATAATAATATATCACTTATTATTTCGTTCACAATTGAGATTTTTTATTATTAAAATATAACTTATAAATGAAAATCGTTGAATACTTTTTTTAATTAACAAATTAAACAAATTATAACATAATAAAACATACTATTTTCTTTTATTTATTGTTTTTTTTTTTTTTTTTTTTTTTATTAGGTACCTACATCATTTTTAAAATTAATTTTGCTAAAATATTTTGCAGCCCCTGAGATTTGACGCCCCCGAACATGTGTCTACCCGTGCCCCTCTGAATACGGACCTGATTACCGTTATTTTGAAATAATTGACTATTGACTATAGATTGACTATTGTCGATTATTATCATATGACCATACAACACAAAATTTAGGGAAACTGTTAATCATAATGTACCATTGTAAATAATATTATATCGATTACGTATATTTACTTATTTTTACTTACTGATAATAAGCGTCTTACAAACACACATTATTTTTACGAAGTATTGCCATCATGGAATTTCAAAAATTTGAGTTTTAAGTACCAATACCTTTTAGAAAGTATGGAAAATTACAAATTATTACGTAATAATTAATTAATTAATTATTATTTTAATCGTATTTTGAACAATTCATTTTTTAAGGTACATTAAGTAGGATAACTACGTTTGGAATTAATCATCCATTCATTTCGGGGAGGGTTTGAACCCTCAAAACCCCTCCTTGCGTCCGCCACTGATTAGAGTAGAGGTAATCTTATTCAAACAAAGAGTTGAAGAGTTGAGAGTCGACTCTTTGATTCAACTCATTACACTGAATTGAGTTGAAAGATTCAGTTCAGCAGAATGAGTTGGAATTCCTATCCCTAACATTTTGTAAAAGACTGAAGTGTGAAAATACTCAAAATAATCACTATGGTGACGAAATAATTATCGCATTATCTATCCGGCAGTTGAAACTATACTTCATTAAACTTATCGATATTACAGATTACTAATGAATTTATATTAGGTGAAGGTACATCGTCAAATATTAATACTGATAACTAGGGAACGGATTAATATGTAATAAAAATACAGAAATATGTACATATATATGTGAGTATAATTTATAAAATATGTGCTAAAAACATCCAAATATGTGGGGAAAAAAAAATTTAAAAAAAAAGTGATTATTATTATTAAATTATCAAAAAGATTTGTTGCATTGAATTATTGCAATATCTTGTAAATTATCAAATGCTAAATGTTGCCTATTAGGTATCAAAATATTTTTAAAACGGCTAAATTATCGTTTCACATCAACCGATGTATTAAAAGCATATTTCAAGTGTATACTATCAGAAGGCGATAATTCCAAATTTTTTAAAGGTTGTCTGCCATTCATTATGTCATTGATTGTTTTAAAATCAATATTGCCTGGAATTTTTTTCTGTAATAGCATGAATTTTCTTTTTACGACATCTATTGGTCCGCTTACGAGTTTTAATCGCTGATTTAACAATTTGCATACTATCATTTGGGGATATATTTTTTATTAATAATTTTATTAAATTATTTTTAATTAAAATTAAATAATTTTCAATGTTTCATTTTGCATAATATTTTGAGCTTTTCCAATAGCGATAAAAGTTTCTGGATCTAATTTTGAAATAATTTCTTGTATTTTCGTACGAAGAAGACGTATGAATGATGAAATGATAAAAATATGTTTAAAATATTTAAAAATTTGTGACATATTTAAAAATATGTAAATATACCAAAATATGTAAAAATATGTAAAATAAAAGTATCATAATTTTAATAGGAATGATTTAAATCATAAACATTTCTTATCGAATCTTAAATATCTCGTTTTAATAAAAATATGCATTTACATATAAATCCGTTTCCTACTGATAACATGGATTTAATACATTATTTGGCATTTCATATAATACTTAGATAATTTAAACAATTTTATAGATTGCCGGCTTGTATTTGGTGTTATATAAAGTTCCTAGACATTTTATAAAATACCAATATTATACATATTGCCACTAACATATATATATTACGTCGTCGTCGTCGGATGGCGACGACGCGACAAAAATAACCAAAATTTAAACCCAAGATATTTATACGAATTGTAAGTAATACAACAGTTAAAAACAATAAAAACACATAATATAAATTAATATTTTCTTTCTCGGTACCTACGTAGCAAGTTATTTATGACTCTCTAACCTTTTTTTTCTAGGGAGGTCGAGACCCGAGACCCCTCCGTAAATACGCCACTAGCTATAAGTGTACAACAAAGATTGAAAAATGATCTCCGTTCAACATTGGTTTAAGACATAACAAACAATTTAGCTTTGTTTTCCACTGAGTATAAAGCAACACAACTCCTTGATATGAACGATCTTATTAACAGTTTTTCCGATGCTCAAGTTCGCAGAGGTTCTAAACTATAATTAATCATTTTATTTTGTATACCTACTATCCATTGGCACACGTACAGGGGTACTAGGGGGGTGCTTAGCAACCACAAGTTCTAAATTAGTACCCCTAGTTTATTTTGAGGTAATATAAAATATTATTTAGAGGATTATTTTTCATTTATAAGAAAGAATAAACTTCAGTTTGCATTGGCAATGCATTAATACCATGAACGTATAATGTACAAACATACATGTATGAAGTGGCGTATTTTGGGTGATTTATCGGGGGGGTGTCTAACATTTATTTTTATTTATTTATTTTAAAACAAACTATACTTCTATGCCCTACTATGTGTGCTCTGCACTGACGTATTTTTATATGTGAATTCATTTTGATGAAATAAAAATAAAAACGTGTTTGACACTTGAAACTTAAAAACAAAATCATATTATTTATACATATTCTAATTATGCCTCATTTATTTATAGTATACACTTTAGGTGTACGTAATGAAATCTAAATATATTTCGAACGTGAAGTGCTAGAATGACGTACGATGATCGTTTTTCGCTTATGAGAAAGAGTTATGATATATTTATGTGTCCGTCATACTAAAAAGTAATATAATACGGGTGTGTAGAATAAAGTAGTAATAAAGTGTCTACAACATCGAATGACCCTCAAATGATCCAGCTCAAAAATAAAACAAGCCATCTCGTGAATCAAACCGTTTTCCGGGTGCACCATAACACCATATACACATATATACACCATATTACAGAAGCTTTTGCCTCATAATCAGTCATCCAGTTCATTCTACCGATAACCTAACTTTTTATCTAATTTATATTTGAATTCCGGTACAATCCGCATGGTGAATATTTATTACTTATAAGAACACTTGAAGTGAAGGTTTTACGATATATTACACTTTGATGCTTAAACGCGATGATTAGAGTATACTTTAATTATGTTTATAATGACCATCCACTTCAATCGTTCACTCATTGCTATTTTATTAAAATGGAGTTTCTTTTATTTATTTAGTGGTTAAATTTATTTTAGAGTTTGAACAAAAAACATCATAAAAAACTTGGTTCTATGACATTACCTATTTTTATATAATTTTATTATTAAAAAAACTAGATACACGAAAGTAACATGTTCGATAAATACGCGACTTATACATACCCCTACGTCAGACGTGACTCCTCCGTCATTATTTTATAAGAATAAAACGTACAATATTGACATGCGAATTATTCAAGTTAACTAAATAGGCATATGTCGGTTTATACAGAGTTGTATCGAAGGGTATCGATTACAAATCTGCTATTTATCTGGATCACATGTTTAAACCCAACATCTAGAATTTCCAGAATTATTTGTAATATATCGCAAATACGTATAGGTACTAATTTTTCTAAATTTTATTATTTTAAGTTATTAATGAGTCGTTTTTTTTTTTTTTTTTTGCCTTTTCCAGTTAAACTAATTTAATGTTGTGTTGCTAATTTGCTGTTCTTTATAAACTAAAAACATAATATTTATCGAAGACTCATGATAGTTTTCTTTCAAATGCATATGTTTAAGTACGAGTATGACGTTGATATACGTATAACATTACTGTATCAATGAAGAAAACTGTATAGAACAAATATGTACAATTTTTGTTCAACTGGCTTGTAAAAAAAAAAAAAAAACTGTATGCAATCGAATTAAAAAAGTATTAAAATATGTATATTCAACCTATTTAAAAATACAAAATCATGTCCATTCAATTATCTACAATAGACAAATCGTAGCTTACTTAATTAGGTATAATAAAATTTGACCATATTATTTTGTGCAAAAATATTGAAAAAAATGTTGTATTTTCTTAGTAATATTGTAAATGATCCACAGTAATCTTGTATAGTTGCTTATTGTGTAGAGCAAAACGTAAAAATCATTGAAATTCGTCCTTTCTACCATTGATAAACAACACTCGATTCAGATGAGTAATAAATGAGTAATTACAGCAATGTGCAATGTAATAACAAGAATTAACCTTCGTGAAGGTCTTCTTGTTTTAATGGGTCTACCTAACAACTTTCACAGAACTACGAGTATAAGCACGTGAACAACATGTTGTATACATTTATTTGAATAATGTTTTCATTACTATTGAAATTAAAAATGTAAAAGCACCATAAGAAAATGTGAAAATCAGAATTAAAATCGTGTAACGTATTTAAGCACCCAGTGCAAACATATTGTTGTTCTTTTTAAAATACCTTATACACTTGTACGGTGTATGAATGAACAAGATAAATCAACTGAAGCTGCGTTACATGTGTCCTGGGTTCTTAATAAAAACCAAAAAGCGTTTTCCTGTTCCGAAATAGTAAAAGAGTGTATGTTGGAAGTGGCCACTGGACTTTTTCAAGAAAATAAAAAAATTGTTACCTCTATTGAAGATATTCCTTTACCGACAAGGTAACACAAGTAAAACAGAAATTTTGGCAGCCAAAATCAAAAAAGGCTTATTTGAACTTTTATATGATTCATTGTGCTATTGCGTTGCGTTTGATGAATCTTTTGACTTAGTTGATTCTGAACAAATGTCAATTTTTGTGCGATTCTTTGACATTAAAAATAAAGTATTTAGAGAAGAGTTACTAGCATTATTGACATTTGAAGGCAAGACTCGTGGAGAAGATTTATTTAAGAGTTTTGATGACTTCATGAAAAAATCGGATTTTAGTTATGATAAAATTGGGTCAATTTCACTGATAGAGCTAACGGGAAAAGAAAAAGAATTACTAAAAAGAATCCGGGATAATAATTTCGGGATATTAACTCATCAATCAGTACTTATCAATCACGTGATGATCAAAACAAGACCAAGACTTTCAAAATCTTGGTCTTGGTCTTGGTCTTGCGCAAGACTCTTGCTATTTTCACAAAATATAAAAAAAAAAAACTAAATATCTACCTGTTATAGGTGTGTATATTTATGTGTAGGTTTTTTGCTATAACTTCTAAGATAAAACTTAAGTCTAATATATATTATTAATATACCATAGTATATTAATAATATAAAACAATCAAACAATTTAATTTTTATTATAGGTACTCTACTACTTATAGGACTTTACATTTTAAAATATTATGTTTATATTATTTTACTTGTATTTATATTTGATGAATCAATTTACCAGCATAATTAACTTTGTAAGTTCCTATTAAATTTATGATAAATATCAATATTATAGACTACAATTTTACGACAGTAATGAAATTATATGCTGTATAAGATACTAGTTTAAGTACACAATGTCTAGTATGGAAAAATCACACAAGCTACGAATGAAAATAAAAATGTACTTCCAATCAAAATGATATCTACCGTAGTCCGTAATGACTTCCAGCAATTATATTCGTATATTCGTTTCAAAGTAGAGATATATTATGGACATAAGTCATAAATTATTCTATGAGCAAGACAACTTTCGACGTTTTCATCGATTTTGGGAAAAAAATATAATTTTTCAATTATTGCTAAGTATGAAACAACTATATTATGTTATTTTGTAGTATTAATTACAATTATTTCTAATCATTTTTTCAATAATTCGTCATTTCCTCGAATACTAATCAAATTTAATAACAATACAAATAGTTTCTTATTATTTTCGTTATAAATTATTAGTTAGTGAAATCTAGATAACTAATGTGTTTACGGGGAAAAAAAAATTTGCAAGACTACAAGAGTTTTGCAGTGATGGTCTTATTTTGATCTTGTTCTTGCAAACCTAATCTTAGTGTTGGTATTGCTAGACCAGTACCGTCTTGGTCTTGATCTTGGTCTAGGTCTTGCAGCAAGAGTCTTGCAAGACCGATCTTGTGAGTATTTTAAAACATTCTGTATAATTCTGGCCAAAATATTAATCTCTGTACTGCTTCATGTGAAGACACTGATTACAAAATTCATTAAATTATATGGAAAACGCTCACCTGTATTCAGATTCTATGTCATTAATCCACCGGCTCAATTATAAATAAATATTTTACGAACATTAGTAGGTACTGTTGGAAATGTCGAGCCGTTGAGCGAGGAAAGGACCATCAAAGTGTGGTCAAATCTACTGTTTAATGTCATTATATTTGCTATTGGTACTGGTTTAATAGTCTTATAAGTCAAGCATGTGACGGAAAAACAAATGAAAAACTAGAAAAAAAAAACGAAGAAAAAGAATGTATGTGACAGCTAAAAAATTTAAAAAACTATATGAAAAATTTACAATCATCATTGTTTATTCATGATGAATTAAGGCACGACAATATACAAATATTGATCATCTCAAACAAATATTGTTGTGTGTAATTTGACAAATTGTTTTTGTTTGGTTTACCATTAAATATTTCCAAATATGTAAGAACTTTCTCCAGTGACGCCGATGTCTGTTTCATAAGATATTTCTATAGAAATAATAACATCTGAATATAATTGCAATAAAGGGCGAATAAATTGAGTTATAACAGTATTTTACACAAAATCCAAATGTCTATAACTTGTACATCCAGTACCGGTATACCCCTGTTCACCACGGGATCATCCACCTTAATTAGACACTGCATCCGCAATACGTAGGGATGGGTACCGCTGAATTTCTCCGAGATGGGATTATCGTAACTTGTAAATTTTCTCACGCGTTCGTCAATTTTCAAATTAATATTTTTTATTTTTAATCGATAACATATATGAATATTAAAAATAGTAAAATAATGTACCAGCCAAACGTAGTTTAGAAAAAAATTATTATCATTACTATTGTCATGAGTTACCGGTAGATAATAGAGAACTATAACAACAGTGCAACTGTCAGTTCGACCGTTAACCATCATTATAAGACGTGCTGTTGAATTTGAACGTTTCGCCTTGCAGCCGTAACATGTTTACATTAGCTAAACTTTCGTACATCGTGTGCGACGAGGATGAGAAATTATTTTTACGACGATCTGAAAACGGTGCCATACGAAGTGGAACAGTGTTGCACGGATGCACTGAGATACATCAAAAACCAAACCGACGAGACGAGCAACGAGGCGTCAACTTTACCCGGTGGTTATTAAAATGAGAGAGAGAAATCAAAAAGAATACATGGAAATTTTGGTTTTAAATTGTATTTGACCCCACTTAAAATTGTCAATACGGATATTAAAACACCTTAATTCCTCACTAAGTTTATTAATTATTAATTATTTTTTCATTTTTTAGATTATTTCTTAATTATTTTTCTTGTAAGTGTTCTATTATGATATTTTGACGCCTTAAATCCTCATGTATGAATAACATCGATTGTAAATTTTTTCATATAATTTTTTAAATTTTCTGTAGAAAATTAAAAACAGCTATAGTTGTCGCATACATTATTTTTCTTTGGATTTTTTTTCTGGTTTTTCATTTGTTTTTCCGTCACATGCTTGACCGTATTATTGACTTTTGAAGACTATTAAATCAATACCAACAGCAAATATGACATTAAACAGTAGCTATGACCCCACTTCGATGGCCCTTTCCTCGCTTAACGGCTCGACCTTTTCAATAGTACTTAAGTTTGTAAAATACTTGTTATAAAATTGAGCCAGTGGTACAATGAAATTGGATCTGAATATTGGTGAACGTTTTGAATAATGTCCAATGAATTTTGTAATCAGTGTCCTTGCATGAAACGGTAAAGAAATTATTTTTTTGGCCGGAATCATATAGAATGTTTTTAAATACTCAATTTTGTTTCGTTCGAGAATTAGAATTTCATTTTATGATTGAATTTATAAAAAAAAATATAGTTTAAATACAATAACCGGATTTATTTGTCAATTCTATTCAATAATTGAATAATAAATAACTTAAAACAAATTGAACGAAAAAATAAATAGATAGTTTCAAAAGATGCAATTTTTATTTAAGTACCTAAATATGCGAGTTTTACTTAATATATCTGAAGAAGATAAAAATATAAAATTATATAAATTAAATAAAATAATGTATGAAATTGAAGAAGATTATGAATTGCTAAAAATGAATAGTAATAATGTTGAATATAATTCGAATAAATAAAATAAAAAAATTAATACGTACCGAATACATGAATGAAGAAGAAAAACAATCAATAATTGAAATTTGTGAACAATATACCATTCCACGTTCACTAGGAATGCATGCAGTTCGCCGAGAGGTGTCATTTCCAGTCACCGCATGATGATTTTCATGGATTTTATCATTTTGCCAAAATGTATTATGAATTTAAATGTATGTTTTATTTTTTCTTAAATCTAACACAATTGTAAAAGGTTCTTTTTATTAAATTTTCAAGATTTTTTGTTAAACTAAAATATTAGTAAAAATAAATATTAAATAAATACTAAATTTTAAATATTATATATTTTATTCGTCTGCTTAAAAACTAAGTATTTGAACCGTATACATTTTTTTTCAAAACGGGGCTTGATACTAAAGCCGTAGAAAAGTAAAACCAGTAAATTCCTAAATCTCATGTTTTCCTGAAAAATATCTCATCGAGTTGGTAAGCAATGGACACTTTAATGGTTTTCGACTGTATCTCTTTTTCTGTAATCTTAAACGGTAACTATGATACTATTTCTATTCTATTCGTACAGAATAAATATAGAATTAACAATTAGTAAGTGAACCATGAACAATGATAATCGGGTGATTAGATACATAGTTTTTTTTAATACTGATCGTCTACTCCATAATGTAGTGATCAAAGGTGTAGAACGCGTAGTTATGTACGGTTTCTACTTAGTCACGGTCAGACAAAAATCATACACATATGCATGGGCATTCGTAACTTGTAGTAATGCGTGTGCCGTAAGAAATATAAACCTTTACGTATACTATATAATTTTCTTAATAAGATCTATTATGTATTTTTTTTTCTTCTAACAGATTCTTTACAAATGTATCTATTGACAATAGTGGCCCAACATAACACACTTATTGTATTCACAAATTTATGTTATGTAGCCAGTGAATACTATATATATATATATATATATATATTATGAGGTAAGCAATATGCCAGTGCAAGTTTAGTTTTCTTTTTCAATTACATTTATATCTTGAATTTTATGGTTACTAACGATTCACATTAATTGTTAACTGTTGCAACACTCCTCTTTTATTTGTATTGTTTAACACTTGGCCAGTTTCTGAATGAGGCATAAAACATCACTATCGAATGTACTTATTTATGACTTACGTGGGTGATGGGGAGAAGAGAATTCAGAAAAAAGAAAAAGATTTTGATTTCTTCTCAAAAAAGACACCGAATCGTAGTGGCATCTACATGGCGGCCAAGTCTAGTTTATGCCTCATTCAGAAACTGGACAAGTGTTAAACAATACAAATAAAAGAGGAGTATTGCTCTTTAATGTAGAAGTGTAGTGAGGTTATGAATTAAAAAATACCAGACTTGGCTACAATGTAGATATATATTAAATGCAATCAGTGGCAGCTTGTGAGTTTATAATAAGGTAGTGCACATTTAAAAAATTTATTTATACGTGTGTATAGATTATGCTAAGGATTTTTTTGTCGATTTTACCTTTTACTTTGTTACATATTTTGTAACAATATTTTGAGTGTTTGGATACTGATAGACGTAAAATGTAAATTATTTGATAATCTGACTATCAAAAGTAAAAAATAAGATCAAAATTAAATTAAAACGTACATGCACGACAACGCCGCGGTATTTGACGGCACGCCGTTCAATACAATCGGCTAGTATAGTTTTAATTGGTTATTTGCACAAAACAACTGTGCATATAAATTCCATTATAACACAGTTGGCGTATTCTAACTAGAGTTGGGACTATCTAAATAAAATTATCTAAAAGATTATCTAGATGACGTGAAAATTATCTTTTATCTAGATGAATCCAGAATATTTTATTTTATACTTAGCTTTCTTTTTGTGATTTTTTTTGTCGATAAATAATAGATATTAAATTAAGTAAACGGGTGGTTTATTTTTTTTAACTGTAATTTATTCCTTGGTTTCGTTAAAAAATGATTTTATTATTTTATTTACTCTTCCTTGTCTCCATTAAATAATCGTAATAATCATTATCGTTTTGATCATAGAATAATAATTGAAATTATGTGAACTGTGACGGGGTAATAATAGCAAAATTTAATTAAAATTAACATTATTCATAATCGATAGTAATCTATGTTTATCAGTCGACAGTTGGAAAACCTACTAAAATTAATCAGAAAATTAAATTCGTAAAACCAGACGATAGGATTTTTTTGACCGGCGCGTATACAGATATGTGTAAATTATTTCCATATATGTATAATGATAAGTACTTAAATATAAACGATTTTAGACTTATTCTCATTTATTTCATTAAAATTATTATTCCGAAGGAAAGAAAAACTAGTATATGTAACAATTAGACGTATTATATTATTAAATTAACGGTTAATCTAATGAAAGTATTACAAAGAGTATTAGGTTTAGTCCGTGTAACAAGTAATAATGTTTGAGTACATTATCACTTATCCGAAGATATAGCATTATAGGAGGTATAGTAAAGTGAATAGGTTAATGATTAACCTATTCACTTGCAAGAAAATAAAAATATTTTATCGAATATTAAGACATAAATTGATAGTAAAAAAAATAGCTAAGACTTACATTTTTAATGTTATTTTAAATAATTATATTTATCTTTTTATTTCATCTAGATAACTGAAATTTTATCTTTTATCATTATCTTAGATAAACCTTCAGTCATAACCTTTATCTTTAATATAGATAAAATAATTGGTTATCTTTTCTAACATTGGTTATGATACGTCTTAATTTTTACATTGTACCCCTGTGTAATACACAGTGTGTATGTATCGCATCGATTATATGCACTACCTTCTACCCTTAATTAAATATACATAAATATATTGTATATTTAATTATTTAATCAATGCTTCTACCATCTCGGCGTCTATACCTAGAAATTATATTCACGATGCCTTTTTAACGACAAAATAACCCAATCCAAATATATTTTTGTATTTTAATTTTGAAATTTCTTGTAACATTTCTTAAATTTTGAAACATTACCTTCAAACTACTACTTGCTATTATTATGAATTAATATTTTTAACTTTCAATTTTTCTATAGTTTGGTTAGGTAGTGCACGTGCACTGGTGCATATATATATTAGCCACCACAGCATGCAATTCAAATTTATGAAATTTTGATGAAATTCTGAGTACTATCAAAATTCGAAAATGTTAATTCGTGTAGAAGGTGAATTAAATTTTTAAGTATTTTCAAAATTTCATTGTTAAATTACACTTAAACTCACAGCATTTCAATCTTTATTCCTATAAAGAAATTGTTGAAAATCTAAATTAATTTATTCATGAGCTATATTATGTATTATCAACAAGTACAACCATTAATTCAAAATTCGTATCTTCCTTCTCGTCCGATCACTCATAGATAAGTCACATTGTCCCTGTAACCACCTTAACATCATAAATGCAAACACATAGTAATCTACTGTTAATAAAGTACTAAATGTTCAGTAATTTTTTAATTTTATTAATAATAATTTCTTTAATATTTTTAATAACAAATTTATTACGACTACAAAGTTAACATGCAACATAATAATAGTGCGTGTCTTATAACGTACCAAAATACAGGCTGAAATACTTTTCATCGTAAATTAAAATATATATTTAATACAGGTTGTCTCACTATGCGTTGAGTTTTTAAGGAAAAAGTGTACCGTAGTTTTCATAAAATCTCCATTAGTTGAAAATATCGGAGCATGTGAGACACTCTGCATGCATATATATATATATATATATATTCATACGTGTATATAAATATATGTTCAAATATAATATTTCCATCAAACAACAATTTATTATGTATTAATTTTTACAAATAAAAACAATAGTTATAACTAAAGTAACATATTAAATTGAGTTCTAAAATGATTTGACATTTTACGCATACAACAAAAATAACTATATGATCTAAGTAGCTTTTTATCCATTTTTTAAAATCTATTTTAATGGACGAAGCCTATTGTTATGTATGTCAATATATTAGATTTTTCTCTTTTATGCAACGAAATAAACACTTAATTTCGTGCAAATTACATTGGTAAATAATATATTAAAGAAGACTGGTATTCATGAAAAAAAATAATCGATAATTATTATAACATATCATGTTTTTTCTAATTTAATATTAAAATGTATCGAGAAAAAAATCAAAGTATTAAAAATAAAAATAATACGTACGCAAATATTACGCAATAAATACAGTGAATCTAAATACATAGTTAAATTAAAAAAAAAATATGAAAAAATTGGAACAAATTTCGTAATTTAGACGGCTTTTATTCACAAAGGAAAATTGCTTGCCAAAATGCCGCACTGTTGACTAATTATTCCATTATATTTAATGGTTTTTTATGTATTTTATTTCTGAATTGTACCACTGTATTTAGTTTATCGTATATTTATAGTCATGAGCAATAGCATTATTTATGTAGATCGAATGTGTTATTAATTATTACTCTTTATATGTATATACTACTTTCGCATAGAATACAGTTAGGCTAAGCTGTTTAAAACATTATTAGTTAAGTATTTAAAACAGTGAACTATTGTAAAATGTTCAATTGCCATTGACTCGGAACATGTATATATATTTATATCAGATATAGGTACTGCTTACGTATATATATTATCATAATTACTGTTATAAAAATGTGTTCCTATGGCATATGACGTTATATGTGCTGCATAATATGTTATATTATGTATTATTGTACAGCATAATAATAGTTAATTTTATTAGTTATCAAAAACAAAAATATAATTAAATAAAATTAAACTTTGATAACGAGATTGATAAAAAATAAATGATTAAAGAAAATGTAGGAAAGAAAATATTTAAATGCGAAACATTATGTTAGAAATCGAATTGATAATAACACGTCAGTCGTGTAATAGTATAATAAAAATGTTTAAAGAAATAAATTTACTTAGACAAACGTTTTGTAATTTCCAACTAGTTTGCAACATTTTCGAACTTTAGTGTTAAACAGCAATTAAACAATACTGTTTAATCAAGCGGTTAATTTTCCAAAAATATGAGCGCAGTAGGTTTTGGTTCCAAATTTGATTTTTTCGCTTCCACTACTAGGAACTCAATTTCTGATTTATCGGTTTGTGCAAAAGATTCTGCTATAAGTCTAGCTACTTCTTGATGTGGCATTCCTGAAAAATTGAAACAAAGACTATCTTAATGGTTTATAAAAATATTTATTTTGTTAAAGTACAAATTAACGATATTTTAGTGTATTCTGATCATAATGGATGACGTATAAATAATGTATATATTCATTATTGATAATAATATATAGTATAAGTACATGTACGAAATACCTTCTACTTTTTGTCCATCTACTTCTAAAATTAACTGTCCAACTTCAAGACCTCCAGCTTCATATGCAGCACCATTTTCCTATGTATTTAAAATGAATAATTATAAAATGTGTATAATTATGCACCTGAGATTATTAATGGAATTAGTAAGTTGACAATAATTAATTATTTTAATTTTACAAATAGGATTATTACTAATAAAAGTAACATTTCGAAGTTATATTTACATTATATATTACTACAAGCTGTTGCAAAGTATCCGATTGCCAAAATATTTAAATTTAGATCTAAATTAATTAGTTTATTTTATCGATGTAGGTATTCCTAATGTAACTGTAAATTTGGTTAAAAATAATAGTCTTAACAGTTTATTAGATCTTAACAGGCTATTAGATCGAAAAATCTATAGAAATATTATCTATGTAGTTCCTGTACTTTTAAAATGTAATTTATTTAAACTCTAATCATTTATAAATCATATTTGAAAAACTCTTAGCCAATAATAATGGGTGTTAAAAAAAAATTATTTTGGGTACTTTACAGAAAATAATAAATTTAGGAATCAACAATTTAAATTAATAAAAAACGAATCATAAAATATAGGTACCTACATAAAAATGTATTGAAATATTTAGTTTTACCCAAATAATAACTGTTAATTTAATTTTTAGTAATACTTTTAAAATTATATCAAAAGTAAAATATATGTTTTAAGTTATTTATGTAGTATTTACGTACCTATTTTGAGTGACTATATATTTTTTATTTGATTTATATCATAAATGTTTCTTTTTTATTAAAATCAGAAATTTAGTTCTAAACCAGTTACTTACATGTATATTTATTATTCTTGGTAAAAGATGTTTCGTATTAATTCCACCTTCAATTGCGATTCCAAGTAATGGTTTAATTTTCTTAACAATTATACGAAGATTGCCTTGTTGATCCAACATTATCTTTGAATTCATGAATAATACAATTATTAACCAAAAATAATCAAACAGATACTTTACAAAATGTAACTATTTAAAGCATTAGGAACACATTTTTCAATTTATTTTTCAGAAGATTTGCCGTAGGCACTTAGAACCTAAACAATTTAATAACATAATATGATTAACGTACATTACGTTATATATTACGATTATAATAAGAATACATAAGCCATAAGAAGGTTATACTTATTAACTATATAATTGATGTACAACAAATAATATATATATATAAAATAAGCTATGAAAAATTTAACACAATCGGCCGTCATATAAAAACTCCAAATAAAATTATATACCATTCTAGCAGTTTTAAATTTTACTTCTTTAAATAGCTGAATTCAATAGTTTGGTTAGATATTTAAAATATTCTGAAATTTAAATTAAAGGTTAAATTAAATTAATAACATTTTTTTTAAATTTTAACTAGGATTTTGTACAATAAACAGACTGTGTGTACGAATAATAAATATTTACAAGTTAAAGTCTAATAATTGAAATTCAAAAAGTTTGAGAGCGAAGCCAAGTTTTATAAATTAACCCATATAGTTTGTATATAACGTTTAATTAGTTATGAATAAAAAAAAAGAATTACTGGTGGGTAAGTATGATTATTATACAAAACCATGATGAATATTTGTAAAAATGGAGTAACTAAAACTTACATAATAAATACACATTTTTAGTGCATAATAAATATTTTTGCACAAGGATTCAAAATATTTATTGAGTTTATGTTTTAAATGTATGTCACGCATATAATAGAATCAACTAATCAAATTTTATCTGTATCATGTATAAATAAATTTGATTTGAAAGTTTACCTATCTCAATTAATTTTTATGCAAAATAGATCAATGAAAGTGTTACAAAGGGTATTAGATTTAGTCCGTGAAACAAGTAATAATGTTTATGAGTACAATATTACTTATCCATAGATATAGTATTATAGAAGGTATAAATCAATCACTGTGGGATCACCTATCTGATGTTTATTTTTCTTTTTCTTTACCATATCTAAATTAATACAATTAGTATCTAGTACAATGGTTTGTACAATTAATTAACATTAATACGTGATTATGCAAACACATGATCGAAATGAGAGATAAAAATATTTAATACAGTACTAAGTTAAATACGTTTGGAATATCATGTACAAGCTTAAAAATATTAATTTTATATGAATACATTCGTACTTATTATTCACGAGATTTCTTAAAATTGTTATGTACATGGGCACATATGTCTGTGATATATATAATGATAATTTAAAGTAATCAGCAATCATTATTCATACACATACATATATTGATTGTATTCAAATCAATATTGCCTGAATTTTTTTCTGTAACAACATAAATATTCTTTTTTACAACATCTCCTATTGGTCCGCTTACGAGTTCTAATTTTTCAATCGCTGATTCGACAATCTGCATACTATCATTTAAGGATATATTTTTTGTTTCTAATTTTGTAATTGTATGTGCAATAAAACAAAAATTCACTGAGATGGAAATTAAATCATTCTTCAATGTTTCATTTTGCATAATATTTTGAGCTAATCCAACAGCGATAGAAGTTTCTGAATCTAATTTTGAAATAATTTCTTGTATTTTCAAAAAGCGTTCACATAAATATTGAGCAACTACCAAACATGTGCTCCACCTAGTAATTATGGGCTCGGGTGATAGAGAAAGATCAGGGTATAATTTTTTAAAAGATTGAAGTACAGCTAGGAACTTTCAAAACATTTTTTTTTACATTAGCTATGGGAGAATCGACGATAAGGTATTCTGCCCTGATTGTCTCTACCACATGATGAAAACCATGCGCTAAACATGTAAGATGTATTAGCTTTGGATAAAAAATATTTAATGCTTTCCTGCCTTCACCATATAAAGAGCTGCACCACTCACAAACAAAATTACATTTTCGTGTTTTACTCCACTTGACCAGAGTAAACTCATGGAGTCATTAAACAGTTTTGCTATTGTATGATGATTTGATTTTTCAAGTTTTTCATAGTTAGGTAGTATTAGATTAGTAGGCTCATCACATAATTTCCCAATAAATATATTCTTAATGTAATTTCCCTCTACGTATGTAGTTTTATTGATTGACACCTAAATAGGCTTATCTTGATAAGATCATTCCATTCATAAATAATTTTTGTTATGTTTTATTTTATAATTTATATTAAGAAGTATTCAAATGAATAGTTCTATATTTTTGCTTATTAATTAATAATGTAGGAAGAAGTAGATACTATCCGAAGAGTTTATAATAATATGCAAATAGGAAAAATTCAACCATGTAAGGAAAACATTTTGACTAATATTTGAAATACAATGAGGTTTTTTCTATATTGAAAATTTTTTTTGATCTACTAAAATTATATTATTATTGATTAAACAATTACCTAATAGTTTATGCGTATTAAATTTTTTGAAGTTTTTATAATATTTTATTTATGTTTATTATTGTTTTATAATTTATTCAAAAATATTTATATTTTTTGTAAATAATATACAACATAAAATAAATATATATTTTTAGAAAGAATATACTTATTTCAAGTGATTATTTTAATTTATTAATTGGTGTTCAAATTTTCATTTATAGTTAATTTAACTTAACAATCTACCATTTAAATTACATTAAACATCATCATTACCTGAGATTCATTTTGTACGTTTGAACATGATGATTCTATAAAACCACTTTCTCTTCGATAACTTCCATCCTCGTCCAGCAATTCATTTTTACCATCATATGATCGCCCATGTTTATTTGATAATTGCTTTAAAAAATGTAATCATTTATTAATTGTTATGGGATAACATTTTATTTAACTAGCCATATAAAGTTTTATAAGATTATTATCCTGCACAAATCACGCTACATAACTTTTAATGTATCTTAAAACTATTCCAATAAATAATACAAGATGACATAACACATTGTAAAATTTTATTTTATATTCATTTTTACAGAAAATGTAGTCTCGTCATATCTTCAAAAATAAAATGTTGTTAAAAAAAATTTGGTAGCAATGAATTTTTTTTTTGTACTTGACATTTGATATTCTTTGGTTATACTCCAATCTTTAGAAACCAATATTAATAATTGAAAAATATATTTAGAAATAACTGTAGTAGTAACATATATACAATTATATAGATATAGGTATGTAACATAATTTTAGTTATATTGAGTTAAAAGATACCTATGTCTAATATGTTATCTATTGTTTAAGTTAAAAATAATGCTCAAACTATAAAATATGATATAAAACATAAGAAATGTATTCTTGTCTTTTTTTTTTTTTTTATTATTAGCCTCTAGTAAAAACTATATTCTTGTCTTTATTATAATATTTTGAGATATATCGCTACAAGATTAATATAATAAATACTGTAAGTTTAATTTAGGTAATTTTAATGAATTACTATCTGTATTGTGGCCAATTGATTAAGTTATATATTTATATTTGTAGTAGTGTGGATCAAAAAATAGACAAAAAATAAATTTTTTGAAGAATTATATTCTTACACTTAAAAATTTTTTTTATACTTCCAAATTTAATGTTTAATAAAAAAAGCATTTTAAATTATTATTTGAGTCATCCTAAGCCAAATGAATAATATTAATTATTGAAGTACGTATTAATAAATTAGTGATATAAATTGATTCATAATGTATAACATTTTTTATTTTTATTTTTAAATCAATAAGTCATATTATATTATTATGTCAACTTTTAATTATTACCTTAATAGATTTCTGAAAATATTAATTATTATTTAAGTTCAAAGGCATCCATTGGGGGTCATGAGATATATCTCTTCCTCGCTTTTCCTGTCTATTATACACTTATACATAAAATATTATAACTATTAATTTATATTAAATATAAATTAAATTTATTCTGTTATTTAATCATATCCCAAGTACAAAACTTTACCTTGAGAAAACGAATTCTAGAAATTCTAGATACTAATTATTAAGGCTCAGATTTAAATGACATGAAAATATAAAAAAAATGTATTTAAAATTAAATTTATTATTATCAGTATTTATTTATTCATTTAACGTTTTAAAAACCTAAAAAATAAGTGTTAAAATGTAATTTACATTGTAAAATGAGACCGTCTTTAATAATTTGAGATTTAAATGATCGACGGTTGTTTGCCAATAACTTTTTATATACTGAAAATGACCAACCTGACTTAACTTAAAATTAAGCTTTTTTTCATTAGTTTATAGTTAAAATGCCATAAGTAAAATTGCCATTTCTTAAGGCATTTTAATTTTAATTTCGTTTGTACGATAAAAAAAAAAATACAAATGTTCGTAAAATATGTATCATGTACAACATATCTTACTATCAGTACTTTCAATGTAATGTGTAACTAGGCTGAATACTATACAACAATCAGCCACACGCACCACTGGTATAATATTATCGCTCGATAAGAGAATATTCCGATAAGTTGTATACAATTAAATTGACTAATTGATTGGTGTGACATAAAGATATATTTCATCATTGTCTAATTTAAAACCAAATTGCCTGATGTTTTATTGTTTAAAAAGAAATTGATCTATATTACGTAGTACAATGTTTATTACAATAAAATCAATTGTTTTAATCATAATACGATAAATAGGTTGATAATATCCTAAAAAACTTTAAAAGGTATTAAAAACATAAAAGATGACCTAAAAAGTATAAAATCCGCTAAAAGTGCAAAAAATGCCCCCAGAAAAATGTCATGGTTATAACATGGAACAATTGAAATACATTTTTAGTTGGAAAAGCATTGTGTTAGACATTCCAACAAAAAAAAGATGCAAATACATTGAAATCAAAGACCTACTAACTACGGACCTATAGATAACGATCGTCGAGAGGTAGTGAGGCATCAATCATACGTGTCTCCTCATGGATTTTTGATGATGGATGCCTTTCCTTAAGTAATTAAAGAAAAAAAATCATAATGAAACAGTTGAATTTTTTGTTTTAAGAACAGATTTGCTGTAATCAGGATAATTTTTTCGGTACTCAGAAACTAGTTGTAAAGAAGTTGGTTTTCATCATAGGTTATTTTAAATCTTAGATCAATGCAACTCCCCTTTCTGTCAAGTTATTGGTTATTTGAAGTTTTTTATAAACTTTCTCTGCTTCTAAGTAACTTTTACTTATTCCAGTTTCTCAGAAATGTTTGACACTAATTTCTATTAAAATTTTCATTCTTTTTATTTGCCATTCATGAAGCTGCAGATTTTTTAAATCACGTTGGGTTATATTATGCCGTACATGGTTTATAAAACCAGCTATTTCTTGCCTCAGTTTCTCACGATGTCGTTGATATCGTTTTATCATACGAAAGCATCAATATCTTCGCCAAGACTTTTTACTGAAGCTCCAAGAGTAAAAGTTGCTAACCGACTTTAGTTCTACCTAACATAGATGCTATTTCTGTAGTTATTAAAGATATTAGTTTCTTCTTTCTTCAATAAACATGTTTTGATTTTTTTTTTCTTAACTTGAGAAAATTATCATCTAAATAACTATCACTAAAATTATTATCTATAGCAGTGATGCCCAACCCGCGGCCGGCAGGCCACATGTGAACCACGAAGGTATTCTATATGGCCCATTACGAATTTTTTAAAATAAAAAAAAAATTTAAAAATGTATGAAAAAATGTTTAAATTATTTATTTATTTATTATACTATTTTTATTTAAATTTATGAATTCGTTTAAATAATTATTCCAAAAAATACAATTATGTATACTTCAATTCATAATCTTTTCAATAAACAATAAAAAGTAAGAAAACAAGTCCAATATATAAGATTATTTTTGTACTTTTATACTTTGTGGCCCACTTGAAGATAATTGTTTACCAAAGTGACTCCCCAAAGGAAAAAGGTTGGGCATCACTGATCTATAGTATCTAATGATGCGAAATCATGAGCACTTCTTGAATTGCGATTGGTGACATTTTCTTTTTAAAGCCGTAATTTTTCTTCTCACTCTTTATTACAATTCTCTTTTTGAGTAGCAATAACGTCCAATGTAGACATAAAAAAGTTTCTTCCTGGATCTCGTTGTGCTGGTAAAAACTGTATATCTTTATCAACCGTTTTTTTAAAACATTATCATCACTAATATCAAATAGATTGGCAATTTTTTAACGAAACCCACATTCTTGTTGACGATGAAGCTCTGTTTATCTATCTTTATATTTTAATAGATTAAACCATTGATTATAGGGCTTTGTAAACTTATTTAGATCTTTATATTTCCGAGTTATCGATATTGTTATTTTATTCCAAGTCTATATCAATAATACTTTAAAAATTTTAGCACATGTATATTTAAAAAAAAAAAATTTCAGTTTGATAAACACGAAAAAAATACCTAATGCTTCACCATTAGATGGTAATCGAATACTAGGAACATTAGGAATAGATTGATCAATCAAGTAAATATGCGTTTGACTCCGTGTTCTAATTTTTATTTTTACTAAATAAATTGATATTATAGAATTAATATCAATTTACCTATAAAAACACACGAAAAAATGACTCTATAATTAAAACTGCATTTTCAGAGTCACAGTATTTTATTTTAATTATTGACATTACACACAGGCGCGGATCTAAAAATTAAAAATGGGGGGGGGGGCTAGTAAAGTGAATTACTGTCATAATTTGTTGTGCATGTCGATTTGTACGAAGTCCTTCTTACGTCTAATTTTTTAAATATTTTAAGTACCTATGTCCGATATGATTCTACCTAATATTTAAGGAAGGCTTTAGCCCAATAGCCCCTCTCCCAGTTTTATCCGCGTTTGATTACACATACTGTTTTAATATACCGATAAGCATTACACAAAAAGTTTATAATGACAAAAATCTAAAAGTAAATAATATTACATACATTTATTTAATTAAAAACCATATAAAAACATAAAGAGCTAAAATGTACGTTCATCAACAGTTCGCGCACACGATTATCATTAATAACTTATGCGCATGTACTATCGTCGGGTTATTGATTAATTTTATAAAATGTAATGATATTTATAAAATACAAAAATTACTACATTCATATTTTATAGTTATTGATGATTTACGAAAATAACACAATTGTGACTGTAATAAGTATATTAATTTTACTAGTACCATATATTTTATAAACAAAATAAAAATTAAGTTGCTTGGGATGACTCAAAAATTATTTTATTTTATAAATATTAATTAGTAAATTATTTTTTAGACTATAGAGTAAAACATTAGGTGGTATGAACTCAACATTAATTATCTTCGATTTTGTAGACCACCCTAATTTAAAATGATTAAAACCAATTTTTATAAACTTAAAACTCCACTATAGGTTACTAAAATACAGTACATAAATTTAAATGATAAATAATGAGTCAAAATTTTAAATCGGATGATATGATTTGTAAAAATTTTTTTTATATAAAATCAAACAATAATAGCGACTACACATGCTCAATGTTAGCACTTATATGTCTGTTGAACATTAGAGAATTACTACACGAAATAGGCATCGAGAATTGATAACACAAATATTTAACCATTGATGACAAATGGTAATTCCTTTTAAAAAAAACTATTATTTCAAATTTTAAACAAAGCAATGTCTTGTATTGTAGTCGGTAATTTTAATAATAAATAGTATATTTAGTTAAAAAAAAAAATTATAATAAACGAAATCTGGGATTATTTATTATAGTAATTTAAAGTTATAGTTATTTAAAGGATTTTTTTTTTTATTCTGACCTATCTTATAACAAATAAATACTTACTTAACGGACCCTGCTTATTAAAAATAAAAACCAAATTGATAACAATTGTGAAATAAAGAAAGCCATATTTTATTAAGTACAAAATTATATATATACCATTATTTATATAAAAAAAATATTCGTGATACAGTGAGTAAATTAAAAAAAAAGCCATTAAGTTATTTTAACTCTGAAGTGCACTTACAGGGTATGTACAAAAAATTAATTTACCTATGTATAATTTTGGATTATGGTCTTAAGTAGCTGAAACACTAAAGGATTATAAAACATGCCAAATTTTTAATTTGAAGGTTTGTTATTTGAAAAAATTGTTACAGATATATAAGAAATATAAATTGAAACTACAGTTCTTTAGAAGCTCTAAAATGAATTATAGATCAACTAAATAAAACATATAAACACAGAGCAGTAAATAAGATAATATAAGATAAAATTCTAGTTATAGATGAAAATAGAAGACGGTGTTCCAAAACTAAAGAAAACATATCTAACTACTTGGTTCACATACAAAACTAAATGGAACTGAAACATCAGCTGAAACTTACTAGAGAACTTCCATAGTACCAGGATTTCAATTTTTGGGTCCATCCCCCTAAGTGGGATCGCAGTCCCTCCAAGTATCCACTCTGAAAGCATCAGCAACGTTATTTGCGTAAAATTTAAAAAATACCTATAAATTAAGTAGCAATAAAATTGTATGTAATTATTTTTATTGTTTATAATTTATTTAAATAGTTTTTCTTATCGAATTCATGTAGTCAATTTAAAACATATACAAATTTCAATAAAATTTTACTGTCATAAATAAAAATAAATGCGCTACTCAAGACCAATTTAACCAGAGAAATAAAATAATATAACAACTTAATTAATTTATGAGATAAATATATATCCTTGAGTAGATACTATTTCAAAACAGATATTAAATAAAATAAATTTCAATAGTTTCATAAAATTTGAAATTTACCGAAAGAAATAATAATGAAGTAAATTGTCTATGTGGATAGGAAAGTGGGGATACTACTGACAAGTGCACTTCCACATATATTAGTATTAGCTAGTGAGGGCTACATCTATAATTTTATTTGTATTTTAATAAACTTGTTTTATACTTCAATGCTTGGAATATAATATATTATGCATAATTAAAAAATAACAAGTACCTAACAAAAATGAACCAAAAAAAAAAAACACTTCATCTTCAAATCTTAAAACGTAATAAAATTACTTAATATATTAACACCTATAAAATATTATAATAATTAAAAATAATTATTAAGTAAAATGTAGTCTTAGAATAAATTAATTTTATTTAAAATTCATAAATTCCTCGAACAAATATCTACATAGGTACATTATTCCATAAAGTTAACTTAACATATTTTTCTTAATTAGAATAGATACTTATTAAGACATTTATCGGTTCATTGTTTGATGTTGATTTTCAATATAATTTTATTTTATTTCAAATTTAAATAACATTCATGAATTAATTTTGTTCATATTAAATATAATTAACTATATATATATATATATTATATAATTATAAATTATATACTGATAACTGATTACAGCATGATCATTGATTAATAAAAAATATCTTACACTTTATTTAATTCTTGATTAAATTGTAATATTATTATTGTTATTTTTATTTAATCTTGAATGATTAATGTACTAAAAGAGGTCAGTTTTTAAATTCTCGTATAAGTATTGCCAAATCAAAAAATAAAAATTATTAAATAAATAATGTAATTATAATATACTTATCATTTATTGTAGTAATATTACAAATGAGGTAAGGTTTTATCAAAAGTTAATCCTTTTATAACTTTTCTATAAATGTAATATTTTGAAAACAACATTTTTCGAGTCTTAATTTATAAAATTGAAGACTTAAACATTTTATATTGTTTACATATAAAATTAAATATATTAAGCTAGTTATTAAAGTCACAATTTCAAAAAAAATTTTAAAATTATTAAGTTTTAGTTTTACCAATTAAATTTTGGATCACAACAAAATTTTGATTCACAGACAATGATGAATTTTCTTTTAAAAATACAAATATTTTGTAACAATAGTTGAATTATTAATTTCTTCAATATTAAATATAATACATTTTTATTGGAAAATAGTTTTTAAAAAAAATGTAATAGTCTGGTGAATACTAGTAATAAAAGTAGTAAAATAGTAGAAAAAAGTGTAATTATGGACATCTAAAATATCTAAAATGTCTTAGCAGAACATTGTTAGTTCATTATAGTAAATTGCCATGTACTACCAATCGATTGGGATACACTGAATTATTATGTTATGGATAAAATAATTTTTGCTATACCTAATAAAATTTTGTTATATCCAAAATATAAAACTGTATTTTCCCTTCACTATATTTCGGACAAAAATAAAATTTTACACTTGAAGCAAATTCATTAAATAAAATACTACCCAAGTAACATTTATTTTCATCCATTTCAATTTTTATAATAAATATTTTTATAATTAGTTTAAATTTCTTAATTCGTTTTAAATAGTTTTTTTATACAATATATTAAATTTGAGAAAACAATTTTTTTAAACTTCACATATTAATGATTTTTTTCGTATTAGTTGTTTTATTCTACCTTCGTGTATTTTTTTTTTTTATAGGTTGCATGAAAATGAGTTTGACTGATTTTAACAAGGTTTAATTAGCAGCTAATTAATGTAATTTAATCGATTACATGCAATGTAAATAAATAACAAATTATTATTAAATAATCAACCACGCTAAAAAATTATAGTTTAAAAAATATAGCGATCTAGTTTAAATCAATAAAATAGTAAAACAAACAGTATGATTGATACATTTTAAATTTTTAACTTTAATGAACATATGAATGTAAATGATAAAATAAAATAATTTTCTAAAGAACTACAATGTTTTCTATTATTTATATATAAATTTAATTTTTAAGTTAGATTTATCACGATCTAATTACATTAATGAGTTATAATGAAAATGTACTGAATTTCATACTATTTTATGATATTATTTTTTTTCTATACATACTTAATATTACTAAATTGATGATCTACCGTAAAACCAAAATACAAGAAAAATGAAGTGTAAAAAGTATCCAATTAATTATAACTAATTTTTAAATTGTGACTTACAAATAAGTGTTTCAGCTATTGTTATACCAAATCCAATTTAAATATACATTAACCGTTGTACTAGTGTACCGACACCGTACAAAATAGAGTTTGTAGGTACTTCCTTAAGTAAATCGTAACCAATAACCATTATACCAATAGATTATGTGGGTTTGTATAATAAGGCACTCATGCACTTTACTCGTATATTAAAATTAAACTAAATGGCTAAATCTAACAGTGCTTATAGAATTTATAATTTTTATTTGAAATACAATTAAGTAATTAATTTTCATAAATCACTACAAAATATTATTTTATAGGAGTATTTTTGAGCAAATATAAGATTTTTCTATAATATAAGTATATAATCAGCTGTTAAAATATATGATACACATGACAAACTTAGAGAACTAGATAGTTTTATTAATACGGTCAAATAATAAAATGAGTACAAATAATATTTTAAAATATATTAATAACTAATATAGATACCTATGTAGTTCATTATAATATGTAATATTTATGTGTATAAGACACTTTGTTTCCATATTTAAATAAAAACATTGATACCTAGAAATTGTTTGTAAATATAATAATTTTCAAGATGGAGCAATTAAAATAGGTTCTGTTCTATCAAACCAAAATATTTCCAAGATTAAAAACAGGTATATTTTAACCGAATTGAAAAGAAAAATATTATTTTATATTTTTTTAGTATTAAATATTATTTGTTAACAATAAAAATTAAATTATTTTGATACTATTACATTGTTCTGCAGTTTAATTATTTTTGTTTTTTTATATATGTTAATTTTTTTTATTTATTAAATATGCTAAAAATTTTTTTAATATATATTAATATATTTTTATTAATATATTATTCATATTTACGATGTATTAATATTTAGTTTAAATCAAATAATTTTAACTTTTCTTATTTAAACTGATAATTTTGATTTTTGATAAATTATCTAGTAAATTACTATTGAATTATGTCTTATTGTAATGTAACACCAGAAGTCAAGAAATTGTATCGAATAAATTAAAAATAACAAAATATTACTTGATATACCTACGAGTTACCTATTCTGTAAAGTATTTTGACTGGATATTTAATGTAGTTTATACATTATTTAAAATGATTCAATTCTAATGTTTTAAACTAATAACATTACTATATTGTACTTTACCGAAGACCTAGTCATATTAGATTCATCATAAATGCCTGAATTTCGATGTGTATAACCAACATCAATCAACTCGTTATGATATTTTCTTGGTAAAAGCTCAGTTTCCAAATCACCATAATCCTAAATAAATACATATGAGGATCAAAAGAATCTATATTAATCATTATTAAATTGAATTATATCTTACTTGATGGCTATATTCGAATTCTTCAACTTCCATGTCTCTATGGGATTGTTCATTGGTTTTCATCGGAGAATGTTTTCCCTCTGATTTTCTATCAGTACTAAAATTAAACATAACTCTTCAGTCATAACAATATAAATACTATTATTCAATTATCTAAACAGAGTTTTTTATTTACAACAATATAATGCTATATTATTTACAAATAAGTTACTAAAAAAAATATGAGAATGAATGAATTTATTAACATTAATTTTCATACGCAAAAAATGATGGGTACAATATACTCATATTTCACATAACATAAGCATAATCAAATGTTCTACAATATTTTTAAATTATTAATATAATATACTCAAAATTACTTCTCTAAATTTTATGTTGTTACGAAGAAATGGATCTTAATAAATCTATCATTTATTCAATATTTACCTAAATATTCGATGTTATACATTAATCACTGAAACTTTTGAATTTATAAATAAATATACTGTAACTGAAAGAAAAATTAAAAAATAAAGAAATCTAAAGATGGTTTTAAATTTATAAAATACTACTGAAGATGAATGTAACATTCACAAAAAAATTTAAAAAAATACAACAAATACAGATTATACATTAAGAGTATAATCTAGATCTATAATCTATATATTATCTTCAAGTATACTAAACCCAAATCAAAATATGTTCTAGGTAAGGTAAATTTCAAATAACATTAGTAACTGTTTTAATTATTTATAAATCTGAATTTTATGCATTGGTATGTATTATTTATTTTGCGAGACATTTTTATACATTTTTGTGTTTTATAGTTTATACTTCTAAATATTTATTTTAATAATTGTTAATCACTAATTTTTATACTTAAATAAAATTATGGTACTCACATAGAAATATAATAATGACAATTATTACATAAAATAGGCAATCAAATAATTTTTCAAAGTAGAAATAACTCACAGAAAATACATTTATTTGACATAAATATATTTAATCGAAGACTTTAATTTAACTTAATATTGATAATAAGAATTTTTTATGTAATATTAATTGAGTACCTAGTCCTATAATTTGAATCTGAATAATCAATAGTCCCAATATCCATCCCAGAATTCTCATTAGGAAAATCGAATCCTTTACTTTGTCCTCCGGCTATATTTGAATTAAAACCATCGAGTTTCTGAAATATATAAGTATGCAATACAATAGGCATTTTTCCCCTTTAGGCAAGCGTATAATTTTTAATGACATTCTTACTCGGGAGTGCGTTTTTCTGGATTCCCGTCCTCTTCTATAAACCAACTGATCAAATCGGTCTCGATCTGAGGGACCTATAAGTTCGCGCAATTCCGTCAACAGCGTAAACTAAAAAACCAGACCGTAATTAATATAATCATAACCATTTGATGAGACAATGAAATGGATCAATTTAAACAAAAACTACAGAAAATAAATGTTCAGAATTCAATATAATATTTATGTTTAAATTGTTCCATTTTGCTTTCCTGTTTTAATGTAGATATTTCTAGTTTTTAAAAAAGCTTGAAGTGTACTTTTTATAATAATTACAAATCTAAATTTTTGTTCACCTTATCAGTTGTATTGAGCAATTCAAAAAGTATAGTAATAAATGCGTCAATAGACATTCGAGAACACGAATACTCATCCAAATAATACCGCAAAGTATTAAATTCATTTTTCGTCAGCAAAATTCGAGCTTTTTCCTCTACCATTTGAGATGCAGCTGAAGTCCCTAATTTCAAAGCACCGTCAGCACTAAAATTAATATTGCTAAGTTAGATTTAATAATATTTAAGCTTTAAATAATATTAAATATAAAAATATAAACGATTTATAGATTATTATTTAGTTGATGAATATTAATGAAATAATTGCATAAAAATAAAATAAATACGTTATCTTATTTTTATTTTAATTAATAACACTAAATTATAATTCAATAAAGATGAATTATTATTATATTTTAACACCTCCAAATTGTTATTAAAGGAAAACCTTTTACTTTAATGGTTTGCTCCTAATAGAATTAAATAAATATAATATTTTAAAACAAATTTACACCTCATAAAATATTGAATGTGTACCAATATTTACAAAAGTTCGCTCACTTAATTAAAATCAAATATTTTGGTTAGCCAATGTATAACTCAAAATCCTAAACAACATATATTTAACAATTATAACATTGGATTTAATTTTTATTTAATTATGTTAATAAGAACTTTAGACTAGTGAAATTGTATTACTATGCAGTATCTTACATTTTTTGAATCATATTTTTTCCTAAGTATACAAATTTCTCCATCTATATATCAATTAATATAACTTAAATGACAAAATTACTTAATTTAAAGAAACCTAAGAAAATAGAGTATATTTTCGACGATAATTGAATTTTACCTTTTTCATGGTTGATATTTTGTTGATCTTCCAAAACATATATTAGTTACAATAAGTCGAATAACTACCAATTAAGCATCTGGCCATACTAGGGTAAAAAAAGGATAGAGAGTGTTTTATTTAAAATTTCAAAATATTTTGTGCTTCTAATAATATAAAAAGAAATATATAAAAAAATTAAATACCTTTAAAATATAATATTTTATCTTACAAACCTTAACATTTTATAAAAAAATTTAATCTTTTATATTAATAAACAAGACTCGATAAGCAAGTAAAAGAAAATTAAATTAAATTTATCTTCAATATGAACAATTAAAAGAAAACAATTTACAAATGCAAATGAATATACTCTAAAAGTTAAAAATTATTTGAAGGATATTATTACTAAATATTGTTTGTTTAATTAGAAAGTAAATATTAAATTTTATATGTGAAGAGTAATATTCATATCCTTAATATTGATCGATTTTACTAAATTTTTACTCACTATTAAATATACTAATATTTTCTCATTGTTTTTAGTTGGGTTTAACTGAAATTTTTAATAATTAATGCAAAATTACTCAATCCTCATTTATAATATTTACTATTGTAAAATTGTGATAAACAATTTATTGATACTAAAAAATTGAGATAGTTTAAAAAGTCATAATATTTTGGCTTGTATGTATTAGATAGAATCATATTATAATAATGTACATGCACAAATAAAATATAAGTAGTATTAAAAAAAGTGGTATATTTATATTATAACATTGTAATGGTAAAAATCTTCTTTATATCAATTATTAAGAGAAAAACGTATATCAAAACATTTTTAATTTTTTTTTTTTTTAATTTTCTGTTCGATTACATAAATTATATTCATATAAATGAAATGGTTAATATTATTGTATGCTTTTATTTAAGTTTTTATCCATTTTTTAAATTTTATTTAAAAAATTATCTTACAAATATCTCGAGAATAATTAAACTTTTTTAAAAAATGAATATATTTGTATGACCAAAAATGTTCATATTTTGATAGTTTTATTTTAGGAATTATCTCAAATGCAATGAATAAATCAACACCGATAAAAAGTTCTAAACAATATTTAAAATATACTAAACTCAATACCAACTAACATTAAATATAGAAATATCTATTGATTATAAACAAACAAATTTATAAGTATTACATGTTGATCTTAACTAAATAAATGAATCTAAATAAAATATATGTTAGCAATCTATTCACTATAATTTGAAGCTTTTATGTTAAGAAGTATGATAAAAATTTTTCCTAAAATACATAAATAATTTTTTAAAAACTACACAATAGTTACATAAGAAATGTATAATTATTGCATTTAATAGGTTAAGTATGCAATAAATATAATTTTGATCTTACTTGTCAATAGAATGATTCCAAGTATCTGGATTGTACGTTGTGCAAGAATGAGGAACTTTCCCAACATCTCTAACAGTTAGGGTCATTTGTTTTTGAAATTTTAATTGATTTACTGCTTCATCGTGTGATAAATTTAAAAACGATTGACCATTTACTTCCAAAATTTGATCACCAATCTGAAGAAAAATATTTTGACAGCAATCAAATTACACAAAATATAATTAAAATTAAGTTTTACCATTAGTCCTGATCTATCGGCAACAGAATCTTTATCAATACCAGTGATAAAAATACCTAAATTATACTCGGTTCCTCCTCTAATCATTAAACCAAGACTTTGCCCCGGTTCAATCACCAATTCCACCTTAAATCATTTTTGTAGAAAAAACATAGAAAAATACATTTAAATTCATTATAAAACTTACTTTTCTTATTTTGTCTTTAGATGAACGAGTATAGGACCATTTTGAATAAGGGGAAATTGGTTTAGCATATTCTAAAGGTGGGGAGACTGGTTGGCCCTTACGATTTATCCATGAATACGTCCTGCTCAATCCCCACGCTTCATCTTGGTTAGTGTTCTCATTATCATCTTTTTTGTGCATGGTAGACATCGATTGAGGTGGCGATGGACATTTTACCGTCATGGTAATTTGTCGGTAAGTCTTAAAAATCTAATAAAAAAAATATTAAATTACTAAAATCATTTTAATTCAATATACATTTTTATTTCATACTTTTAAAGCTTCTTCATGTGAAATACTTGAAAATGGCCTCCCGTTTACTTCCAAAATTGAATCTCCTGGTTTAAGACCAACGCTCTCTGCTATACTTCCTTCTTCTACTCGCGAAATATACACTCCAACATCTATCAAAATAAATATATTTAATATTTATAAAATTCACATTAAGTACGATGAAGTTATAAAAGAAATACAGGGCGAAATACCACGATGTATGATGTTTCGTGTTATATAGTTTTAATAGGATAAAATCTGGAAGAAGTTAATAATAAGTTAGATGAGTGGAGGTTAGCCCTTGAAGAAAGAGAACGAGAATTATTAGAAATAAAACAGAGTATAAAAAGTATAAATTTGGAGGAAGATACCAAGAAGTTGAGGGAATGAGGAAATCTATGAGTGATGATAAATAAAAATAAAATTATAAATAAACGATGATGTGACAGGTGAAGTTGAGAACTTTAAATATTTAGGATCATTGATACAAAATGACGTGGCTTTGACACAGGATTAAGCGCAGTTGGATAAAATGGCTCTTTAAGTGTTGTGCGTTTTATGTGATAAGAAAATTCCAGCGAGGCTGAAAAGTAAATTTTACAGAAATGTAGTGAGTTTACAACTATGCTGTATGGTTTAAAGTGTTGTTGATCGACAAAAGAATACAACAGAATATGAGTGTTGTAGAAATGAGAATGCTTAGATCATTGAGTGGAGTAAAAAGAGAGATAGAATGAGGAACAAATATGTTAGAGGTAGTATGGTGTAGCATCGATAAGGGATAAGATGAGAGAAAATAGACTGAGATGGTTTGGGCATGCGATGAGGCGAGAGGAAACAAAAGCAATAAAAGTGATTATGAAATAAACGTTGAAGGGAAAAGAAGGAAAGAAAGACCAAAAAATAGATGGTTGATTACGATTAAGAATTATATGAAAGCCTCTGATGTGTACGTAGGGGATGTAGAAAATCGAGACGAGGAGATTTAGGACTAAATTGGTCAATCCAAAATAGTTAGAAAAACGGCAAAGGAGAAAAAGAAGAAAACTTTTATGACAAACATGTATCACAAATGTATGATAAACATCAACATTTTTTTATATTACCTACTTTGACATTATTACAGATATAAAAAAAAATAAAATATGCTCTATTCTATTATAATACATATGTAGCTAGATATATCTTATACTTAATTATTTATATGCCAGATTAACTTGATCTAATATATAATACTCGTATATGATATATTGAATAAACAAATTAAAATAAACATAATATATATAAATTAAAAAGGGATATCTCAATATAAAATATGACAGTATAAATTAATAAATAACCTTTGGAAACTTTATTAATAGTAAAAAAAGAAGAAACAAATAAGAAATGTAGTATTTTTTATTGATGTTTATTATAGGATAGAAAAAATACTTATAACATCAAGAAGTATAATTAACCTGTCTATATTTACGATTAAATCTTTTATTCTGGAAAGTCTAAAAAAATTATTTCTTACGTGTATGACCTTCTTTTTCTTCAATGTCAAACATTCAAGAAAAAGTAATAATTATTAAAAGTTTAATTTTATTACTTTAGCTTGTCTACATACAATTATATACGGTTAATACTAGTAAAGTAACTACAGTGATGCCATAAAACTCAATAATTATTTTAAAATTAGACTCCAATATTTTCATTATAATTAATGTTTCAAAATATAGAGAAGTTTTAAAAGTTTAGAAAAATAACGGAAATATTTTATATTTATTTCAACAATTTTTATTGAAAAAAAAAATTTAGCAGGTAGATATTAATAGCCAATTTATGCTCATATACGTTTTAAAATAATGTGATATTACTAAATTAAATATATGGTAACTATGTTTCAAATCGATAAAATATGAACGTTATATCATATTTTATAATCATGACTAGTATAATATATTGTTTAAAACTATCATATTTCGGAATACATGAGAAAAAATTAGTATACTTACTTGACTCATCTGCGCCACCTTTAACACAAATACCAAAACCTTGACTGGACGGACTTCCTGAAGTTACATTAGGTCTCGACATAGATATCGTACGTACTGTAAGATTATCATTGTGTATTGTCGATGATGTGTTATGTGATTGCGAAGTATTTGATCCATGTGGTGGTGGTGATTGCGGCTTAGTATTAGACACATGATAAGAAGAAGACGCATTGTAATTAGGCGCTGTAAACATTTTAAGAACTTGTTCTGGTGAAATAGGCCTCTTTTTTCCAGAACTTCCGCGTGAGCCAGCATTATTAGAGCGATTATTATGTGCCTGGGGCATGCTACCAGTGCCTATTTAAAAAATAAATGCGTAGTCTATATATTTAAAATATAATTAAAGACCATATAGATAAAGATAATATACACGTTGTGCTATACTTAAATTCTTAAATTGTTAGCTAGAGTATATAAAAGTATTACTTGGTACACATATTATAAATTTATGTATTACAAGTACTAATTATGAACCAAATTTTATTTCAATACACCCAATTAAATAAAATAAATTTTGTAAATCTGTTCAATAACTATATTTCATAAAATTATAAAAAAATAAAATAATATTCAATAAATAGAAAATTAATAAATAAATGTTTAGCTTGAAGTATTATTATTATAATTGTAATAGATGAACGGTTTCGAATTAAAAATTCACTATCAAACATGCAAGAATTTGTTGTATTAATTAATTTTATTAATTTTCAGACAAAGCATTTATTTATTAATTCTGTGCATAAACTCTTTATTTATATTAATTTTATTTACATAACTATAAATCGTTGTATCATTATACATCAAACTTACTATAAAAATGTATTTATTATCATCCATTTATGGTTATTTTTATTAAGTAAAATCTTTTGTTGTAAGGTATTTGATTAATTTTATAGTTGATTATGTATTTTCTGTATTCAAACAGAATAATAGTCATGTCATATTTAATGGCAAAGCTATGCAATATTCTTAATATTCTGTATGTCTTAAAATTGTGTTTCATGAAATTAAAAACAATTCTCATTAAATTCTTGTCAAAAATATAGAACAAGATATTAGAAAATCACAATTCAGTACCTACATACAATGTTGTTTATAATACATAAATTATATAATTTTATTTTCGCGTCACAACTCATAAATAATTGGATAAAAGTGATTTAATTAATTACTCGTATTTAGCTTATATATATATATATATATATATATATTTATATCAAGGCCATCCATCGGAGGTTCCCAGATCTTGGGCTTTGCGCTTATTGCTTAAATTTGGGGCCTTGCGTTTGAAATATGTAATAAAATTTGTTTAACATTATTTATTTATTTTTTATATTAAATAAAAGCCTCGACAACATCGTAGTTAAAAAATTATTTTTAAAATAAATATAATTTTAATAAATAAGACAAAAATAAATATTTTATCAGTTACTATTATATTAATTGTTTTATTTGCATAGCATTGTATGTTTTATATAATAAGTAAATATCAAAAATGTCATCACAATAACATAGTAGGTTCAAAATATAAATACTTAAATACCCATTAATACCATTATTGTACTTGAATTCGTAACATATGCATTATGCTAATATCATAGTATGACGATATTAATTATTTAATAATAAAATATTATAATAAAAATGAGGTGTTAATACAATATCATATTCACTAGGTATCAGCCCCATTTATAATAAACAAAAAGTAGCAGTCACTGGTATCTTAGTATCTGAGTAGCAATTTATGACAGCTAATTTTTAATCACAGTGAAAAAACCACAACTACTGCTATTTCATGTCATCACTATTTTTTACTGTGTATTGGTCTGCAATTACCATTGGGTTTAGTTAATACAATAATATTGTAATGAGTGATCGATTACATAAAAAATTACGAATTCTAAAAGTGTTGCTTCAAAACGAAAACTTAAAATTACCAAAGAATATGAATATGAACAAAACTTTTTATTACAATTTTTTTAAAAATATCAGAATGATACTATAGCCAAGAGTGGTCAAATTGAAAATTAAATTAAAGCGAATTTCTAATTGGGTAATGATTTTAATTCTGAAAATAAAAGTTCAATCAAGTTATAGTGATGTTACTATCAATCAATCAATACACTTCTATCACAAATATCCAGTAAACTGTATTGTATATAAAATGTGTTAAATTACTATCGGTAAAATACGATTGAGAATGTTATTTTTAGTAACACGATTGTGAACACTCGATTTTTTTTTCCAATGTTACCAATTGTAATCGATCGATATGATGATATTTATCGGAATTTTATCGGATTAGCTGGATGTTAATAGTAACTTCGATACCAGATACGAAAAAATGACGGTTAAGTTTTACAGTCTTCACACAAACTATTCGTTTATTCATATTAGATATTTTTATGTTCTATATATTTTACAATTTTTTTATACGTATATACACTATACAAGTATTAGATATTTTTATAAGTACTACATATTTTTAATTTTTTATTCATATTATATACTACATATTATTAGGCGCTTATTTGTATACAATTAAAATTATTAGTTTATGACTTTTTTCAAGAATATTTATTGTATGTATACTGAATTTTTCAAAAGCCATATAAATTATATGTCAAACTATGGTAACGTTGCATATAAATTCATTCTCAATCGTATCGTTTTTTGAGTTTTTCTTGGATCAGCAGTTTATTTTTTGTTAATATTAAGTGTTCCTAATCGTTCGATAGTCATTACTATTTGCATAATACTTTCTATACATAAATGTTAGAAAATCTTTTTGTTAACTATATTTAATTACTAAGAGGTGTCATATAATATTTAAAAACGCTAATGTAAAATGCATTTTATAATTATTTTGTCATTGTCAGTATAAAAAGTAACAAATATCTAACGACCAATAGTATAATGTAAATGTTTTGAAAAAAACAATATTTTAAATTTAAAACATTTATTATATTAAATAATTTTATAAAATTAATTTTTTACTTTGTATTAAAAAGTAAAATAATATGTTATGTACATACCAATATTTTAAAGTATTAGCAAATTGAATACAAATTTAAATAATTCTAGGGGAAAGTCTATCTTACAGACTGTAATAACATTACAAATAAATTCACTTAATTATAATTATTTTATGTAGCAAATCAAAACAAATTTTAGATATATTAAGATATAATTTTATCATATAAGAGGTGTATTTTATAATTAAAAATTTTTAAATGGTTATTTATTTACTAGACGTCTATTTATTTACAATATTTCAAAAGTATTTTGAAACAAAATTTTCAAGACAAGTTTTAATTTTTCTTGACTGCTGATTAGATTATAAATTATAATGATATATAACATTTGAACTTACAAAAGTTATGAAAATACTTTTTAGTGAAAATACTTATGCAATTTAAGAAATTAAAATACAGATAAATAAAACTAAAACAAATTTTAAACCTTGTTAATTAATTTTCGAAATAACAACCAATATTTACCTGAATGATTTGGTCCAGATACACCAGCTGATGACTCCCTTAGATATGTTGCTCTAGGTGGTGGAGGTGGAGGTGATGCAGCTGGAGGTTTTTCGAGTATCGTATAAGATGTTCCTGGGGGGGAATAATATAGGCCAGTTCGTATTTTGTTTACACCACCCTTGTTACGTCCATAATGACCCATTACATCTTCAGCTTCAGCGGCTCGACCACCGCTTCCGCCGCTTCCACTGCCACCTCCAGTTCTGTTGAATGGCAGTGGCAATAGTCGATGACCAGTACGTTGTCCTGACGGTGGAACGGACCCACTGCTCCCAGGACTTCGACCCCATCCTCCAAGCATCATTTTCCCATTACACAATACACCTATGAATTTCAACTGATTTGACAAAATACCTGAAAAATATTGTTATATTAGTAAATTGAATAATAAATAATAATAAATCAGTGTATTATCAAACTTTTTATAAATATAAATCTTATGTAAAAGTTAATAAACTAAATATTTATTTTTGTTCTAGTTATCCAAATTAAAAGTTAAGATAAATTGATTTGGAATAAATATAAAACAGTCGTTTGTGGTAAAATGTTGTATTTAGAAGATAATAATTCTTACATTGTGACAATAACGTGGTTTTATTTATACTTTCTTGTAAAATAAGTAAATGGAAAACAACTATTCGTATTCAAATTATTATTATATTTTGTATTTAAAAATATTAAAAACAAAATTTTCGATCAAAATTTTTAGTTTGGTTTTTCGTTTTTGAAGAAATTACTTATCGTCGACAAGACGAAATTACGATTATAAATGTTGTTAAAGACAAAAAATATTTAAAATATTACGAAGAAAATAATATTTCCGTGTATCGTATAACTATTTGGCTATTAATATTTTATAGAATCGCAGTACGGTGACACCCCGAATTCCAGTATCTTACATACTTTGACACTCGTTATTCGTTAATCATCGTTAAAATAAATTTATTAAGTTAGTCACTACTCATTAGAAATTAATGTCATTTTGTCGTAATGATTTAAGAATGGAGAATCTGACAACAACAAAGCTTAAAAAAATGTATTTAAAAGTATTTAAAATATTTTTTGAATATGTTTGTATTCGTATTTAAATATTTATTAGCAAATGTACTTAAATAAATATTTTAAATACTTTTTAATTTAAATTTTCAAATACCTATTTTAAACACTTTTTAAAAGTTTTACCATAAACTATTTTAAAAGTATTTTTAATAAAAATGAATATTTATGAATAAATGAAAAATTTCAAAATTTTTTAATTTGATAAATCATTTTTAAATCAACTGTGAAAAGCTATCTTATTTCAATTGCCAATTAAACTACCTAGTTAAGTTAAAAAGTTAAAATAAATTAACTTTTTAACAAGTATTGAAACAGATATAAGAAAAAATATGAAAATAATACGATATAATTAACAATATTAAAATATAATTATGTCACAAGTATATTAATATACAATATCGTATATATTATACATTTATACATTAGGCAATATATATATATATGAATTATTTTGCTAATCTTATGACTTATTAAACCAGAAATTGAAGTTTTGATTTTAATTTGAATATTTAATATACATATTTAATTAAATGACTAAATGTAAATTATACGTATGCATTAAAATAAAACCTATTAGATGTATTCGCTGTTCATTTGGTATGTAATCTGGTCATAATGTAAAATATGTCTGACTTGTGGTGTGAATTGGGTTAAATTTGTATGGTTGTAGAAAGTTTTTAGAGCAAATAAATTTACGGGGGCTTTGCCCACCACACTTTCTGACCTTTAAACTCTATTTTATTATATTCCAAAATTGAATGAAATGTATAACAATCAAATTTTAGTAAATATTTTGTAATAAATTGTATGTAGTTGAGAAAAATAGAAATTTTAAAATAAAATAGAAAAAAACACATTTTTGAAATAAAATTAAAAAAGACTGCCCCTAATTAAAATTTCGCTAAATATATTTTAGAAAATAGCTATAATACACATTTTTATATAAATACAGACTGAAAAATATTAAATACCTAAAATAATATTTATATTAATTCAGTTTTAAAGAAGTTACACATACGCAATGAAATAAAAAAAAAATTTAATAATGTTTTAAATATATAAATAGATTTTAAAAATAACATCTTTTATCAATACATTTAAGATAATTATAAAGATTAACTTAAGTATTTATACTTAACATATATATGTCTAATAGAAATTCATTTTAAATAATCTCTTCTATTAAAATTAACTATCTCTATATGAAACGACCAATTTTTCTCAATGTGTTCCTTATTTTTTCATCTTCAGTCGGGATTTTATTAACTTTGTATACACTGGATGATAAATTTTTAATTCCGAAACTAGTCGTATATTATAAATATAATAATACTTCGGGGTTCATATTAATTAATTCAATTATTTATTTATTTCTATACATGGTGTGCAGTAACATTGTTTCCATGGTACTGCTTTTAACTTATACAATTTAATATCATTAAAAAATAAAAATATTGATTAAATACTAAGATTTTATAAACAAGTTCGGAAAAGTAAATAAGAATGAATTCAAACATTTATTGATCTAATTTTTTTTTTTTGACTTCCACAAAAAACGATTTCGCTGAATTTACATAAAATAATATGCGCTAATAACTCAAAAAAAAAAATCAACTATATAACAAGTATGCCAATGCACACATAACATGCTCTATTAAACTTTAGATTTTTATTGCCAATGTTATGAAACAGATGTTTATCTCAATTAGCATATTTTCCGATGTAGAAAAGAAAACAAGCAAATGCATGAACTTACGAGCCCTGATAATAAGTATTTAATATGTATTTAAAAAATATAAGTTAAACAATAGTATTTTAATTCTTAAATTTATTATTTAATCAAGAAAATAGTATACTGTACAGGTAATAAGGTGGCAATAGATGGAGCTCTAGAGGGAAAAAAACATTTTTTCGATAGTTTTCACCGATACATCGAACACATCAATATTTTAAAAATCGATGTATCGATACATCGAATATCGATGGTCGAAAAATTTTGCTCATCTCTAGTTACTATCAAGACACCCTTTATTGTTGAAACTTGAAACCATATAAAAATTCAATAATAGTAAATACCTATACAATTATAATGGTTATTATTTATCATATTATTTTTATATATTTCATATACGTTCTTATAAAATCCAAATTGTATATAGTTAGAATTATATTAATAATAATACTTTTAAAAGCTTAACAGACTTGGACCATTTAGCACCACTTGCTACGAAAATACTTTTTAAGTCTTCAAAAGGGTGTTGACCAGTTGCCATTTTATCCATACTATTTGTATAATATATTATATTTATTATTTATTACAAAATACAATATCATATATAATTGCAAATATCAAAATTTGATTTTATCATTTTATACTATCTTACATTATTTTTATAAATAATTTTATTTATAACTTGTATATTTATCTCCTCTATTTTACAGGCTATATATTGTAATCGTGTATATATTAACATGTGAGGGCAACTGGTAAATTTGATTCAAGGCAACTGGTACATTTTGCTCTAGGTAATTTGGGGGGAATTGGTATAAAAAAATGTACTTTTGGGGGCAACTGGTACATGCCCCTTCAAAAATAGTAAAATCCTAACACATTAAAAAATTTTGTAACAATACATATTTAATATTTTTATTGGTGCCTTGAAAAATAAAAATAAAATTATAACTTCAGTTTATAACAAGATTAATTTTTTTATGTATTTGTATTATATTATATATAAATTACACTTATCTATAATAATAATTATATAGAGGCGCAGATATAAAAATGAAAAAAGGGGGACTAGTTGAGTGAATTACTAGGTATCATAACTCAATGCGCATGTTGATCTGTACAAAGTCTTTCTTACGACTAAGTACTTACATTCATATCTATATGGTTCTACCTGATATCAAAGGGGTGAAACTTCAGCCCCCATAGCCCCTCACTCCTTGTATCCACACCTGATTATAAATTAATCTTAGTTTGAATATTAGTAGTAAGATTTAATATTATATTTAACATTATATACCTAATAATCATTAATTATACATTTATATGAGAATCGTATGAAAATATTTATAGATAATTTATACTTATTTAATTTTTATCAAGTTATAAGTTATAAAATTGAATAATTACAACAAACTTAATTATTTAAAAACATCATGATTTTAAACTTTAACCTAAAATTTGACCATAAAGAATATTAATTATAGCATAGTTCAGCATAAAACTGACCCAGAATTATGTACTACCTATGCATTTGAATTTTTTATAAAACTAAGGTAAAGCTGTGGTGTTTCTGAAATACCTAAAACTGTATTAATATAGATTGATGTTTTGCTTTCATTATAATTATACTCTGGTTTTAATATCAAAAAAATACTAAAACTGTTTATTTTATGATAATTACTAAAAATTTACTTTAACTGTCTTTAAAAATGTAATGAGTAAAGTGTAATTCGAAAATTAACATCAATTTTAATTATAAATATCTGTTATCTATTTATGTTTAAGTAAAGTACCCGTTAAAAACGTAACGAGTGTTCATTTATACAAGTAGGTTACTCGTTCATATCGTTAAATATGTACAAAAAAAGTATGCATTTCATGTGTAGTATTATAAATAAATTGTCTAATTTATAATTAATAATATACTTAATACAAAAATGTATATATTATTTAAGTAAATTGCTCTTAAGTAATCTAAAAAAGTTGACACATGTTGATGTTCACATGAAAAAAATTATAGGTTTTTTCATTACTATTAGTATATCTTTATATAATTTCAATTTTTTTTATAATTGTATTATTTTTATTTATGTATGTCAGTAGTAGGTTTTAATAACTTAACAAATACGTAGACCTATTATTATTTTTATTTGTATTTATAATATTCAAAAAAAAATTTTCCAGTAACTACAGAATTCAGATATCTGAGTATAAATTATTTCTACGTAATAGGTAATTGATAATAATATAAAAGATTTTACAACAAAAATTATACTACCTATGTATATAAAGCGATCAGTATATAACCTATATAAAAATTGAACCGATTTTCCTATGTAATATTTACTAAAACCCCCAAATGCAAGTTTAACCTCAAAAAAATATAGTATGTAGTAATAAAAAAAAAAAATTGGTGAATATTTTAAAGATTTAAATACCTACTGAAAATATAATTATTTATTTATTAATTATAATATAATAAATAAATATAATAATAATAAATATTTTTTATTTAAATAAATAATATATTCCATTTTATAAAATGTGTAAATGAAGGAGCTCAATACAAATTTAGATATAAATCTTGAAGTTTAAAAATATTGTTATACTTCACTAGGTAGTGATTATTCTAAAATGATACATAACAATCAATGTATAAACTACAAAAAAACAAAAAAGGTTATTTGAAACAGTATTTTAAAAAGTATTTTTAACAGTGATGAGTACATTTTAATTATTTAGTCCTCCATTAAGTCTTAAGCTATTGGTAGGATACCTGGTTGAAAATTGGTATTAATTACTATAATTAACGGCAACAATAATAATTGACGACAATTAACACTATTAATATTTTATTTTATTTTTTAAAAAATCAAAACAGATGAGCTTTTTTCTTACATAAACAAAACTTAAAAGGAATTTTCCATTTTTTAAAAACCGAAAGAAATCATTATCTTCATTTTTGTTATTTTCAAAAACGAAACCAAAATTTGATTTCTATTTTTCAAACCAAAAAGAAACCGAAACCAAAATTTTTTGTTTTTAAGAACTGGAATCGAAACCGGAATTAATTTTTTTTATAGAAACCGAACCGCAACCGGAACCATAAAATGCATTAAAGTTCCAGTTCCTGATTAAGAATTCCACTTTTATCCAATATTTTTTAAATTGATTTACTTGAAAATATAATTTTTATTTTATTAATGGGTAAGAAATAAAAAAAATATCTTTAATTTTATTTTAGAAATAAAATAATAATTTAATATGGTAAAAGTTATGGTCCAATAAATTCAATTTACTCTCATTATAAATCAAGTGAGTTATATTTATATTTTATTTGATTGAACTTTTAACTATTTATATTTATTATTATTTAATTAAAAACTTATAAATCATAAAATAAAATAGGAATACTAAGCTTTTTACACATATTCACATTTTTTTATAAAAACTGAGAATCTTGCTATTGGTATTAACTGAAAGTATTGTGTATCGAATTGGTTCAAGTACTCTAATATTAAATCATTAACGAGCTTCTTAAAATATTAAGTATTTTACATTTCCACTAAATGTTTTCTAAAAAATATAAAGCTACTAACGTTTTTCTTACTAATTCGATTTAGTGAATAATTAAAATATTTCTTGAATTTTTTTTTGTCCTAAAAATACTCTGAATAAATACTATTTACACAATTTTATGTTATTTGATTAAATGTTGTACGATAGTTATAATATTTGAAAAGTAAACAAATGTAATTAACTTTGATAGTAGACCTGAAGAATTGAATTGATTTATCAACCATAAAATGACACAAACACAAACAAAATATACTAAAATATTTTTCAAAGCAATTTCATCATGTTTGAACTCTATATAATTTATTATAAAAAAAATAGAGACATAATTTAGTACGCACAAACACAAGTAATGCCTAAAATTGAGTATTCTAACACTTGATATATTACAATATTATAATGTTCAAATTGAGATATATATGGTTCTACGACAACAAAATGAGAATGAAAAATATAGTTTGAAGCTTAAAACTGTTTTAACTTATAATAAATATCCCTTTTATCAATTTAAATAAATAATTCTATAAGTTCATTATCAAAGTCATTTTTTTTCATCTCAGTCACTGAATTAGGAAAAAACGGTAAACTCTTACTTATTAGCAGAAAGCATCTACAATGTCACAAATTTTACAATCTGATATTCAAAACATATTAATTAAAAATAATTAGATTTGAATACTTAAAGAACACGAAAATGTTGAAGATACTTGGATTGACAGATCAACTCGAATTCAGTTCAAACGAATTTAATTAATTAAATTAATTTTATACCCAAATGTGAAATCGTTATCAAGTAACAAAATACGGATTACAAATAAAAACTTTTTTATTGATGGTAATCCAAAAATAATGAAATTATGTAAGTTACCAATTTGGAATTATATATACTACTTAATTTTTTTTTTTTAGGTTGTCCGTCAATGTGGAAAATTATAAAAATTAATTTAAAAACTGTAGACATTAGTAGAATAATTTTTAAATTATACAGATACCTACATTTACTTGCAAAATGAAATATAAAAATTCCGTAGAGAATAAAACAACATTATTCATGATTGTTAGTTGATTCCAACTCTTTAATGTTTAATAAATATCATCGGTATGACACTTCAAGGCAATTATGATAATAGATTATAGCAGTGGTGGTTTTTTTAATTTTTTCTAAGGGGGGTCCTTTTACATTATCTTATAAAATATAAAGCTAAAAAATGTTGAACCCATTTATAATTTATTACTTAAAGTCTTAAAATGTAATTCTTACACTAACAAAAAAAAACATAGCATAGAATTTTAGTTACAAGACAAAATATATAAAATATAATACATCACAACCTAAACACGTGAAATAAATCGCCACTGGATTACAGATATAATAGTTAAATCATACGTTATTAATTGTAATATTTTTACATTAATGTTTGACGTTTTTTTTTTTTTTTTGATAATATGTGTTATACCTATAATATCCTTAAATATATTAAAATAAAATAATATTATACAATTTTTGTTTATATACGCTCACTCTTTTGCTTTTGTTCAGTCTTCAAGGTCTATGCAAATGCTATACGATATCGTATGTCTATTTATTTTGGTTACAACAAACTACATAAAGATGGTAGACTTCACATTTTTATTTTTATCCATATGAGGGCATTTTAAGAAAAAAGTAATATAATATAGTAATATAGATTCATATTACTCGAGGCCTGTATGCAAATCAAAATCTTGAGGTCTCTTATTATTATACATATTTCAATAGCAACTAAAAAAATTTAATTTTTAAAGGGGGGGGGAGATATTTAAAATTTAAAAGTTTGAACAAAATATGATAAATAAATATCTAAATACCTAAAGAAATATGATAGTTTATTATTGAAATAAATGATTTACCCTTAACTATTATACCAATGAATTCTTATAAAATGTAATTCATAGTTATCCTCTATCTAAACATGATGGGTATGTAAGGGTACGTTAATGGGCAAAAACTAATAGTTTTCTAGTTTATACTTGATATAATCATAAAAATGTTTTATACAATAGAAAATTAATAATTATTATATTTATTTTTCAACAACTAGTACACATTATTTTCATATCATTTTTTATGGTAGTATTTATAATATGATTTAAACATAAGAAGATTGTGAAATAACTTAGAAGAATGCGGGACAAGGGGTATATCTATTAAGTTAGTAAATAACATTGGTTTCATTCAAATAAATTATATATTGACATTTTCATGCCAGTCATATGACCTTTTGTGATCCTGTAATATAGTATGAGGCCCTGGCTGTATGCAATGCACATTCTGTTCACTCAGTTTTAACGGCCCAGCATATATACTAATATTTTTACAGTTATTAATAATTATTACGCCGATGACGGCAATTAGGTATACAAGTTGCATGTGTTACGAGACGATCGTAAAATTTTTTTTTCTTATAGTAATATGATTTATTATTACGTTTTTGAACTGCATTATATAAATAAATAATTTATTGTCGTTTATTTTATCTTTCATTTATTAAAAAAGATTAGTTAGTTAGACGAATTATTTAAAATAAGTAATATCATGAAAAAAAAACTAAAAAAAATCATTTTCATAGATTAAACAAATCCAAATGAAGTGTTTTGAGTGAGAATGTATTTTTACATTATTTTTAGTACAAGCAGCTCGTGTGAAATACTACAGCATACTATTAGGAATATAAATACAAGCAAAATTATGACCACAAAAATACTGTATTGGAATTATACATACTAAGCAGGCCAAATAGTTTTCTTTATTACAATTGAAGAAAGAATTTTATTATCGATAATGTTTCACTATACTTTAATTTATACATTATTAAATTGAATAATCATATTTTACTTTTTATTATTTTTCTCTGATCAAACTCTAAAACAGTAAATCCGAAAATTTTCCAAATGGATGTATTAAATACAAAATACTTAATAAGGTATTTTTTAGATTTTTTCACATATTTTAATGGTACAATGTTTACAAAAATCTAATTATCTTTAATGAGCTGGATTGTTTGGTTTTTACCACATAATACCACGATATTATAATAAATCTCTGTGTATATAATAACATAATAAATTAAATATATTATGCAACGGGAAAAGAGAAAAAAAAGAAACAACGGGTAAGAAATAACTTTTGAAATCTGGCGATATACTAAACGATTGTATGTACTCGTATATACGTTTTGTCATAAGTGATCGATTTTTGCAGAAATAAAATGATACATTTTCTGTTTTTTTATTTTTTTTATTAAAAACACAATATCCGTGGTAGGGCCTGTAGTAAAAACTCTGTTGGCCACTGTACACTAAGTGTAATCACCTATTACATTTCGGACACGGAAACGCGTACGTAGGAATAACAACGAACGAACATCGATATAAGAGTAGATATATTTTTCCGAATCCAAAATATGCATTTACTTACCAGACGAAGTTCTTCACGAGGTCGACGAAGAACATGGTGGCAGTGTATGGTCGTACACTTAGATCGTTGATTTAAAATTTGTGGTTGTATATTATATAGGTGTGCCGCGAATGATTTCGGTGGACGTGTACACTCGCGGCGACGGCTGATACAACGTGCGGACCCGAGCCCTTCACGCCTACACGATATCGGCCAAGGTGAATACCCCGGTATCAGTGTACGTACTGCGGTATCTGCAGGTTACGGTTCACCGAATCCACAGGATTCGACGACTTGTCTACCGAGAAAACGAAACGCCGAGTTAAAGGTGTAAAATACGAATACAACCCGATCGCGGTGCAGGTACAGCGCGATTCCGAAATGTTCATAGATTATGAGTTTTCGTGGGCTGAAATAACAGTATTTACGTTCTGCTGTTGTTGTGTCACTGTAATATTGTATTTTTTCTCGATATGAAACAATAACAATATTTATGATAATGCGGTGAAAAAAAAAAAAAAAGGAAGAAAACGGGAGTCGGAAACGCGACTACGATGCCGGGTGGTGTACTACTGACACGGCTAACAGAGGGACGACGCGACGTTGTTGCGGGCGGACACGCGAATGGAAATGCGTTACACGAGTGGTGTGCTTTTCTCCGTGAGAAAGTTTTTATTTTTAATTTTTTTATTTTTTTTTGTAGGTCGCCATTTTCCTTCATTGATTAAAAGTCGAATGACTCTGGGGCGACACCTAGTATTGATTCGCGCAACTAACGCCGCCGGAAAGCTCGGCGCCGCCACCGCCGCGATACGAATGCGTATTTAGTTGTCCCTCGAGATCCCTCGACCGAGGCGGGTGGTCGCTGACACGATTCGAGTCGATACTCAATTTATTAAAATTCTTGTGTTCTAAATAATAAAATATATTACACACACGCAGGATACATAACTAAGGTCTATTGAACCTATGCATAACGTCGTCCGACGAAAATAAAACAAATCATTAAATATATTATAATATACACAGTTAGATGCAACTAAAAAACTCATTTGAAGTTACGTGTATCATACGCTAAACCAAATATTTCCCGTATTTAGAACTATACAGTATCTATTTTTTACTTTTCGATTTTCGCAATAATGGCGCGCTCAAAAACATCGAACCCATGTATAGGATAATGCATGAAATATTATCGTATATATTTCTGCATGTGTAACGAGTGTCGAATTTGTTATAACCAACGCACGTACAACATACTCCAAATGCAATAAAATACTGTACTATTATCTTACAAGTCAATACACAATATTAAATACCAATTTCCTTTGTTTACAGTGTCCATACGAACACTATAAGTTTACAGTTAATTTATGGTTGGGTCTGAAAACCAAGTTCCATATAAGACCAATTAATTGTAAGTAAAATAATTCGCATGGGTCTAGTACAGGGGTGGCCAAATTGCGTCTCGCGAGCCGCATGCGGCCCTCATCATAGTCGTATGCGGCTCGCGGTCTTATTTACAAAAACCAAAATATTTAAATTTTTTTGTATACATTTATAAAAAAAAAATTTTATTGCATAAATACGAGGCTATAGTGTACAGATTAATAAACAAAAAAAAAATAATTATTTATATGAATAATAAATTAAAAAATTAAACATCAAGTTAAATTTGTTTGCATGGTATTTTTTTCATGTCCACTTTTTTAGTAAGCTTCTTAAGATCTGGTTGAATTGATGTAAGAGTTGTTCTTAGTAATTCTGTATGATGATCATTAGTCAAATTTTAACGATATTTTGACTTAATTATTTATATATATATATATGTTTATCAACTGTTAGCTTTCTTAATTACTTTTGTAGTATAGAAGTACCGATTAGATAATTTGACTCTTAATATAATCTTATTAATACATGTGGCTCGTGTACATAGACATGTTGGCCACCCCTGGTCTAGTATGTAAATCGAATTGTCGAAGATTTTAAGTGAATTACGATTCGACTTTAGTGTTAAATGTTCTACGTTAAAATTCATTTTTTTCGTGCGCCAATACATAATATGTATATTATATCATAATGATTAGATGAAATAGAAGCCAGCCTGTCACAAAAATAAATATTTCGTTGTTTAGTTTTATTTGTTAACAGTAACGTGATTTAACATGAGGAAATTAATAGCTAAAAAGTGCTAAACACCTTTAAGTTGCATTTATTTCTGATTTCAAATTGAATAGACAAAATATGTGCTTATGTAATTTATTTTAGAATAATAATTTATTTTTAATTTTAAATTCTGAGGAAAATGAGAAATGTTTTGGTTTTATCATGATGTGTGGTTTTATTTTGTGTGTTTATGTTCTTGTATACGATTTTGACCTGAAAGCTTGCTCAAATTATCGCAATTATTATACATTTCTGATTGAAAATATCTAATTGGTACATTTAATTAGGGCTATTTTATGAATTTTTCACAGTTTTCTTAATTGAAAAATTCGAAAAATTGACGAAAAGTTATAAAAACTGGTCATACTGATTTTCGAAATTAAATTATTGTTGTGTAAACTGTAGTGTAGTAGATCAGTGGTTCCCAATCAGTGTGTAATCACGGACCCCTAGCTATAACTTAAATTAGTTCACGGACCTCTTTTTTGTAAATACTTACTTTTAAATTTTGTTTTATTATGAAAATAAAAAAAAATATATGATTTATTTTATTTTAATTTGACAAACCTTTTCGTAATAATTTACACACACATTTTCTAAAATGTACAATTTTTACCAGAAAATTTTAAAATTTTAAATGTAATAGGTATTAAGAATCATTCAATTATATCTTAAGAAAACATTTCGGGGGTCTGAACCCTAAAGGGGTCCTTTGATATGATTTAAGAATGATATGCACTGCAATTTTATGAGCGTTACTTTATTTAAGCACATCCAAAATTTTAGTTTAGTTAAACTGTAACGATTAAACTGCTCGATTTACAGGGATTACGAGGAGTTCAGACTCTTGGGAATCATGGCTTTATAAATATAAATTATAATCATCATCACATATTAATCGATTTTAGTAAACTTAAGATAGTGCATACATTATTATTTATGAATATTAAATTTTAATTAATTGCAATTAAATAATGATTTATGAAAAAAGCATACATTTTTATTTTTACTATTAAATATAAATATTACAAATTAATTTTAAATGAATTTCTAAATATGTCCTTGAATTTTATTTTTATTTTTTATTCAAGTAAATATTAGTTAAGTATTTTAATTAATTTTTCTATGTAATGAGCCTACAATTTTGTTACCTGTTACCAGAGGCGGATCCAGGATTTTTTTATGGGGGGCGGGGGTTTTGAAAATTGTTTTCTTTGGCATTTGGGATATTATTTATAATATTGCGGTCAGTGACTGATCAAGGGTTTTTACTTTTTAATGTAGTAGTGCACATTCGTATTTTGGCAATGTTTTCAAAATTTTACGTATAATGGCAATCTTGCCCGTTTCAATAGCTACGCCTGAACGAAGTTTCTCATGTTTAAAAAGAATCAAAACCAATTTGCGAAATACAACAGGTCAAGAAATGCTCAATGGTCTAGCTTCTATGAATATTCATAAAGATATTAATGTATCAATTGATGAGGTTTTTGAAGAAGTTTTCAAAAAAACAAGAAAAATTTAATTCAAAACTTTTAATTTTATTGTAAAATTTTATTTAAGTGTATGAAATAATTTAATTAAGATAATAGTCAGCAGTATAATACATTTATTTAAATCTAAGACAACTTACTTCTTGTACGAATAAAAAAAAAATTTATATACTTTGCCTTATACTTTAAAAAAAAAAAAAAATCTTTTTCTTCATTCATAAAATTATTGATTTTTAATTTATATTTTTCGTGATGTTGGCGGGGGTTTTAACCCCCAAAACCCCTCCCGTGAATCCGCCACTACCTGTTTCTGTTTAATATAAGTCTAGGTTTTTTAAAATATTTATTAAATTACTATAGATTTGTATCTAATAAAATTGATTGGTACTATAAAAAAAAAATATTTCTTTAAACTAAATGTAAGAAAAATTAAAAATATATCAGGAGATCGTTTGAAAGAGGTTTTGAAGATTTTAAATACCAGCCAACCTATGTACAAATTTGATCCAGCACTAGAGGGCATAATAAATGAGATACGCGTCGCGTTTACGTACAATAATAATGCGAGCCTGACAAACAACGTACATGTACCCTGCGAAATTATGAAGTTTCTTTTTTCTTTTATTTTATTTTTCCTTTAACGATGGGGTGAGGTTTCCTATTACATTGCCTTCGTCGATTAATTTTAAGTAACAATACCTGTCTTTCACTCGTGGTGGTCCGGAATTTCATGTTTGAAAAATATATTTATAAAAGGTTGATGCAGCGGGTGTTAATGTTATTCTAAGCGTGTGTATTAGCAACACCTGAACTCAGCAATTTTTTTTCTTTCATTTTTACGTTTATTACGTTTTTGTGTTAGGTTTTGTTATATTTTATTTATATAATAGTCGTCAGCAAAAAAGTTTCATCGGCGTGTGCATCAGATTGTTGTAATAATATAATAGCCAAAATAATAATAGAAATATTATAGCTGTATAATACACGACAGTAGCCTTTAATAATATTAAAGATTTTTGGATATAATATTCTCGGTGAAACAGAAAAGAAAAAGGGAAAGCATTTTCGAAAATTTGTTAGAATTATTCTTGTTATTGTGTCATACCAAGTGGAAAAGATTATACAAATGCCGTGGAGATCTGTTCTTCGTATAAATATATGCCATTAAAGCCATGCAATATATTACACGTATACTATTTGAACAATGACAATCGAACAAGAATATATCACTATCTACTATATACTCGTATGTATAATATACATTGTATATATTGTATATACAGAGTGTTCAGTAAGAATATGGACTATAGAACCATGATCACAAGTGTCAAATTTACTAGCGACAATGAATGCAAAGTAATTTTTAGTTTTGCCTATTTCTAATACAAAAAATTTGTTAGTTAAAATTACTAACCAATAATAAGTATCAATACTTGTGCAATAAAATATATTATTAGTATTGCCATTTATTTAATTACATTGGAAGTTATTTAATTTATACATTTTACTTGCATAACTCGTATTGTTGATTGTGTATTACTGAAGCATTTCAATCAAATTTAAAAAATCCCATATTTAATTTAGTTTGTCTCTGTGCTTGAATCTTTAAAGTTATATGATATGTATTTTATACACGAAAAAATACCTATCATGTACCTACCTATACTTATTGGACATACAACATTGCATATATTATATATTAATACATCACTATGCGTATTTATGTGTTATTCAAACTTGTTTTATATGCGACAATGATTCCGATATCCGTGCGTGTGAAAAATTCATATGAGTATTTATACGTGTGTATTGAGTGGGAAGGGGTGTAATTTAAGGTATTATAACAGTATAATAATAATAATAATATGTACGAAGCAGTGCAGCCGATCATAAACGGAAATTAATATTTGAAATGGTAAATGTTCTGGAATGAGTAGCGACAGTACATGTAATTGTATTATTGTATTTATACACACAAATACATACATACTTCCCTTAAATATATATATAATTCAAATGTATACCAAAGTACATTATGGCAAACAAGCCGCCGTCACGACGTCATCGATGACGTCGGCGGTTCGGCACGACAATGAGCGAGTAGCGGTCGCTTAGGGGTGACCTATGACAGAGGGAGTGGTGGTATCTTCTAAATCGTATTATTGGATGTGGAAAACAAACATTATTTTCTGCCTGTATATGTATTTATATATATGTGTAAGTGTGTGTGTGTGTGTATGTTACGGTATGTTATGTATTCGTATAAAAACTACCACTCGCATTGACATTTCCCAAGGGGTTTGATCTATTCGTTTTTAGGTCGACGTCTGTTAGATATACATAGGTTGGAGCAATGTCAAAATAAATTTTTATCGATACTAAATAAATATATACATATCGTTTCGATATTTTACGCGTCGTTATTAAAAATAGGTTTATGTCACACATATATGTATCTACAAATAGTGCAGTATATTAAACATTAGTGTATACTTATGTATATGTATATATTGTATTTACATTTGTACATACATCGGCCAAGGGCATCTGTTAGGCAGTACGATGGAGAGAGAGACGATGACTCACTGGAAAATAGTAAAATTATGTTTTCCTTTCCACTTCGAAATTTGATCATCGATAATAGTGATGCAAATATATTGTTTTACTCATTCAAATACCAAACAAGATTTTTTTACATGTGTATCCATGCATTACAAGTCCTTACTTACTTACTTTAAGATTCAAAATTAATTAAAGTTGTATAATTGTTTTCGTTATATTATTACGTTATTTTTTAATTTTTTTTTTTATTCCTTCGATAAATGTTCCAGATTATAAACGTTTGTCAGCTATAAGTTTAGCATGATAATTCAACTTTGACTAGGCACCTCAAACAGCACAAATATGAGTCATGATATATTGATATGGGTCAAGAGATTAGGATTTTAAGAGATTTGGAACTTCTGCATGCTCATTTTGAATTTAGTAATCGTGTTGATTATAAAAGACATATAAATATATATTATTGGCTATAATAATAATGTATATAAATATATTACAGCATAATAAATCATAGTCTACAAACAAAAATATAACATTTTGTATGTGATTATTAATGATCATTAATAATTTTAAATTTTTAAATCATGATTTAAAACAAATTGGGTTTTTCTATAAAAAAAAAATCTCGTTTAAAAATTAGATAAAAAAAATTTTATATTGTACTAATCAAATGTTATTTAAATGACTTATAGCTAATGAAAAAAATATAAGGAGTTATAAAAGTTTTATATGCCTACTATATATATTCGTGTTAGGCAAAGTATAAATATTAAATAATAATAATAAAAAATACTAGAATAACATTATATAGATGATATTGATGATAAAACAAAATAATTAAATAATTAGTAGCAGTTATTAATGTAATGTTGAAGAAATAGTACATAATTTAAAATCACAGTTTGTTCTGGTAATGTATGGGTAGCGGCGTGTGATTATTACATAGTCTTTGCCTAGTATTGGGCTACGTCAATAGCTTTTTGATTCCCCAATTTATGATCTTCTTCGGAGCACGTGTACGTGAATATGCAATGAAGAAACCTCTACGTGGTGCACCCCAGGCAACTGTGTTTTTATACAATAACACAGGCTAATTCTTCAATCACAGGCGTTCTTAATGATGATATGCCTACTGACTTTTATGCACAATAAATCCTAATTCAACCTATTCAACACTCACTCCATTGAAATATTTCCTATCCATAGTATTCACAATGACATTATAAAATTGACAAAGTTGTTTCTGCTGTTGTGATGTATGTTACATTTTCGGAAGTTATATGTAACATATTAGTTGTGTTGAGTGTCAGTGTAAATATTATAATTTTTTAGTGAATTTCAAAAATATACTAATGCGGTTTATATAGTTTTTGTCCTGGAAAAAAATGATATATTTGCCATTTTTACATCACTTAACATTTATTAAATTAATTTAATATAATTATTTTTATTTATTAATATAGAAAACTTGCGATATAACGAATTTCAAGGGACCGAGGAAAATTTTATTATATCGAGTATAAACTAATAAAAATTGTTTTAAAGAGATTTAAAAGATAATTCAAAATATAAATCAACACACTACAAATACTTATTATTTTTCATTTAATAATAAATATTTACATATGTAGGTACATGGAAATATATATCAAAATATATACTCGTATATATACATATTATACATATATATACATATTTAGATGTATGTAGTTAGTAAAAATTAATACATACTTACATTAGTGATTATTTTATTACGTTTACCTATTTATTATTTTAATTTTTTTTTTTTTTTTGATTTTAGACGATTGCGCTTACCCAACCAATAGTATTGTTCAATTTAAAATGTTATAAAACACATTGTTGTAGATTTCATGTGTCTGTAAATAATTGAAGATGACGCAGAGACCTAGTTTTGCATCTTTCGAGTATACGGAGGATACCAAAAGGTAATATCAAGCTTCAAAATTATAAAAAAAATCTTTGGCCAAAAAAACTTCGTTATATCGAGGGCACAAAAGGTAAAAATATAACATATTTTACAATTAACAAAATTATGCAAATCCTTAATATATTTTGACTTAAATAACAGCATTGATAATAGAATAGACTATTCTATAATCAATGATACTAGGTATTCAATACTAGCTCTTCATATTTCAAACTTGTAAAATTTGTAAATTTTAACCTAGACATCGGAGAAAATTTCGGGGGGGTCACAACCCCTTAACCCTCCCCAAAATTTTCAAAATACTGCCATTCATTGATTATTAATTCCTACTCCTTACTCCTCATTGTTCTAAATAATAACAAATTAATCTTATTAATATTTCTTTAAGTATTAAGAACTAGTTAATACAGAAATAGAAAATTAAAAAATAATTTTTTTGGAGGTATCGATCGGTTCTGACCTTTTGTGGCACCAATAATATTTCCTAATTAATTACCATATATCTATCCATCTTCGAATGAGAATTTTGAATATTTAGCAAAAGCTTAGAAAAACCAATTATTTTTACACTCAAACAGTAGCTTAAAAAAAAAAAAAAAATGATTTTTCATTTTCTAACCCAATGGAGAACTAATGACCTATAACAGAAAACATCGTTCAAAAAATCAAAAAAAATTTAAATTCACCCATTACGGTTGTTTGCATATACAATATAAATTTGTTTACGTCAACACTGTCGTTTCGTCATTTAGATGCGGATGACATGGAAGTTAAATAATTAGACTATAAGGCGCGGCGCCATCATCATCGTCTAGCATAAAACGTATACATAATAATATTATGTAAATGCGAGCGTCGCATCCTATTCAATATAAATATATAAATATATGTGTACAAAAATATATTATATTACATTATTTATGCATATACTATTTTGAGAGAATAAAATCGAATCAAGTAATACGGTGTTTTATACATATATATAAAGTTCTATATATTTATACATAAAATATATAATATAAATGTACATATATGCATGTACATAAAGGTAAGGCAGGATTGCGTTTAATATGTATGAAACAGAATGAACACCACCAGAGATACGTAAATATAATATTGTGCAAGAAAATGTCTTCTACTTCTTAAATATGTTTAATCCGATAGATATTTTGATTTAGGAAGGACACTGCCATGAACAGTGTTGAGCCCAGATAAATACTTTTTTATCTAGATAAAGATAAAGATAAAAAACTTCAAATCTATCCAGATAAAGATAAAAATGAATAAATCCATAATTATCTATTTATTAGATAAAAGATAAACATAATTTATCTAGACAAAAAGCAGATAAATTTTTAAATAACAATGATTTCAAATTAAAATTGTACTAGAAGTCTAATAAAATTTAACAAACTTATCACATATAAAACATTTATAGCATTTGTTTAAGACAAACGCCTAATTGTAGTGTAGCTTCTTTAATTTAAAAATTATTTTTCTGTTTTTTTTTTAAGTACTTTATCTATTTAAATTAAACGGTTTCTTATGGGTCATTACTTTCAATTATACAATATACAAATATTACAAATATGCATGTTATACTGACGTGTAATTCGTTGCACCCATAGGCTGTACATACGAGTAATCAAGGGATTTATTTTCAATGTAATAATAATTATTTATAGTTATTAATTTCTACGGAGTTCTATGCTTGTTGCCGGACATCTGCGTTTATAAAAATAATATTTTATAATAAGTTTTATTTTATTTATATTATGTGATTGACTATATATCATTATGAACATATTTCATATTGGATAATACATTAATATAATATACTCTAATATTATGTCCATCGTTAGTAATTGAAATATTACTGTTTCCGTATTTGTTGTTCTTGTAATCTTAGTGGCTCAGATACAGTATCCGGCAACTAGAAGGGAACAATTGTATCGTCTGAAAGCAATCTTGGTAAAGCTCGTGATAACAAAAAAAGTTATGATAAAAAGTTATATAATTAGTTTTGATAAACAAAACTAATTATAGAATCACAATATTATAATTTTTAAAATATAAATCGTTACCGACCCATCGCCGTCGATGCGATCGAAAATAGTACAATATGGTAATAAGTAATTATCAGGAACAAAAACAAATTAATTTAAAAATAATTTCTTTAACATAAAATATCTAGATAAATTTTAGCAGATTAATATAATTAATATATATAATAAATATTAATATATAATAAAATTAATATATATAAATACTTAAGTAGTTCTAATAATTAATAATACTTGTAGGAAAATATGGGCATTAACTAATTAAAAAGTTAAAGTTAAATTAAAAAGTTTATTATTTTTTAACTCTTTAATTCGACTAGTTAGTTTATTTTCTAATAAACTTTTTAACTTAACTAGTTTAATTGGCAGTTGAAATAATTAAGCTTTTCACAATTGATTTAAAAATGATTTATCAAGTCGAACAATTTTGAAATTTTTCTTTTATACATAAATATTAGTATAAAAATTAAATAATCATGTAATGTAAAATGATCGTATTCACTTTACATCAGGTGTCATATTAGATTTTTTAGGTTGGAGGCCAACCTTTAGATATTGGGTTCTGGCCATGGATACAGAATGTTATGTATAAAGCATTTTAGCTATAAAGATAAATATATACGGTAGTAAGTGGGCTTTTGATGTACTAAGTCATAGCATTTTCCAAACACTTCGGCGTCACTACTTTATATTATGATAAAAAATTCAATAACATTTTAACGATAATTTAGGACTATCAATTAGTTAGAACTGTAATAAAACAAGTACACATTTTAAACTATTGGTATAAACTAAACGGTAAAATTATGATAAATCTTCTATAAGTTTATGTACCTTTTATAAATAATATAAATAACATATTTTAAATAATAAAAATAAAAACTAACTATATATTATTACCAAAAAATAATACCTATTAGTACACTTGAACGAGCAATTGCATGTTTAAGTTTAAACATGTACCTACCCGTTTTGGAGCAATGATAATATATTTCAATATTACGATAATATTAATTATCATGCACATTATTATTATTAATCACAAGTCATAAATGAAGAGCATCCTTTATCTGTGACCGTTATAAGTGTACAAAAAACTAGTCTATTAGTAGGGTTTGTATTTAGACTTATATATATGGGGGGGGGGGGGGGAATTCAAATTTTTTCTTTAATTCAGGCTCAAAGTTTACAAGTAAAATTTTTAGTAATATTTAAATCAAGTAAATCCTTAGTATTTATGGTTTTTTTTTTTTTTTTTAATCTAATGCCGGATCCACTTAGAATCAATTTTGTGTAATTCTTTTTTAACACCTGTCGGTGTTTTGAAAGTTACGCTTGTATTTTATTTATTTCATTAAGTATGGACCCGACAAAAAGCCCAATTCAGTAATCACAACTACGCGTTATTTGATTTCATTAGAAAATGATCCACATTAAAAAAATTTAAATTATGTAATTCACATAAAATAAATTCCTTAAATACGGATTCAGGGGTGGGAAATCGCCCCTTCACTCCCTCCCATAAAATACGCCCATGTCACGAATTAAGATCTATCTTAATTCGCAGTATAAAGTTTATGGATATCAGTGAAGTTTTTCTTTTTATATGTCATCTCTAATCATAGAATAATTGATTTTCATACCAATGTAATGTTCTTATCAATGTTGCTTTGTACATTTTGTCTAGAAAAAAAAAACTGTCGAAGGTTAAAATCATTATTGCATTTTTTTATAAACTATTAATTTTTTTATAAGATGTTCAAATTGAACCTCAATATGGTAATATATTCCTAAAACATTTTTTTTTGTAATATAAGTATATTCTTTAACCTTAAAATATGCTTCTTTATGCTCTAAAAATATTCGTACATCAATTGATAGAAAAATGAATCGTCGAGAAAGCTTATTCAATAGGAGTTATATACTCTAAGTAAAAATATATAAAAACATAAAAATCCGATCTCTAGTTATAAGCAATAGTATGAATTGTGTTCTTATTTTACATATTTTTTAAAAATGTTTTCAATGGTGACATTTTAGTTTTTATTGTCAAGTAAAACACAGTAATAGTCAACATTATAAGATAGCATAATTAATTAATATGTAGGTCGGTCTAAATGGTTTATATTGGTATTGCCGTGGAAGGGGTGGTGGGGATTCTCCTTCCGTTACAAATAACGTCACATGGTTGTTTACGAGTAATGCACTGCATTGCCCAGATTCAATTAGGACATAGCGTAAAATGCTTTGAAATGCTTATGGATTACTGATAAATTATATTATAGCATAGGGCTTCGACAAATAAGTACATTTTTATTGTGATTATTTTAAAGTTATTAGCTTAACAGTGAAATCCTTAAGAATTTTTAATTTTTTTATTTTAACAAATCTCTTCAAATGATTTACTTATATTCCATTCAAATGTATTGTATGTTTGGAAAAATTCGCTTAAAAATGTATATTTTCGACTGTTGCTTTCTGTCATATGTAGATATTATATAGAGTACTTTATTTACTATATATATATATATATATATAGTTAAAATATTTACTTTTCATAACTTAAATAACATTATTTAACATTAAACCAGAAATATAAAAATCAATCTTAAAAACAATTAAACAACAATTGGAAAGTTTAATTTCAAAGGCAAGTTAAAAAAAACTCACTCGTCAGAAAATAATACTTATGTATTTTTAACTTTTACTTCATATAGGATTTTCAAAATACCATTTTATCATTTAATTTTGCTGAAAAACTAGAAATGTTATCGTCAATGCTTTTTACATTTATATTTATAATTGACATCAATCAATAATATTTAATTTTTAAAGATTCTACATTCCCTACAGTAATTTCGAAACAATGAAATCTCTTAATGAAACAATTATTATGAACCTTTTAAAATACTATACCAGGATATAAAAACGCTTACTGTGTACTAAATATGTTCCCTGTTCGCTTCAGACAGAATTTAAAATCAATAAACAACACAATCAACAAAATAAATTGTCCCTTTATAAAAAAAAATACGGCACTGTTCCAATTAATCAATTAGTTTGAATGGTCTGACATGACCATTATGGAGGTTCGATGTTTATTTTTAAAATATACTTGTTGTTTAAAATATGATTGGTTGTGTTAAACATATACTGAACGACAACCAAATAATATAAAAAAAAAGTGAATATATGAAGCAAATTTTCAACGATTTTTTTTAGCTAAAATATTATTTAAATAAGTAATGTGGAAGGAATTTATTTCTAACAGAATTAGCTGTGACAATTTTGGGTAGGATATTTAAATTTACATTAAAATACATAATGTAGAATCAATTCTTAATCAAACGGCCGAATCTTAGCACAATGACAAAACAATTTAGACTATAAATAGATAACTAATAAAATTGTGTTATTATTATATTACTATTAATTAAAAATGATTTTGTTTTTGTTGTTTTTCTCTTCTCTTTTCTTTTAATATTTGTTATATTGTGCTAATTAATTCTATTATATAGAATTTCAGATATTTTTATTTTACTTTTACATGTTCACTGTAATATTATTATTATAATTAAAATATTATTGTATTAACATTATGTAATTAGGCTTGACCCGTATTGTAAATAAATAAATAAATAAATAAGTACAAATAAAATAAATATTAAATATTTATAAAAATGTTCTATATTTTAGTAATTTAACAGATATTCCGACAAAATACAGAAAAAAATGTGAACTCAATTTTTTCAACGTAATAATTTCAGTAATCAAGAAATAAAGCATGAATAGAATTTTCTTTTCAACATAAGTAAATTAAAATATTTTTGCTTTCGTTATTTAGACATTAAATAATTCATCTCATTTGATAAATCTAATTTATATTTTTCTAAAAAATGTATTATAAGTAATTACTGATCTGTATCTAAAAAGTGGAAATGGAAACGTATATCCCTTTGCATACAATTTTGAATTTATTTTTACACAAATCTACTTATTTTATCGAATGTAATATAAAATCTTGGATAAATAATATATAATTTTAGTAAGTTGATTGGAAATCAAGCACATATTTAATTATCTAGATAATATACATATATACATATATTAGATTCAAAATAATTTCCTAATTAACGTTATTATAAATTTAAAAAAAAACATGTAAAAGAAATAATAATACTGTTGTCCAACAGCAATTCATCATATTTCTTTTCAAAAATTCAAAAAATTCATAAAAATGTTATTTTTTATCTTTATACTGAATGTCTTAGCCTCTTGCCGTATTAACGATTTAAAATTAATTTTTGTATAAAATTTAAAGTTTTAAATATAGCAGATCCGATCATTTTCACAAATGTTTATGGTAATGATAGTAATGTAATTCATTCTTTCTTTAATATTGAAATGTGATTTTTATATATTTATGGATTAAATAAGTATCTACAAAATGTTATAATTTTAAGTTATAGTAATTTTTATTTTAAAATAATAATCATAATAATAGTTAAATAATGATATTCAAATTCAATAGTATTAATGCTTATTGTGTACAGTATAAAGTGTATTAAACATCATCTATATACCGTGTTTTTACATCACTCGATAACTATATTCATTTTTATATGATACATACTCAATCTTGACTCTTGACACCACTATTGGCCACACTATTCTTTCTCGTTTACCAAAAATAATAAACAACATCGTACCTACATGAAGTCACTATAGTTGAGTTATTGGGTAATCGATCAACATTTCGATTTCATATTTTTGAGCTTAATTATATGTCAACAAAAAAACTAAAAAAAAAATATTTTAAATTTATAGACTTATTACTTATTAGAAACTAAATATGAAATCGGAAAATTTAAATATAAATTATCTTAAACCGTTTATTTTCATTAAAGATTATATTAATATATCGTCGATTAAAAGGCTATTTGGTGTAAACGACATATTTCATACTTTTCAGGAGAGCCCAAAAACGATTTTGTCACTATTTTTATTTTCAAAATGGTATAACTTTTGTAGTTATATAGAAATTCCTTCAATTTTTATTACCAAATACCTATTAAATTAACCTTTAAGATACATTTAATTTCATAGGAATACAATAATTTTTTGATTCTTTTGTAAAATATCTAAATTATAACCTTGGCGTTTACCAAATTTTAATTAACTTCCTTGTACTTTTATCGCTTACGTTATTAACTAACAAAAAATGCTTCAAGTGCCATCAAAAAACATATTAAGTGACACATACCCAAGTCATTATGAATAATATGTCAATTTAAACAAGTTTTTTCTTAATAAATTTGAATAAAATGCACTGTTGTTTTAGGCTTTTTATAATGTTTTTCATTTTTATTTTTAATACAAATATATTATTTTTTAAAAAAAAAAAAACCTGTTAGTAATTCTCTATGGTTAAAAATAAACAAAATACATCTCGTTCAATAAAATAAACAAAATAATAAAATAATATGAAAATACAGTAAAAATGTTTTTTATGATTTTATTAACAATTAAAATTAAAAAACAATTCGTTAGGTAAAAATATCACTTGATGGGTAAAAACAAACAAAATATTAAAATAATATAAAAAAACAATAAACTTTTTTAAATTTTATTAACAATTAAAATTAAAAAACAACAACTCGTTAGGTAAAAGTAATATTCAATGGGTATGCATTGAAAAAGTAAATAATTCATAATGTATGTTAACAAATAATTTTCATCATACATTATTTGGAGGTTTAAATCGTTTTAAATCAGCTTTAAACTTTTCAGCTGTCATAATCATTAAGATTGAATTGAATTAACCTAAAAATTGATGTCAATTACCGCATTTTATTCTTATTTCTTAGATATTACTCATTTTTTTATATAAAAAATATGCTGTAAGCGACGAATTAAATTATTATAAACGACAACATTGTGTTCACACAGTATTTTTTTCATACGTTCACAGCAAAAAGTTTGATCATCGATAACTCATAGTAAAATTATGATACACTATAATGAAAACTATCTAATGATCCAATTTTTATCTTTTTTTATTAAAAATAGATTTTGAAATAAGCAATAAATGTGTTTTTAAAGTAAAACCTAGCCTAATCTAACCTAACCGATTTTCATTTTACATAATAATATCAATCTTAACCTTGACCGTGTGTGTTATTAAAATATATTACATTTATTTTATGTCTAATTATATTTCATATGTCTATATTTATTATTATTTTTTTTTTTTTTATTAAATAACAAATATTTTACATTTATAGATATCTATTTAACTTTCAATTCTGCTCATACAATTTTTTTAAATAATAACTTTAGTGTCGATGAAATAAAAATCAAAGTTAAAATAACTAAAAATATTTTTAATTCACAAGTATTCAAAGTTTAAATAGTTTGAATCGGATATGAATGTTTATATTTTGAATCGAATCCTTTTTATACGGTAAAGTTGTTTGATAGGAGATTTAGAGCTGAATTGAGATGGTGCTCATTACAATACATTAAATTATTTCACTTTCTTTTTTTCATGCTTACGGATTATGCTTCATTCATTGTCAAGAGAGTGGTGAACAAGACCGAGGGTGTATGTGTATAGTTTTTGAGCGATTGGGAAAACTCCGTAAGTAATTTTAATTCGATTTTTAAATATTTGAATTTCATTTTGGTATTTAATTTTATTGAATTGTGGATGATACTACTGTATTTGTATACGGGAAAGGAAAAGTCGATGAATGTCGATAAGTTTCTGTGTTAGTGATGTAATTTGGAATTTCGTTTTTTTTTTTAAAAAAATAATTAGATGACTGAGTTTCATTTATGAGAGGTCTACATTTTTGGTAAATAAATGTGTAAAAATATGAAAGAATTCTAAAATAAAAAAAATCGGCTTATTCTAGACGTATTTAGAGTAATTATTAGCGATTCGAAATATTCATAAAATGTTAATTTTTAAATAATTTTTAGTTCTTTAAAGCAGCATCAAAATTGTATTTTAATTTAGTTTTATGTCATGATTTATCTCATATTTGTATAAAAAATATTTCTAAAATTATCAAGTTGATATTTTAAATTAGTTTTATTCTTCAATATGTAATTAATTTTATTATTTTATATGTATGTAATTTTAATAACCAATTATTAATTAATTTTCTTTCAGTAAAAAAAAAAAAAGAGCTTATAATCAATGCTCATAATTCTATAGAATTAAACAATGATGACCGATTGAAGAAAAAAATTACGAATATTTTTGTTTAACTAAACACAAATATTTATTTTTGAAAAAACTTTCAGATTACTGTTTGAAATAATATTTCTTAAGTTTTTTTTTATTTTTTTATTTAGAACTTTCAGCAAAAACTATTATAGTTCGATAGTTACATTAAATAGAAGAAACAGATATAATAACAATGCAGGTAATTATAGAGTGTAGAATTTCTTAAGTTGGGTTAGCTTATTATAATATACTATTCAATACCAAAAGGATGCCTGTTAAACATCATCTAGTAAATTAAAATATAATTATATTTACTATAAAAAAACCATAAAATGCCTTCGTTCTGTCGACAAAAAATATTTGTAACATTTATATAGTACAGTATACGTATATAGCAAATCACAAATAATCCACAAGTTTTTTTTTTTTTTTTGTTATCGATAGTAAATACAAAATTCTAGAAAATAATTAACATTAATTAGATGTACATAATGCCGTAAACAGTGGTTAAAGTGGAGGAATGGAAGAGGATGGAGTCCCCCTTCTTATTTAAGGTAAAACAATGCGTCCTCTGTAATTTAATTCGCCAAAAGTCCGGGTGGACGCTTAATGGCATTGGTCACTAAAATACAATATTGAATATACTTATTAATAATAAATAATAAGTTATTATATATTACAATATTACATGAAATTTATTTTCTTAATTAACTTGAACAAGTGGAAAAAATTTCGAAAAAATATTATGTAGGTATAACGATAAGCAAAAATGGTAGTTAATGTACACCATAGGTTAATTTAATTGACGCTGTATCTAATTATAGATGATCTCCGAGCGGTTATTACACAGCTCTAAAATTAAAGTCATAGTGATATCGACTATTATTTAGAATAAATATAAGCAAAATAGAATAACTATAAAAAATATAAATATTAAATTGTGATAGAGTATAGACACTATCTTATATATATATATATAATATACACCTTATGTGCAATGTACGTATTTGTTACTGTCTGCGTTGACCAACAACTAGCAAGATTAGTAATTGTTTCTTTTTAGTTTTATTAAGTTTAAGTTAAGTTTTTTAAACATTATCTACTATGTATTTCAATTTATTTTTACTGAGCAGGCATATGTACAGAATTATTTTTCTTTGGGGAAAATTTGTTTTTACACCCTATGAAAATAAAGTTTTTATGAACATATATGTGTAACAGAAGAGGTTTAGACCTCATAGGTTTCCTAAAAAAGGTTAGTAAGATTTAGAATTAGGTAGGGGAACGCTCCTCAATTTTTGATGAATGTAGTCCCCCCACAACATTTTTCCCACTTTAACCACTGGTCGTATACAAAAATAAACAAATACGAGTACATCAGTGATTTTTGTTATTTTACGTATAAAACATGTTTTCACTTTTACTTGTGCACTCCTAGCGAGTAGACGCACATTACTTAGTGACTTGCCTTATTTAAGTCATTAATAGAATCAACATCGTCAATTATATTAATTTGCATAATTTCCCCCTGATATAAATTTACAAATCAAAAAGTCGGACTTTGAACAATGAGTTCACTTAATAAACCTTCAGCACTATATCCCAAACCATCAACAATCTTCTAAAAATAACACATTAGTTTCTCCAATAAAATAATTAAAAACAACGTCCGCCCTATTAATTGGCAAACGGTACCGACGAAATCACTCAATTCACCTAAACCAACAATTCAAAAAATTAATTTTTTTCCAAGACAGAATCGTTTCTCGGTCCAATTAGCCTCCTTCCATCCCTTGGAAAGTTATTCGAAAAACATCTATTAAAACGCTATCTAAGTATTTCTGAAATAAATGAAATAATTCTTAATTCTCAATTTGGCTTCCGAGCAAATCACTCTACGACCCACCTTCTTAACGATCTCACAGATGCCATCACATCATCCCTCGAACAAAAAAAAATACTGCTCAGGTATCTTCCTGGACGTCGCCTAAGCGTTCAACAAAGTATGGCACGATGGACTTCTCTACAAATTAAAAATAAACTTCCCAACCCCCATACTTTATAATACTTAAATCTTATCTCAATAATCGTTCTTTTCAAGTAAATATATATATATATAAATCTCTTTCGAACAAATTTATGATAAACACCGGTGTGCCCTAAAGTCACAATTCTCCTCTTTTATATCTAATCTATGTACCTACATCTTATTTTGCTATCTAATCTAAGCTAATCTAATTTTAGCTTCAGATACTAATCCCACAGTTGCAATTTTCAAATTACAATACCACTTCAACTTACTTGAAAACTGATTCATACTATGAAAAATTAAAATTAATACAAACAAATCGAGTCACATTACTTTCTCTCTTCGTTCTAAAAACTGTCTGTCAGTCAAACTTTACAACCATTAGTTATCTCAAACCAACCAAGTCAAATACTTAGGGCTTATTTTTGATAAACGACTTACTTGGAAAGATCATATATACGATAAAAGGAAACAATTGAACACCAGATTTCATTTACTTCAACCTCTCCTAAGAACCAAATTAAATCTGAAACTTAAAATTCTTATCTACAAAGCGCTGATATATCCTTTATGGTATTATGGTATACAAATTTGGGGTAATGCCACTTCATACAAAGTAACATATAAAGTAACATACAAAAAATCCAATCTTTCCAATCCATCTGCTTACGCACTATAATAAAATCTCCCTGGTACGCTAATAACAAAACCCTCCTCCGACCTGAAAATAAAATATGTAAATTCTAATAGAGGACTCAAACGTAAGTGGTGTAGAAACCTCCTTTATTAAAATTATTCCTCTCTAGTATTAAAAGTAAATGGCTTCATTGGTAGCTCTTCTACATCGTATCAATTTTCATGTTAAAAAAAAAAAAATTATTATTCATTATTACTTGTTGTGCTTTATTATATAGTTGTATGATTCATTGTTAAATAAAAAAAATTAAATAAAATAAGTTCAAATCATGAACTACGTACATGATAAAAGTAATATAATTTATATTATTCGATTCATTATCAATCTAATTTATCTATTTAAAATATTAATATAAAATTAAAAATCTTACGAATTCTTACAACATTAAATTACACATAAGATGTTCAGAAAATGAAAATTATTATTTTTTTAAATCCGTGTGGTTATATGTTTTATTTATTTATTACCATTTTTTATGTTTTATTTTCCTTTCAATATCTTGTACATATTTTATCGGTACGTTATGTCTTCTAAAAAAACACAGCCATAGTTATTATTTTATTAATTGAATAAAAATATTATATATTACTTCAGTTCTGCAATTTTCTCTTCTACCGTCATACGTAATGCTTTTTCTCTAGCATTTTTGTTTTCTTGATACGTTACACCTTCCCGGAAAAACATCCTTCTCTCTTTAATTTTTTCAAATTCTTTTTCAACCATTTGTTGCTTTAAACTTTTGAGGTGTGTTTTGATTTTCTAGTAATTTATAATATTTTTATCAGTACATTATGCTATCAACATCCAATAGATAAGTTAATTTAGTATATGTACAATATTATTTTGTTTTATTATTTCTTCATTTTTTTTTTTGTCTTCTATATTAAATCTAAGGATTTTATCTAACTGCTCTTGATCTATTTTTTCTTCCATAATGGCACTCTCCCGGTTGCTTTCAATTTGTTGGCGCCGAGCTTCCTTCAAATCATTATTTATTTGTATTTTTTTCATTTCGTCTTCTAGCTCTTTTCGGCGAAATTCTCGTTCGACCTACAATCCATCTCATACATTATAATTAAACTCGACGTGTAACTCATAAAAATATGAAAATGATTACTTTATCTTGGATACGAATTGCCATCAACTCGTCTTTAAGGGCTTGCGTATCTTGCGAAGCTTTTTGGTTCGCTTGAACTTTGTTAATTTCTCTTTCTCTTAAATTTTTTTTTTTCATCAACTCTTTTTTATATTCTTCTTCTTGTTCTTGTTTTTTTCGATTGTATTCTAGTCTCTGTAAGAATACAAACCATTTAAATTTAAATTTATTGATAATTTTAAACTACTTTTAAGCACCGACATGCTAAAAGCCTGAATTGCTTATTGAGTTCATTGCCAGTAGGCACCTATTAAAGTTAAAACCAAAATGTAATTATCTTGTATTTGGGACGTCATCAATTGGTTAAAAATTTAATAAAAAGTTATTTTAAATTCAAATTTAAAAATGTTTAATTCAAAAGATTTAAAAAATGGTAATTATTTTTAAGTGTAACCTGTTAAATGTGTAATGTATTAAAAAAAATACCTACTTACTAATAATTACTCGTATTCATAGTTAATTGTATATACTTCAAAACATTTTATTACATTTTTTTGTTAAAGTCAACAGTCAATAGTAGTAAATATGTAACACTAAAAAAATAATAAATTTAAAGTTACTTTTTTTATTTTTTTATTATTTAGTTATTTTAATTTTGTATTATAGCACTATATAAAATAAAAATTTTTGTACGTTAAACTATTGGTTTTAACTAATAATGAACAATTTTAAGTCATAATTAATTATTTTTTGTTAGTATATTTCAATTACTACGGGGATGCTTTAAAGATTTTCATCATGAACGCAAAATTAGTATTATGATTATTGATTACTTTTACAATAAAGTATATTTAATACAAAAAATACCTCTAGATTTTCATTGTTTTCAATTTCGATTTCACTTAATTTCTTGTCATTTAACATACTTTTAAATAGCAAGAGAGTTTTTCTAATCTGTTCTTTTTTTTCCAATTTTTCCTTATGATGTTTCAATTCATCATTTTGTGCTTTTTGTGACCCTTCCATGCGAATTTGTGCATCCTGAATGAATAAATATAGGTAATAAACATCCTGTATAGAACCATTATTCGTACTTCTGCTATTCTAGCGATTTCCAAATTTTTCTTATCAGTTTCGTTTTTTTTTATCTGTTGCTTAATTTCCGTAACATATAAATCTTTTCTTTTTTGCTCTGTTTCCCTAGCATCGTTGTACTTTTGAATCTGTGCATAACGTTCTTGATCCAAGAGCAATTCATATTTACGTGCTTCTTCTTTCTCACCTTTTCTATAACATAAATATTATAGTAAAAATGATCAATCATAGTTGATTATGGCACACTTAAACCCTGTTCCCACAGAATTTCTTTGATTAGCTTTTATTATGTGTTCCGTATAAATTTTTCTGAATTGATTTATAATAATTATTATTAACATAATAAAACATAATTAGAAAAATGTTATATAGTAATTAATGATATATTTCATTGACGTACACCGTTTTTGTAAAAAAAGAACTACTTTTTAGTTATTTTTAAATAACATACATTTTTAGGTAATTCCACATTTATATGGAATTGAAATTAAATTTTTTTTTTTTTTATTTATTTATGAAACTTTATAAACTTTGAATAATTCTATTCACATGCTCTAAAGAAAAAAATTGCGGCAAAAAATATTTCCAATTTCGATGACCTTTTCGCAACCAATACAATTCTTGCATCGCGCTATACAGGTTATATACAATTATGTACTACCTACATCGTTTTCCAAAATACGTTGATTTCAAAATGCGATAAACTAAACTAATTAAAATAACTTCAAACCCAGAATTTTTCGTTAATTTTTGTTCATTTATTTTTATCTGTTTTCTTTTTTTTTAATCGTTTTTAAAATATTAAAATACGATTAAAAAAAAAAAAAAAGAAACTTTCGAATACTTCAGGGTATTCAATAAGCTAGGACTGTTACATACTGTCTATTTTCTTTTTCAGCAAGTTGCGCATAATTGATGGAAAGACATTTAGCACTCAATATCAACGAATTACAATGTTTTATTTCGTCTTCCTGCTCTTGTCTTAATTCGTATGCTTTTCTTAGTATAGGACCCATCTTTTTTTTCGTTTCTTCGTTTAACTGTTAAAGATAATTAAATTCTGTGATGTATCAATTTTCACACTTAATACGTTTAATAAATAACATATATATATATATATATATATATATATATGAGTTTAAAGGAAAATTACAATTCGTAATCATATTACTTATGTGTAGAGAAATATTATTTTAATGAGAGTTCCGAACAAAATATTTTTATAATTCAATTAATATCTTCTATAGTTGATTAATAAACTACCAAGTAATCCTATTTAAATGATAGTTTTCCGAAAATAAATAATAAAAATTAATATTAAAATATTATTTATAATATAATAAATAAATAATATTTTTTTTTTTTTACTTTCTCAAATAAAGAAATAAAGAAATCATTCTCAATAAATTATAATATTTAGCAATGATAATGAATATCACTGACCAAAGTAGGTTTAGGATCTTTGTCTCTTAAAATGCCATAGGTCTGTAACTCTGTTCTACTAGCTGCTCTTCTCTTTTTTAACTTCTCTTCACGAGCTATTTCTAATTTTTCTAATCTAAGATGTTCTTCTTCAGTTATCTTATCGATATTTTCTTCTAACTGTCTGAATAATTTAGTGTCAAGAACAAATTTCTGGTTTTTTCGCGTCATTTTTATTGTATGTCTTGAAAGCTCGTACCTATGGATATTATATTCCGACAAAATAACCGTTTATGTTTAATATCTACAGACTTCACTCAGTACGAAGTAATAATATACATATAAATATATAAGAGTATGAGTTTGTCGGATAACAACTGGATCGATAAAATTGAGAAACCAAACCTCATTTCAATTTTAGATATCTGTATTGTTTAATATATCATATATTACCAATAGTAACCCTAAGATAAAACTTTTTCATAATTTATATTTTAGCTAGAATATTTTTTTATTTTTTTTTATTATCGCAATATCACTGAATCACTGATTCATGATCACGGAATCAAAATAGTTTAGTAAATAATTGGATATGGAATGGGTCTACAGGAATTTGAAATTTTTCTCAACAAGCAACTTCTTCAAAAATTATTTTAAAACCGTATTTAATTGCAAGAAATTATAAAAAAATCTGTGATTTAAGGACTGTATTAATAATTTATATTTGTATTCCAGTAGTAAAACTCCGAATCTAAATAAATTTTGGTTTGTTCCAGTCAATTCCATTGTTTAAATAAGTAGGGAATCATGAAAAATGAAAAAGATATTAGAACAGTGCGCTCGAAGAATATTTTTTTTTTATTGATAAAAAATAATAACTTGTGGAGAATTCAATACTCAAGTCTTTGGTACTATAATTGAAAGTTTTATGAATTTTCAATAAAAAAAATAATGTAGCAAATTTATATTTTCAGAATGCTGTTTTAATTTCCATGCACGTATGAGGGTAAAGGTAGCAGAGAATGAAAGGATTAATAAGAATAGGACATAATAAGGCAATGTTTTTAATTATTGAGCGAAAATGGCAAATGGATGGTAAATAATCTATTTTGTTGATCTCAGCATTCTATAATTCTACGATTTTGGAACTATTATATTATATTTTTATAGATAAATTAAAGATAAATATTAAAAAAAAAAATATGAAATGAAAAACATTCGTTATAACAATACTCAGCAACCAGCTCACAACAACATAATATAATCAACACTGACATGTAAAAAATAATTAAATCTATGAATCATTCTATTTTTTTTATTTTATAAATTAAATTGTTTTTAGTACTTCCAAGTACTACTTTCTTACTAAATAACTTTTTAACCAAAAAATATTTATGTAATTGAATTTCTTTAACTAAAATTAACAGGTAATACGAGTTTGAATATCAATCATTTTTAATCTTACAATGATAATTCTATGACCAAAATGATAACATAAGAATTATTACTATCCAGAATGCAATACGTGTTTATTTATATCAAATGGTAATAGCAATCATTAAAAAAAATTGAGTATTGTTATAACTAAATTTTTCATTAACAACTACTTTTAGTAGACTTTGAACATAAAAGTGCAATACAATATGAATAATAAATTTTTGGATATAAAAATACTATAACAATATTATAACAATTTGCTATTATCATAAAATATAAAAATATTAAAATTATAAATTAATAAAACATAAATATGTTTACATATCGCCAATTTTATTCTGATATTTTATTTCATACACATTTCATTTACTATAAAAATTACTGTTGATAACATTAAATATTATACAAAATTTTTAATTTACCTTTGTTTTTTAAAAATTCAATAAATTTAATGAAAACGACATAAAAAAAGAATTTACGGGATTCAACAAAAGTACACTATATATTTATTCAACAATAAATATGCTATACAAGGTAATATTTTTCAAAATAAGATTTAATGACAAAAAAAAATCTATTTTAAAATTAGTATGTAATATATAGTAAACTCGTGAAATATTTTATCATAAATATAAATTATTACTTAACAATATATTTACTAAAACGTTATCTAATAAATTTGGATTTGTTTTATAATAAAATAAAGTTATTGCTTCTTTGTTTAATATAAAAATTATAAATTAAAAAAAAATATATAGGTACATTTTCAAATAATATAAAATGTAAATCAGTTTAACAGTAAGTTAATTACTTATAAAAAGGCAACTTGGGGCAGCAACTCATTAAAAAATTGACTTAAAAAGTAGTTCTATAAAGAAAAAAAAAATGTAAATACTAGTTCAAATACTGGAATGTTTCCTTAATTCAATAGTTACATTTTTAACATAGGAATGCCATTTTACTTTAGATAAAAATCATATTAATTTTAGAATTGTTTCATTTGATATGATTAATATCACATATTAGCTGCTCTTTATTAATTTCAGTTAGGAGTAATTTAATAAATTTATAATTTAATAAATTTAGTTTTAAGAATTAGAAACAAATCGCTATTAATATATAGTTATTATGTTTTCACCATATTATAAACATATCATAAACATTAACAAATAACACATAATTTAAATTCATAATTTTAAATAGCTGCAGGTTGGACATAGTTGGCTGGTAACATGCCGGATTTTCCTGTTCTCTGAACAACACCAGTCATCCAACCATCATCAATAGCAGCACAATTTACAATTAAATCTCCATCAGTAAATGAAACTTCATCCAAATCTTGGGCTTCATAATCATACATAGCTCGGTAAACCCTCTTAAATTAAAATAATATAACAATTCAGTTATTCTGACACCTATTTTTTTAACCAATAATAGAAATAGCAACAAATACATACCCCAAAGTTGTAATTTTTGCTTTCAGAATAATTGGTATACTTAACACCACCATAAGGTTGTTGCTTTTTAATTGGATCATAGTCAGCAATTGAACCAATTTGATGATTGTTAAAGGCATTGTTAACTATAAAATTGTTCAAATTATTAATGTATTATATTAATTAATATAAATTCAAAACTATATAATTAATATAGTATAATAATAAAATGTTTAAAATTATTTTTATTCTAGTGGTAAGTATATAGTTTAAATACTTTAATAATTTAATTAATATTTAAATAATATTAGTTTTTAACTTCGGATATAATACTCCAAAAAATTTGTTTAAATATTTAAATTAAACTTTAAGTATAATTTTCACACAGTTTTATTTAAACAATTAAAGTTAACCCATTTAGTATACATAATACTACTATAAAAAAATGTAGTAAATTATATAATAAAATATTTTTGGACCAGTTATACACTACAATTTACCAAGAACTACAAATTATTATGTTAAATGCAGTTTTTATCAAAAAAATGTTCAAATGAAATTAATAAAAAAAAAAAGTTTTTTATGTAATGCAGAATTTATAACAAAATTAAAACAAATTTCAATGCTTAACTAATACTATAATCAAAAACAAAGTAGTAATAGAAATTCAAATTAAATATCAAAATACGTCAGACTTTAGTTCTAAAAAAAATATAGTTTTTTTTTTAAATAATATAATACATAATATACTATTGGTATATAAGCCAAGGACCTCCAGTCAAATATATAAATTACTTCATTTCCATTATTATTTTATTGATTTATACAATATTAATCATATCAGTACAATGTTAAAATTTATACAAGTGAATACTTTGTGTAGCTGTAAAATTAAAATGTATCTTAATCAGTTTACCTGATTCAAAAATAAAGAATTAATTAAATCTAATAATTATTAACAATTATTTTAGAGGAAATATAGATTAAATTGAAAAATTATGTCAATAATATATACACTAAGAGAAATCATTCATATACTATATAACATTATAATTTAACACAATCACATTTTTATTTATTTAAAATTGTCAACTAGTTTAATAACCAATAATATTCAACTAGAAATAAACTTCCTAAATATACATTATAAACTTTATTTTTAAAATTTAAAATATAAGAAAACTTACCTAAATCTCCTCCATCAGATGAATAAATTAAAGTAGATGATTGACGATTTAAACATGCAGGAATTTTAGCCGATGAATCTTCTCTAGAATGATATGGATTATTTTCAACTTTTTGGGATGTATATCTAGTATTCCCAGAGTTAAAATGTTGTTGCGCTTTATTCTGTTTAACAGCATTATTCTGATCATCAGTTTGAATAGGTTTGTTCACAACAATATTCTTAGCTATATAATTTGAATAAAAAAATAATGTATATAAACCAAATGTGTTTAATTCAATTTAATTACCTGTTGCTTCATTAATATTTGTTGCGTTGTTTCCATTACTTAAATTTCGGCGTTGTTCCATCTCTGCTTTCTTCAAAAAATCTCCATGATATGCTGCATTACTATAAAACAACAAATAATTTATAAAAATCAATAGTTAATGGTAAATATATTTTTAATTTTTACAATAAAAGCTAACATAAAATATTTAAAAACTAAAACTTAAATATTTACATTAATCAATGTTTACCTTATAATTTTTGAATTAGCTTTTATTCTTAAAGTTTCTGGATCATCTGCAACTTGAGTTAATTTTCCTTTAGTTTTTTCAAATTCTGCATGATACTGTGCCTACAATACAATAATAATAAAAAAAGTAAGAAATATTTTTATTTTTCTAATATAGTGAATTTTGTTAACAAAAAAAAAAAATCCAAAAGACAATAGCTATAAGAAACCCAATACTCTTTATATATTTATTTTATGTGCATAATTCTTTTAATATATTTAATTCTAGGAATCAATAGTACTACAAATGTTAACATTAAAATAAATGCAATTCTAATATTCAAACAAAAAAAAAAAAATAATAAATAAATGTGACTAGTTAAAAATTATTGAAACTACAATAAACACTCCATATTTAAAGAAAATTATTAATAGATAGTAAAAATAATAAAATAAAATGAACTTTTATATAAAAAATACATTAATAACAATTCATAGTATAATGTATAATCAATGATACAAATACATTTAAATATTCTTTAAATACTCACCAAAAGTTAACTATCCATAAAGATTGCATGAAATAATATATAATATTTGAGTACATGAGGATTGAAAGTTAATTAATCAAAATATTTTGTACAACTTATATTAATAACAATCTATAGTTAAATTAACTTACATTTGATTGTAATCTGGTATTTTCAGCAATCCTTTTTAACTCTGGTGTTTCAGCAACAGTAGTATGTTTTGCTTTTGGAATGTGTCTGAAACAAAATTAATGATAAAATTGATGATTTATGTAAACTATAATTTGGACCATGTATTTTTTGAAACATTAGTGACTAATGAAACAAAAATTTAAATATTAAACATTTTAATTAATATTATCTGACAAGAGTATTTCATTTACCCATTTAAATACCATTACATAGTTTAATCATTTTCTGATTATTAACAAGGAATTTATCACTTAAGTCTATTTTATCCATTATACTAATGTCATAATCATATGTACACATATCATAATTATTCTAATAAGTCTTATTCATTAAATTTGTGTTTTGTAACTATTTAAGTTCCTGCAATTTAAAAAATAGTAGATTGAAGCAGAAAAATATAGAAAGTTCTGTAATATGTTTTTATGTATATATTTTTAATAGTTATAATTTAATAAAAAATAAGATATAAGCAGTACTGCAACTTTGGACGGCAGCAATGTGCAAACAATTCTCGCCCAGTTCTCGGTTACTATATATATAAAAAAAAAAAAAAGCAGTACTGCAACTAGATAGAAAAAGGCTTTGATGTAGTAAATTAATTAGTCCCCCCTAATTTAAATTAAGTTTATATGAAAATTGAAGATATACATGTCATATTTTCTTTCAAATTTGAATAATTACTCTATGAAACAATAGACAAAAATAATTAACAGATAATTAATAAACATACAAAGTAAAAAGTAAATTTAATTTAATATTATAAAATCGTATTGCATATTGGGTAAATTATTATTATACTTTAATAATGATCATAAATAATATTTAAAAATTAAATTTATCGCAATTTTCAATTATTTAAAAAAATATATAGTCTCAGAATTGTTCCAGAATTCCAAGGCCCTCTGTGTTATGGTGATCCGGGGCATTGTCCCATTTTGCCTTACAATAGCTATGCCAGTTAGTAAAAGTATTTTTTAAAAAATGTTATACAAACAAATTATAGAATATGGGTTCTAAAATCCTTATTTTATCTTGTTTTAATATTTTATTAAAATTAAATCTTATTTATGAAATCATGTAAAAATATAATTTGGTTACTACAAAAATAAAATCAGAATATGAAACTTTTATAAAAAATGAATTAACCAAATTATGTCTAAAGTTTAAATTTAAAAGGAAAACATAAATTTATGTTATAAAAAGACAATTTAAAAATCAAATTTGGTAATTTTTTAGCTAAAAAGTAAATCAGTTAAAATTCTATATATAGGTACATAAGTATAAAATATCAATTTTAATTACTTAGTTTTATATGATAAGTTAAACTATTTTGTTGAATTTGTATTTTAAAAGTAATTTTAAATAATAATATTTATAACAATATAGTATAAATACTATTATTAATGTACATAAACAAAATAAATGATGCATACAGCTAACAGCTAATATAACATCAACTTATTTGGAGGGGAGGTTTATACAAAGGTTTATATACAGGTTTATATAAAGGGTTATACAAAATAAATAAAATATTTTGTTAACTACAACAAAATATAATTTTGCGAGTTGATTTGTTTTGATGAATATTTTTCAAATGTAACTTAATCAATAACGCTGCAATTGACAAAAATTAAAAATCGCTCATAATATAACTGACTACAGCAAAATTGTAGGGTACATTTTTTTTAAAAGATTTAAAAAAATTTTAAAAAATATTCTTATCAAAAATAATATAAAATGCATTTATATGATTCTAAATAAATTAATAATAATAAAAACATATTTCTAATACTAAAATTAAAAAAAAAAAAAAATCCTATTATTTATAAGTTAATTACACAATAATGTATAATTTTTATAATGTACCTTCAACTAATTTTAATGTCTGATAAAAACATTTTTAGTTTTATAAATTTTAATTATATTAATGATATATAATTAAATAATTAAAACTAAACAAAACCGATAATAATTTCATCATAAATCAAATAAGATTAAATAACTCAATAAGTTATACTTTTTCATACATCAAAAGTGAACTATATATTAATTAATTATAATAGTTTTTTACTATTTTCTCCAGTTTTTATATTTTTTTTATATTTATAGATACACAGATTAACATTATTATAATTTCATATTAGTTTCCAGAAACAAATATAAAATAGTTACTCTGATATAAAAATAGAAAATGGATAAAAAATATAACTGTTTTTGAGTACAATCAAATTAATTATAGATATTATAATTTATAAAAAACATCAAAAGTTAACATAAATAATTGTCATAAGTTTAAAACTGTAGACTATAATTGTAAAGTCTATTTTCTATTATTGTATGTTTGTATGCATTTTTTGGATGTTTAGCATTAGTTTAATCTTTACTACAGTGAAATACTTGACTAATATTTAGTACTAGTATAATCAAATGATTTAGCTCGTTAACACCAAAAGTAAAACCATATAAACATATTCTACAGTAGCATTATAAATATGATATGATAAGTATTGTTCTAAAAATCCAAAGAAGAAGAAGAAGAAGAAGAAGTATTGTTCTATTGTATAAATTAATCACACTTGTTGACAATAATTTAATTGGCTAGTTTAGGAATATCAAGTACAAAGTTAGAAAAATTATAAATTTATAAAATACAATTACAGTGTACTTACGCTTCACAAAAGGGTTCTTTATTGAATCCTTTGTAATTTCTCATATTCAATGTCATGCCACAAGACTGACATTTGAAGCATTGTTTGTGCCAAACCTATAATGATACAAAAATATTAACTGAAAAATATTTTCTTAGTTTAGATTGGTCTAGGCAGAGGTTCCTATCTGAGCCCAATAAGCTTTGTTATAAAATTTAATACAATAATAAATACCATCAAGATAAAAGTATCAGCTGTGGTCTGGCCCAAGTGTTGATAAAACGTAAATAGGAAAAATATTAGGTAATTTCATTGAATTAAATGAATAACAAACTATTTTAAATTATAAGTGCTAAATTTAATTAAATAAAAAATAAAAAAAAAGTTAAGATGAATTCAATTATGTAGGTACTTAGTAAAAAAATTAAATCAGATTTTATGATGTTGAAAAATTATTCAAAATGAACAGAGAAATAATAAAACTGCAAATACATAAAAACACAAAAACCTTAAAATTAACAAATGAAGTATCAAGCATATTATAATACTTTTATAATTTCATTGACAACAGTTACACGATAGGAATTATTTTAAATTACAAATAATTAAAATAGATTAAATTATCTTTTTCTAATAATATGCTTACTCTGTTAAATGAGTTAGAACTATTTTAGTGAAACAATTCTTCTGCTATGTTTATTTTTTCACAGATTAAACTTGTTCAATATAATTAGGTACCTATCTACCTATACATCTCATATAATTTGTAAATATTTTATTAAAAGCTATCCTGAACTGCAGATCCCCATATACTATACATAAAATCAATGTTTTATACATAAATATTGTTTATATTCTCTATGCCTGCAAAAAACCGGGGATCTGCTGATTTCTTTATTATATGATACCCAGGCCAACCCAGTTCTTGATCTAAAATATTAAGTATACAAAACACACGTAATTAAACCAACTGGGACTATAATATAAAAGCATTTACCTTGTCCAGACATTTCAGTTCTTCTATTGGATATACGACCTTCTCACATCTGGCGCACTTTTTGTTCATCTTTAAAATGGATACAAAAACACGCAAAAGACAATAAGTATTACTTGGACGACGACAGTACGTATTTGAGTGGACAAAAATTATAATTGTTGACAAGCCAGACGTAAATTCACGGCGATGACGACGATGGAACACGACTTGATGTAGGAATACAACAACCACTTGTGCGTATTTTATCGTTTCACAGTAAAGGCAAGACAGCAAGCGAAACGGTTGAAACAAAGCTGCACGGAATACGGAACGTTACAAAATGCGTAAAATAATTTTACGTTGCGAAAAACACGTCCGACGGACACTTCGAACGACAACAAAAATCACAAGCCGAACATGTACGCGGAGGCACTTACTTGGGTAGAATTCGAATCGCTCTTGGTTCGAACACTGGAACCGACGATGATATTAAATTGTTTTCTGTTGCTCTCCTCACGCTCTCTCTTTGTTCGGCGTCGTCCGCATACGGGTCGCCACCGCGTTCAACAGAGCACTACAATATATTAATATTAATTGACAGCAATAATGGTCCAGGAGGAACACGGCGCTTGTCTACGGCCCTATATTATTATTATTATTATTATTTTTCGTAATAATGATAATATGATTTTCCCTTTCACTTCCTACCGATGATCTCATTCGGGGCGGTGGCGAAAGTAGGTGGGGTTCGGCGGCGTTGGCGGTATGCGCGCACTCGAATAATAATAATAATAATAATAATAATCATACAGAGTGTTTCAAATGGAACGCACGACGACGTGGTAGTGCTATTATTTTTCCAGTTTTTTCAAGTTTTCGATCTGTGACGTTAGGTACGCTCGTCGCGTCCCGATAACCTGTTGCGATTGGACCGTCGGCAGAACGCACGGCATCCAGGTACGCTCGGTCGAACAGTTTGGATTTTGCGTTGTATTCCTTCCCTATCCTTGCAGGCGTGCCCGTGTTGCTCGCTACGACACACACCTTATGAGTACACGACGTTTATGGTCTGTTGCTCCGACCGTATGTGTGCGTGTGCGTAACAATATTTTTTTTTATCTTATCGTGAATACTATCGGGAACCGCTAGAAAACCGAAATACCTATTACTCATAGTGTTATCACTTTGATCTAGGCCTCGGAATTTATAGGAATCTCGTTTTAATTTTTCTCACGTAATCTCGATTTGTAGCCAATTTATTTCCCGTAGGTAAACACCTTACGAATCGAAGGCATAAATCCAACGTGCAAAATATGTATTTTCACATACCTAGTGTTATTATCGATTTTAGCACATGATTTTTTCAAATATTTTAATCTTTGACGATTTATAATGAAATATTTCATTTTTATTATGTTCTACAGTGAACCTATACACATTTGCGCCAACTAAAATTTCGGGTCGAGTCTGAAATGATTTGGGTTTTTGCTTTCGACTTTTTTTTTCTCATGTACCAGTGTAATTACATAAATTATATTGCAATTCATTTTTATAATAATATAATTTTGCAAAAAATAAAAAACCTCTATGCAATACTACAATCGAATGTTAGGCTTCACCTACTTAACATTTATTTTCATATAATGGTTTTACATAAATATATGATATAACACGCAATATTTATAATTAGTTATGTATTAATTATTATACCGGTTTTAATATTAATGAACTAAAAAAATATATTTGAGTTCATTAACTAGATAGTAAATTCAGACTCGAGTTAGGTTATTTTTCTGTCATAATATAGTCAGTCCAAATGCATAGTTTCCCTTTCCATAGTATTCGCTTATTTTTGAACATTAATATTGATTATTTTTGTTTATTATATTAACATTTTTAAGTATTTAATAATTTGTTTACAGCAGAGTATCATAAATAGGTACATAATTTAAGTATTAAAAATAATTATTAACTATGTATTTCTATTACAAGAAATCATATGAAATATAAATCAACATGCTATTCATTTAAATTTACATTAAAGATTAAATAATCATTTTCTTGATAAAAACTTAACAATCAATGATAAGTGTATAATTATGATCTGGGTTTGGAAATTCTAGCAAATGCATATTAATCTTGGTTCATCCTAGAACAACCAAAGTAAGATACAAATATGTTTTACACTACTCTGATATCATACACAAAATTTAATTTAGCTATTTTTTGCATATTTACGAGTTTTACTGCTATTTTACTAATTTAGGGTTTATAGTGCTATTTTTGAGTATAATTTCACATAATACAGGAAATAATTACATTTTGTTAATAATAATGGTATTTACTTGGTTATATTTTTATGAATATTTGAATTATTAGAAATAAATAGACCTCATCAAACATTAATTTATGTTTTCATCGACAATTTGATGTATTAATAGTTAGTGACGTCATTGTTTTCCCTTATAGTATCATTGCATTAGATTATTAAACATTTCAATAATCCAGGGTAATTTCTAATTTTATATAAAATAATTTAATTATTAGTACACTTTTACAAATATATTTAATTAATTTAAAATTTTTGTTAACAGTTTATAATATATAACCAGTCCGGACATCTATGACTCCAAAAATTTGTGAAATTACATTTAATTTTTTTCCTAATAAATTTATAATTTTTTCAAGTTAAATGCATATTTTTTTATTTTTCGTGCTATTTATAGCGCATATTTTAGAGTTTTTAAGTGCGCATTTAAGAACTAAAAAGTAAAAATTTTTGGTGCTACAACTTCCGAGCCCTGATTAAGACCATAGATATAGGCGTGCGCATGGGTGTGGCTTATAGGACTATAGCCACTTGAGACTATTTTTTAGGTATGTACTAGGTACTTAGGTAAAAAGGGCTAATAACTCTTTTTTTTGGAAAATCGAAAGTTTTTTTTATCAATTTCATCAAATTATAAAAAAATAAAAATTGCCTTGACTGGCGTTCATTGATAATCAGATTATACATCAGTTTTTCTAATAAATTTTATTTCTACTTATGTTTTGTACATCTATTTTTTTTTTTTTTTAAGGCGAGGTTTTATAAGGGGGTGAGTGATAAAAAAAAAAATAAAAGCCACATCGGAAACAGAATCTACGCACGCCTATGACCATAGAGTAAATAATGATCAGGGCTCTAAACAAAATGTATACATAGGCAAAATCTAAATTTGCCACCTTTTCGTTTTTGATTTCAAAAAAATATGTTTTTATTCAACTACCTATAGACAATTAATTAATTACATTTAAATGATAAGAATTAAAATTGTTATTACATTTAAATAGTCCACATTTGTATTAAAATTTAAAAACCTTAAAATAATAAATTTTCTTCACCATAATGAACCCAACACTTTTAGTTTTTAAAAAAATTACAAATAATTGAAAAAGCATTGACTCTACTAGTATCATCAGCGCATAGCCAGGGTCGGACTAGCCCACCGGGAGATCGGGAAAATTCCCGAGGGAATTGTATTTTATTTATGTATTAGGCCCTCTTTACATGTGGCGATTGCCATGGCAATATGATTCGTACATGATTTATGCAATACGTAGATTGAGAGGACCACATATGAAATTGTCGTATGAATATTATTGATAGAAAATTAAACATTAAAATAGAGAATCTAAAGTTAAATGAATATGATAAAATACCCGTTGTTGACCTCTTACTATGATTTCAGCCGCGGTCGCTGTTCGCTTATCGCCGCGCAAGCCCGCCAAACAACAACACTAAATATTGTAGGCTATGACATTAATTATTATAAATTATTTTTAAATTGTACATTTTATTTGCTGTCTGTCCGTGTTCGCTGCTATACGTTTGTGCATAGTGCATATTATTATAATACGTATTACCAATTCGTAATATTATCACAGCGATTTGTGACATCGTACATTTGTACTACATAAACAGAAATCGACATCTTGAACTATTTTACAAAAACATTTTGTAATTTACAGTTTACAGCTTTACAAGTATGTTTTACCTTATAATAATACGTACATTATCAACATTTATTTATCATATATTAAATTAAAATGTTAGTTTGAATTCAAAGTTACATTTGAAATTGTTTGAAACTTATAGATACTTGTCATACTTAAAAATGTAAAATATAATAAAAATGTATATTTTATAAAGGTACCTATGTATTTAGTTTTTTTTAATAATACTAATTTAACAGTAAAAAATACTTTCCCTAGAATTAAACTTTTCAAAACGTTCACTGTAGGAGGTACCTTAGTATGAATCTTAACTATAGATGAAGACATTTTTTTTTAATATTTTTGATTTCTCACCCCCTAATTTTGTTCATTACTATAAGAAAGTAATTCGGGTGAAATTTGATCATGATTACTCACCCCATTCACGTGCCTCAAGAGCGTTAAATATTAGCGAAAAAGGGTTGTTTTGTCATTTTTTGAAAATATTCAAAAAAATATTGCATTTATCTTAAAAATGTGTAAAACATATATATTATAGATATTTATATTTTTAATAAAAAACATATTCATACAATTTCTTATAAATCTATTATTTCCCAAGAAAAATGATAAAATATCGAATATTTTATTTATTAAAAAAAAAACGATTTTTTAGTTATTTAAATATATTAAAATAATGGTTGATGATACGACAAAATATCATGTATACAATTGATAAAGAATTTGATTTACTAAAAAAAAGATAATTAGCATAAATTTCATTGGATTGAATTTTTTATTGTAACAGTCGGGTTAACGTGAAAAAATTTAATTTATCTAAAATGTTATAAAGTTAATTCAAGAGTTTCATTAATAATGCACGTTTTAATATAATACAGTTTATAGAATGTCTTATAAATCTATTATTATTATTATCTATTAATTATTATTTCATAAGAAAAATTATATAAAAGCAATTATTATTATAATTTCTTTAATTTTTTTTACATAGTTGATTTCTTTCAGTTATTTAAAAGTTGTTGGACAAGGTAGTTTTTTTTTACAATCTGGGAATCACCGACAATACTCGCTCACTACTTGCAGTACAGTAAATATTGCTTCTGGTTTTCGCTTTTAGTTATTAACTTGCTATAATCTTCTATTAATTTCACTCCTCACTCCGTAATATCATTAACTATAATTATTTACTAATTATTTTTCTTTTTTTATATTTTCCATTTTCGTTCCACAATTTCGGATCTAAATCTAAAAAGTTTAACATTATACCGCGAATCTATAAAAAAAAAATCCTAGATTGGACTGATACAAAATTATCGATATCTTTATTAACATAATCGTATATTTTATTTGATTATAAAATTATTCGTTTTTTGTATTCTGATTTGATATTAAAAGTCTTCACTGCTTTAACCATTTTTGCCTTTATTTTCAGTGATACATTGTTATCAAAAAATGATTAAAATGTTACTTTTGATGTTAGGTACCACAAATGACTACACATTTTTTTTAGTCTTAATTTTGAAATTTGTATATCAATTTCAAGGAAAACTTTGTTAATGTAATTACATTTTTTATAAAATGATAAACGACGATGTTCATATAGAAACAAAAATAAGTATATAATTTTGTAATTTAAATATTTACTAGATAGTACAAAAATACATTATTATTGTATATAACCATGTCGATTAGATAACCATAATATAATATAATGTACAATATTATTCTATGATTTACTATTAAATAATACAATGTTATTTTCTGTCAACTTCTACTAACCAAAGCAAACTAAATAATCGGTCGGGACACCGGGAAATACCTTTAATGCAGGAAGTGTACCGGTCAAACTGGGACGAATAGCAAGTCTAACCTAATGCAATTTATGGTTTGAAATTTTTTTTTTTCATTTATTTAAATGATTTTACATTTTTTTTTCCAAATACTAGATAATTAAGAGTGTTACATAAAAAATTCTAATAACATTCTTATTCTAATTATTATAATATTATTCAATATTTCTGTAGTACACTAGTATAGTGCAACAAAAAAAACGAAATAATTCTCATTTTTGATGTAATTTTACATTTATACACATTAGTTTCAGGTTTATATAAAAAAATACAAAACTGCCAAGTATAGTTCACTTGCACTAAATTTTTTGTGTTGGTCGCTGAATAAGAATATTTATAACTTCAGACTTACAACCGTTTACACAGATAACATTATAACTAAAACTGTAACTGCTTTAAGGTTACGTAATTTTTATTTGCAATCCATTGTAATCTATACAACAAATGCATTTGCGAGCCTAAGTACTATGATTAATATGATATTATATTGTTATTCTTTTTTTTTTTTACACAATGTACTCGTATTATACTATCAGTTTTCATTTAACGGTAAAAAATAGTCATTTTGCCGTGAACAAGATGGATTAAGCGGAAAATCAAGAGAGAGGACATGTTTAATACAGGCATCCTTATACTTCGAGGTTAAAGTGATTTTGTAGATATATGTGAAATCGTAAAAGAATAAATGTATTCTCAATCATGTATGCATTATGGAGTTTCTCCACGTCGGTGACTATAGGACATCGGTATGTGACACATACATAAGTGCATTTGATATGCAGTGAAGGGCATCGGCGATGAGTGATAACTTGTGATGGAAACTATATTGAGTTAACATCTTTTAGGCGTTTGCTTTTTTTCTTCTAACGGTTTAGTAAATATGAAAAACTCTGCCCCGTTGTAGGTTTTACACCAGCGAATAATGTTATTTCTTACTTAGAATAAAATTAAAAATACGTTTTCTTTAAAAAAAAGTATATTTTTTCTTATAATTTTATATTTTTTTTAGATTATTTTCGTTTTTTCTTCTAATTGGATTATTTATAATGTTATGTTATAATATTATCTATATGTATAATTGAAAAATCTTAATTTATTTATTAATTTTTTTATTATGAGTATTATAAGCTCATAATTGGTTTCAACAAGTATAATGTTTTATTTATATACAATGGTTGAATATTATTCGAATTTTAAGAGAAATCCTATTTTATATTTTAGATAGACCCGCAATCCGCATTATCAATGCAACAAACATTTTCCACGGAGAATGAATTTATACATCACATAAGCTATTGTCCTATAAAGTTCCTTTGTATTTTTCGTATTGGTTATATATATAATAATGCTCCCATCAATATTGTTGAGAGTATACTACGCCAACTAATGTCTGAATATGGACATTTTTATGATTTAGACGTTGATGGTGGGAAAGGATTCTAAGTATTAAGAAATAATTGAAATGTAGGTACCTATACATTTTTATTTTTTTACAAAAATATAAATTAAAATTATTTAATAAATTGATACCATTGTAAACATAAGGAATATTGTTAATAGTTACTTCAAAGTAATAAACTAATCGTCCGAGAGAAAACTAAATGTCTATTATAAAATAAGGCTAAAATTGAAACTTATAAAACTAATTACATTTAATACTTCGCGAAGTGCATGAGACTTGAAAGTATACGTAGTATACTTGTGAATTTTTGAAAATAATGTTTTAAGTATTAGACGTATATGTAGTATGTTCTACGGAAACACTACTGTATACATATATATTAATATAAAATAATAATATTTAAAGAACCATCCATATATTATTAGTAGAGTGGTATATTTAGGGGAGGATTAGGGAAATACATCTCTACCTTCTTTTTTTTAAAAAAAAATCCCGTGTTTTACTTCATTTATTTAAAATAAGATTGAAAATATCAATGTATAAATAAATAAACAAATAATTAATAATTAATTAAATAATTAATTCACGAGTGCTGACTATGTAATAATTTTTAATTTTATTTAAATTTTTTTCTATTTAATTATTAAAAATATTATATATTTATATTAATATGATTGTAGATAAGTTATAGTAATAATTAAAAATGTATAATATTTATTACCTATTGTCTTCTAAGAAGAGGGAGGAAAAAAAATAATAATATATCTCTCCTTGAAGAAATCCTGAATACACCAATATAATAGTAGGTATAACATAGAAGGCGTCAGTAATTATGTCATAAAATATGAAAATAAAAATTATGTAAAAATGATGAAGTAATTTATTAAAGTTAAAATTAGTTTCATATCTCACTCGTAAATTATCTATTTAACTTTTTTTTTTTATAAAATAAAGACCCTTGTGTAGTTAGTATTTTTGTTTTTATCCAGTATTCTATTATCTATAATTATGAGGAAAAGTTTAATTTTTTCATTAAACTTAATCATTTTGTTTTCATTTATTTGTTTTTAGGAACAGCACCTGTGTTCATTCTGACGTTACTATAGTTGACAACCATCCAAAAGGGCGTTAGTTCAGGTTTTTCAATAATTTTGCAATAATATGAATGTGTGAACATATGCCTATTGTTTAAAAGAAATATGTCAGTACGAGAGATGCATATTTGTTTGGGCGTAAGTCTGTTCCAATATAATACTATACAACAATAATACTTTTACAGCACCACCTATTTTCGATATAATATAATACTAACAAATAAAAAAATCTAACTGTATAAATTAATATGTAAATATTTACATAATAAATATATGTACTATTTGTAACTGTTTTTGACAATGTAAAATATTTTTATACCTAAAATAAAAATACATAAATAATTAAATGTTTTAATCATGTTTACAATACTAAGGTACTACATAATATAAATTTGATTTTTCGTTAACGTTTAGCTTAAATTTAAACTAGGAGAATTTTTTAAAAACGAAAACACTTATCCAAGCAACCATATTTATGTACATTTTCTAAAATTATAAAAATATTATAAAAAATATTTTCCTATCTAAAAATAAATTGGTATCTAAATTCTTGGATATTTTTAAAAAAAATAGATTTATTGGTCTAAGTTTTTGTACATAGATATAACTTTTAGATTATGAAGTTTGCTTTGTCGTAATTATTATTAAATATTTATATACATATATAACTTATGTTAAAGAACAAGTTTTTTTTGAAAATCGTTCTAAAAAAATATAAAGCTTTTGTAAAATAAGATCGTGGGTTAGTAGATTTTCTCGATTGTTATTGTCATGAGTCATACAAACCTCATAAACAATAATAAACTTAAAATACAAATTAATAAATTTATGACATTGAAAAAATATATTGCCTGTGTGAAAAATATTATTAAACCAAGAACAAGTTTTCTATGAAGTAATCAATAAATTACTACATACATCTAATAATTCAATATGTTTTAATATTTATTAATGAGATACAATTATTAAACTTAATGTGTACAACATATTCGTATTATACACTCTTTCATAAGATTTAGTTGTGTTGGACACTATGTATTTGATGATTCATTAAGTTGATAGGCCACTGGAAAAAAGCAACAGTATTATCATCCAACTTCAATCGTCGAATTAATTTTATTTTATGTCTAATTTTAGCTTGATTTAAAATAAATAAACTATACCAATCAATCACATGTTAATTTAATAGTACGCTATGTAAGTAAAATAAAAATCTGACTATAGTAATATAATAACATAACATAAGATTAAGATATATGTTGTTTGATTTCAGTATTTATATTAGTAAGTAATGATTATATATTCATACAATAATAAAAAGATCAGGATTATGAACACTCTAAATACATAGTTATATTTTTATATTTCTTAATTGCTTACAAATAATTTATATTAAATAATATAATAATTACTGTACATTATATATAACAATTATTATATAGTCATTATTGTATGTTAATTAATTATAATAAATTGACATACATACATTTTAATTCAGTTGAAAATAATTAAAATAATTGATTATAATTATATTTATTTATTTATTTTAAGATAATCCATCAAATTATAAAGGATGTTCTGTCCATATAAAAATCAAATTCTTAATTATCAATAAAAACTAAAATAAAAGGCTACAAAATATATATTTATATGACAAGGAAATACATTATATATATAGTCTATTGTAAAATCGAACCGGAGTTATCAACATTTAATATTTGAATGTCCTTTCCATTATTAACAGTTAAATAAAAATAATGTTTCAATTTTTTACATTAACGTTTGGTCTGAACGTTAAAACAATCAGATCATTTTTATTCTCTTCTTTAGTTTCATCAATAATATTTTGATGAAATTAATGTAATAATAGGTAAATTTTCGAATTAAAATATTATAATATAATAAAACAACCGTACCTAAGACTTTAACATTATTAAACTAATTTTATTTATATTATAGATGATAAGTAAATATAATTTTAACATTACAATTTGTAATTAATTGTTAAAGTAGATTTTTTAAATAAAAAAAAAAAAAAAGAATCAAACTGCGTTCAAAAAATTAAATTATAGTTATAAACTAGATTAAAATATAGAGTAATTCAGACGAATGTAGACATATCCATAAAGAGAGCAACTCCATGACAGTGTAGTTAAAAATTATACTGTCGACGGATAGCTCTCTTGATAGTTTAAGTCTTTATAGCTTGATAGATTAAAATTAATTATGGATAATTTTTAGTGTCCCAACTTAATTTATTTTCGAACTAGTCCTTTGCATATTTTATGCAAACATTAATTAAACAAAATAATAATGAAGCCTAACCATCGATGACTATATTATTTAATCGTCGAATGTTTATTTTAGTATTTGGAAACAGCAAATTTTCGCATGAAATTCTAAATTTGTAATATAAAATACATTTTGTGAGATTAAATAACTATAAACAAGATAATAAAAATAATATAATAACTAATACTATACTTAAAATATAGTGTACATTATAATTGTATGATTAATTAAATAACACTTAAAAAGTAATTATAAAAAATATAAATCAAAGAGATTGTACATCGAAGAACACCTTACAGCTAAAATTTTACTATATAATGTTAAAATTTAAAATACCATACTTATTTCAAATGAATTCAGCAATTCTGTAGGCTTATTTACAATTTTTAGAACATTTGATATTTTCATATTTTTATTTATTAAAGCTGCAACAACAATAGTTAATGGCTGAGATAATATTACTGCTATTATTAACAATAATAATCATATAGATATAATGATACAATTTGTAATAGTTTAAGAATAATAATAACATTTCTCATTATAAGCCTGAGAAGTTAGAACAATTTCTTAAGCTCAATATCCTATACGAACATTATGCAATTATTATACATATTATAATATTGAATATTCATATAATATTCAATACCGTTAATTTTACATGTTTTTAGAAGAAGTTCATTTGTCTTATTTTTTTACACACATTTGACATACTAAATTCACTACTGCATATTTAAGTGATATAGTTTCTCAACTTTTTCTATTTGAGTAAATTTACTTAAACAACAGTTTAAAGGTGAAAATATTATCTAAAATTTATTGCGAATGAATTTTTTTATATTTAAAGTTTTACGAAAAATACACATACTTTTTGAATTATGTTTATCTTGCATGGAATTCTGTATAAAACAAAATAACGAAAAAAAAAACCACCGAAAGAATAAAAATAATATTATTTTGAACTTTTATTGTATCATTAACAAAAATAATTTAGTAAAATATTGAAAATTACGTAAATCGAGATGGTATCGATCATCGGTTTTTTTTGTGTTTGGGACAATGCAAGTATAAAACGGGTACCTACTTGTTTTACATTTTTAAAAATTAAATTAGAAATCCTGAATGAAATATATCAAAACTATTTAGAAGACAGGAATTTAGTCGATTACAACTAAATCCATAGAAAGATTAAATATAATTTATTGAAAGTATGATAAAATAAAAGTATAACGTAGAATTATTTATTTATTATAGAATAATTATTATTAGCATAATTTGGTCGAGGAAATGCACTAAATAAATATATTTAACGCTGTTTAATAAAAATTATTAAGAATTCAAAATAAGAAGTATAATTGATTTTGGAATTATTTGAAAAAGTGATCTTAACACACATGTTTAAGTGATCGCTAATTATTTATTCATTATTCACCAAAAATAATTGTTTTAAATAAAATTTAATTAAAAAAATGTCATTACATTTTTTTTAGTTTCTTAAATCATCGAAAATTTTAATATTTAAACTGTATCAATCAACTTTCATAAATTATGTACTCAATTTAAATGGAAAATATAAATATTTATTTAATTACTTGGAAGATTTAACTTAATAATCACTTATACTTTTTCTCTATTTATATAAACAATAAAGTAAAGTACGTATAATGTATTTTTTTTCTATGATATAAATACCCACAAAATTATCAACTTATTGTTAAATTTAAAATATCAACTTCTACGGTGGAAATTATTATAATATAATCAGTTATCATTTTTATTTAATTAATTACCTAGATATTGACTAAAAATTAAATAAAGTTAGAAAACATCTGAAAAAAGTAGAAACTACCAGTAATTCATATTTTAATGAGGTTTAAATTCTAAATATTTATTTGAAAATTTTAGCATACGTTATTAAAATACAAAAACATTCAATATGCTTAGTATCTAGGTTAGGAATATTTCGTTTATATAATAATTGCGAAATAATCTAATTTTATTTATAGGTATGTCTTTTTATTTAATTTATTATTATCGATTAGAATGTAGAAGGTATACAAGGTATAAGATAAACAAAGTGTGACATTTCAAAAATTACAAGCATATTATTATTTTCATTAATTTTAGTAAACACTGTTTTTTTTTCTGTGTATAATTTATATTGATATTAAGTTAAAATAAAAACACAACAATTTTTTATAATTTTTTGTATTAAATATTAGTTTATTTACTTAGTTTAATTTTTGTTTGAATAATTCTAAATAGTATTTTTATATTATTCAAAACAAAATAGGTATTTTATAATATTCTCTAACCTGATGAATAAAATAATAGAACAACTTCTAATTTCTAAAAGATTTTTGATCAAAAATTGAGTTACTTAGATGAAAAAAAGAACAAAATAATCTTATCAAATAAAATAAAATGGTATTGAAAATATTTATATAAACATCTATTGTAAAAGTTAAAAGAAAATCAGTTTGTGTTTTTATTGCTACCTAAACAAAATGTCTCAAAATACAATTTATATCTATCAATGTTATCACGCATCGAATTGATAACCGTAAGACATATAATTATTCAAAGAATATGATACGAAAATATACGTGTAGTGCACAATAAATAATATTAAATGATAATTTAAAGTATTAATAACCTTCAAATTATGATTCAAAAAATTAACACGGATTAAGAATAAAAATGTTGGTATAAGTTAACATACTATGTTTTTTAATCGTGTATATTAATCAACTGTAAAATCATAAAATCCATTAAACCGAAAATAATGATTAAAAAATTTAATATTTCAGGAATCTACAGGAAACTTTTGCAACAAATTCAAATGTCATTAAAAGCACATGCCAAAATTATATTGATAGTAACCTTTGTATGGAAAAATGTTATAAATTTTAGATAGTATAAAATTATTATAGCTAATAGATGAAAAATAAATTTAAATATTATTAAGCCGTAAAAAAATGTATAAATTAATATCAATACTAAAACCCATTTTTTTTCGACAAAATTCAAGAAGATATTTGAAAATCTACAACCATAGATACTAAAATATTGAAAATGTAAACTTTAAAATGTATATCCTTTAGCATTAATATTGAAACTAATTATGTTAATAATTTATAAGTATAATGTGTTAATTTGAAGTATATAGATACATTATACATACTTTAGAGCGTGTTTTTTTTTAATTTGCGTTAATAATAAATATTGTATTAATCTAACCTAATAATAATTTAAATTAATAATATTATGAACACTTATATGATAATCTGTATAAAAATTAAGAACAATCTTTACTTGTAATCAAACCGAGCCGTTGCGTACGAAGCTAATTTCTTTTGCGACATCAATATATTTTACGTTTCGGTACACACTATATTTCATCCTTGTGAAACAGTAAACATATATGGTACTTGAGGAGTTAACGAAAAACTACCAGAACCACAAATAAAAATGAAATGAACCGTTTTCATAATTTACCGAGGTAGTTATAACAGCTTGCCGTAAAAAAAAAAAAAAATACACCACGCCTATTTATCTTTATTTCGGCCTGTAATGTTAGGTGACACACGTATATGATCCACCTACCTCCTAAAAAAATTAAATACAGTTAATGTTATTATAAATATTTAACTGTACACGTTTATCCCTCCATCATTATAATCGAAACTACACAACTCGGTAAGCCATATAAATATTTCAAATACTACATTTGAGGAAACTAAACAGTGCAAAGATTTTCAGTATCACAGTAACATATTACATTTTCTCTAAAATACAATTATTATAATAAGTGAATTATGTACATTGTAGAATGGATGATTTTAATTTGATTGGATAAGATTGGATTTGCTTGTTGATAATATGTGGGTTTGGCGAATACTAAATTATTAATTCTTTTTTTTTCAGACTGCCAAGTTGGCTCAAGATCAATTCGCCAGTGCCATTATTAGAATAAGTACCTACTCAATTAGTGTTTAGCTTACATGAAAATGGACTTAATTTGAAATACTTATATTTTTTATCAGAAAAAAAGTATAATGATTTAATTTTTGTTAAATTAAAATATAAATTGATGAATAAAAATTATCGTTTCATTGATGTGTAAATAAATGCTTGAATACAATTTTTTTTCATTATCAATTTTACCTAAGGTTTCTTAGAAGTTTTGGCTTACTCCAGAGTTCATAAGTTAAACTTTAGGTTATATTTCTAATGTACGTATTATATCTACCGTGTATAAAAACGTTTATACTTTAGCATGCATGCTAGTAAGTTGAGTATTAAAATATTCATTCGTCTCAAAGATTAATTATCTATGTATAATTATTATTATTTAATACGTAGACAGAACATTTGAAAACACAGTTATTCGAATAATAATATATTATATTTTATATTTTTCATAAACCTGTATGTTTGAATAAAATCTAATTTTGTGTTTGCAAAGCAGCGGAACAAAAGATGACGAATGACCACCTCGCGATAAATGTTTTCGAATAGCTCAAATCTACTTATTTAAACATTACCTCTTCATTTTTTCACCTCTACGGAACCAATTTGATACATCTATCTGCACAGAACTTTCGTACTTTTGGCTGAATCACGCATACATCAACGACATCATTAAATTGCTTTACTTTGAACGGTTTGAAGCGATTTGTTCGGTAGTTTGTCTTGTAAACGAGCGATAATACACCTGAATGCACTTACAGATCATTCTCCCGTCCTTTTTTACATTACGGTGAAGAATTGTATAGATATTTCATCGTCGGGTTCGATACTCCAATGAGACAGGATTTATCACGATAAATCGGAAATAATACTTAACAAATCGAATCCGTAGTAATTTTTTTATTTATTAAGGGGAACGAGACGATAAAAATACTTCTAATTCGCTTCATCTGAACTGGAATACTGCTCTCGCATATCATTGACAATATTATGTATATATATAAAATACGCATTTGAATAATTGATAACAGATTGATTCGCACATTATTAATGTTAAATAGTGTTGTGCCACCAAGTAGGTAACAAACACTATCATATATACTCATGACATTTGAACTTTACATTCGATTACGTTTTGTTTGTGAGATTTACAGACTTAGTGTACATTTACCGTATATAGTATCATGCCGATGAGAAAAAAACAACACACCAGCCAGAACGTATTATATAATATGATATGTTGTACTTCTAACATTTTACTAATTATTACCGTTGATATCAATAAAACATATTATAACTGTTGTATATTTTCCGTGTACACTATAGTAATTTCGTTTCGAAAGTTTAAGTTGGCCAAAAACCAAAGTAAACAACTACATAAATGGTATATATGTGTAAATACTATAGACACGTATATGACACACACTATTTTTTTACATTTAATTGTACAAGTGTTTAAAAACACATTTCAACTATGTATATTTTGAGCTATATAGGGGTTTCATACCGAAATTTGCAATGCTTAATCAAAAATTTTTATTCCAGCTTATAATTTTGCTTACTAAACGTAAATTACTGACGAATTTGTGTATCTTTATAAAAAAAATACTATTTTTGGTATCGGACACACTATGAGTATAAAAATTAGTTATTATGAAAATCAAACAAAAGAAATATATACCTATGGTCATAGGCGGAACTACATATGATTGAAGGCGAAATTTTCCGCGGGTATCATCGCTAAAGGGGCCTCGCAATAAAATTCAGTACCGTTTAAAAAAATGTCAAGTAAATAAAATCATGGAAAATTGAAATAATACAAAGTATACTGATTAATGATTACTGAACGTGTATACGGATTATCCAATGACAACACGAAAGTGTTTAGACTAATATTAATAAATGTGGAAAATACATTATAGGAGTAATTTTTCTAACTTGTTAAAGGTATTTTACTTGTTTCTTATATTACTGGTTATCGTAGAAAGTGTCGAAAAGCTATTCTAAAGTCTAAAATTAATCAAAAATTGTTTAAGAAGCATCATGTCCTAAACGTGGCTTAGAGTAGTCTTGCGATGATTTCGATAGAAATTGAGTTGAAAAAATAAAAAATTGAACGTTATTGATGAAGACGTTTGCTTCAAGATCGTAGCAGAAAAATATAATTTTTATTGTATTTTAATTTTCATTTGCCATAAATACAAAATTATTATTGTTATTGTAACAATAATTCAATACAATATTCATTTATTATGAATATTTAATCATTTTTTTATCGCATACAAATAAAAGATCAATGTTTATTAAGTTGGATTACAGATATAAGTAATAAGGAATTCCAAAAAAATTTGTATCGTTATTGTGTATCGTTTCGTTTCCCACAACAAATCTCAATTTATATCGAATACACGAAAAATATAAAATAAATAAATATAACTGGATATTATGCAATTTAAATTATTCAATATATAAATAAATAAACAAATAGTTTTAAATACTATACTCTACTATACAGTACGGTCGGTTTTGAATCAAAAATTCATCATCGGGTGTAAACAAAGTCAATAAAATCGCGACTTTATTGACTGTTCATAGTATACATAACGACGAATTTTTAATTTGAAACCGGTCGTACTTTACAAATATAATAATACTCCAAGCTAAACATTAACTTGTTTATTTGTATATTTATTTATATATTATTTACAAGTATTTACCATTTACTAATTTTTTATTATTTTATTATTTAAGTTATTTATTTAAGAACATATAAGTATACAATATTTTGGAAACTATATCTATTGCGTATATGTAAATAATATATACATTCATTTATTTATTTAATAAAAACACAAAAAAAAAATTTAAACTCAAACCAAGAATAACTTCAAAATACCCCACTGGGCACAATATGGTCAGTGTCATCTAAAATAAGGGCCCAAAGGACTTAAGTTGGCACCTAGGGATTAAATGTTCCAAATTTACAAACATAACATTTTATTTACAAAATATTATGATTTTATATTATTTTATTTTAAATTTTATTATAAGTAAATATCGAATTCAAAGTATTAAAATTAGCTTTTTATAAAAATAAGGGAATACTATCAATGAAAAGAAAAATTGCTATTTTCGTCATCAAATGACATGAGAAGTGGATAAAGTTTAGATAAAATGTTGAATGTAAAAATATAAACAATATGCTGGTATACAAGCCAGAATAAAAGAAAAATGTAAATTTGCTGTTTTTGTTCCATACGCATCAAATTCTTTAAATTTGGTTGAGGTTCTTGTAGCAGAATGTGTCATGGAAGCAGTAAGTTATTTTTAATTTGTACAAAAATTGTATAGTTTATATATTCAAAGGTCCCCTGTTTAATGAATATATTAAACTGCGTTACGTTTATCATTCAATATTAATTAGATGCTAAAGTAATTATTGTAATGCCTATTAATAATATTGCAAATATTTAATAATTTATTATTAATTTATATCAAAAGTAAGTTATAGAGTTTCTTTAAAAAAATTGTATTATATTTTATGAATCAAGAATAAAATACTAATATGTTTAAATATATTTGATGTTGTTGTTATTGTCAACAGAACTACCACATCTAATGAAACATTGATATTTCCGACCATATAAATAAGTAATTACTAGCCACCTGCTGAATAGTAAATTTACATCAAAACATCATGTATTATTATAACAATAATATAAAATAAATCATTTAGTATAGGTAGTATCGAATGTAAATTGTTTGAATATTGTTTAATTATTAACGTCATCGTATATACGAGTATTGATTAAAATAATATACAGGAAAAAAATTAAAGAGTTAAAGATTAATAACCAATGAGTGCTCTCGAATAAAACATTTAAAACCAGACCGGATAAATATAGGCAAATAAGTATTGTTTTTTTCTCATGGTGGATAAAAGCAAACATTTTCCAAATAACTAACGATTGTATCGTTTGCATACACAGTCGGTTCAGAACAACCGTTATGAAATCTTACTATAGCAATACGTATATATGTACCTAAACGAACAAATATATGTATTACGTTGTATATATTATAGGGTTAAAACAAGAGCCAAGTACACTATTTAGTATTTTGTGAGAATATAGATTCATTAGGGTCTCTTGTCATTGTTAATTGTTAAAAAATGTATACATACATCCAAGCGTGTCATATATTCACAATTGTCCCATTGTCGTGGAACTCCCTTTGTCAACAAAATGTTTATAATGAAAATACTCGCTCCCCATTATCATTACACAGTAAGTTATACGCGGGTTAGGTTGTCCATACGATACATTATGGTTTAAACGAAATTTTCATACTTGTTCGTGTTCATTTGCATTTAGATAATATTTTTATGTCGTCGAAGGTATTTCCAACACAGTATAAAGTTCATATTATAAATGTACGTGTGCTGATCAAATATTATATGATTATCAACATGTATTTTATACATATAAACGGCGATACTTATACAGTGTATAATATACACGTAATCCAGTATTAGGAATACTATGAATGTATTGCTATGGCATGTATTATACTTATATTATTGTAATTGAAATCGCAATGCCTATATTAAATTTGGGCGCAAACAATTAATATATGTGAATAAAGTGATTAAGTATTTCAAAATTTAAAAAGGAACAAATTAAACCTGTGGTTTTTTTAAATAAATTAACTCATCAAGACTGCTATGAAACTATTATAATATTATTAATATATTATAATTACTATTTATTATAATTACTATCAATAATTTATAATTACTATATAATTAAATATTTATTTGACACCCTTTATCATCAATATTTTTAATTGCTGGAGGAGGGAGTTGCAATGTAATATTTATTTTTTCGTAATCATTATTCTTGATTATAAATCTTATTAACAAATTTTCAAAATATAACTCAATTATAACGGTACCTATTTAAGTAAGGTTATTTTCAATATTTTATCCAAAATTAACGAAAAACTAAACAAAAATTTGTTAAAATTTAATAATTTTATATTAATTTTATAAAACAAGCATAATAAATATAAAAATAAGTCACACTTGTAGAATAATTTCAAAATTGTTTTCAGCATTTATTTTATAAGCTATTAGTTTAAACTTTAAAGTGAAAACTACTTGTTTAAAATTTTATATAATGAAATTATGAATCTAATAAAAATTGAAAAAGTTTATAGCAAAAACATATGTAACATTAAGTTTTCGATCCTCTCAAAAAATCAAAATATCTAACAAGTAAAGGGAATTGACGTATAATAACTGTTTTAGGTAAACAAATTTTTAAAATACAGTGCAAAATATTATATACCTACCTATAAATAATTATATTATTTACGGACACTAAAGACCATATCTGTAAATTTCAATATTTAAAAGTGACATACATTATTTTAAATATACAGAGTAAAATTTAAAAAATTAAATTAAATTTATTCTCTATGAACTTATTATATATAATCTATACTATTATACATAAACGTTAATGTTTACACTCAATCGGTAAAAACGTTGAAGACATTATATTGATTTGAAACATATATTGGACAATGTTTTCAAGTATGAAGTAGAATTTAAAAATGAAGCTAAGCTATATTATAGTTGATTAATGTTTAGTATTACTTTCACACTGAATAACAATTTCACTGGATGTGAACAGAAAAGTAAATAAATATATTGTAAGTATATTGTAAGTCAAGATATCATTAGCTTTATAAAATAATTTAATGGTTTCTGTAAATGGCTAAATCATATTATCAACATTTATCGTATTAAGGTTAAACATACTTTTAAATGCTAGTAATGTAAATAAAACGCAGTAACTAATTTATAATTTTTGAATCATTATTACACATATTTATACGTAATTTATATAGAATTATATTTAATAGTTGTTAACATAATAACGTACATATGCGTGAAGTTCGTAATTTATAGTTTATACCATAGATCATATTATAGATTTTAATATCCATACTTTTTGTTAACATTTTTTAAATGTAAAACTTTTTTATAGCTATTAAAATAAAAATATTATATTAAATAATTGACACTTCATTTCCAACCAATTTTAAATTCAATAATTGTTGTGTCCAAAAATACGCAAGCACATAAATACTATTTATTTGTAAAATTTATAGTTATTGTTCTGATACTCAATACTTGTTTTTAAATATATAACTTTGAATCACTCAATAAAAATTGTTTCTTTTTTTTTGCCAAATGTTCTCTTAGTTTTGTGGATAGCAGGTTTTTCGTTTTACTTAATATTATATTGAAATATTAGAGAAATAATGATTCAAGGAGAAATAGAAAATTATTTTATCCGAATTTGATTTTATATTATATGTTCATCTCCACTTTATCAATAAATTTTTATAAGAAGTTGTTATTTCCTTGTTTTGGTTTTAATGGAATTACTAACATTTAATGTATGATCGAGAAGTTGATGCGGTATCACTTACCATTTTGTCTAATGAATTATTAAACATCGCGAGTGCCGTAATTTCTTTGTCATTAATATATTATGTAATTTCATGTGAAGGGTACCTAAGTATTTCCTTTAAATTTTTCGCCTTTAGTTATACATATGCTCATCAATATACTGTATAGATGCTTTGTCAAGTTGTTATAAATCAAGAAGATTGTATTTCAAAGCAGAATATAGTATTTTACAATAGTTTGAAGTTCTTTAAACGTTTTGAATTTTTTAAATTAAAATTTATATATCTGTACATGTATGTATATATATATACATGTATGTAGCTATAAAAATATGTATAGTATTTTTAGAGACTGTTTTTGAATACTTCTCCTTTTGGGTATCCTAAAATCGTTTAATTCTTGCAGATTATCTACTCAAATTTTTACTATTTATTATTTTATTATAAAAAAAACAAAAAAAGACTAAACATAATTATTATTAATTATTTTTTAAACAAATCCTAGAAATAATATCAACAGTTGTAATTTTTATTAAATACTACTATTCATTTAGCAAATGTTCAATATTCAACATCAAACTCGTATAAAACAAATATAATAATTAAACCATTAAATTTCTTTTAAATTTTTTACGAATTAAGAATTACATTATTTGCTTATTTAACTTATTCCTAACAATTTTTTAAGTATTATTTTATTTTAGTTTAATATTTCATATCAAGACGTTTTTTATCGAAATTATAAATTATTTTTATATATCTACATCAATTAACCAGAATATATTTTTTAATTGTAATAAATAAATTTATAATTCTTGGACTTTGTAATTTATATATTAAATAAGGTTTATGATTTTTGAAAATATAGGTATAGTAAATAATAAAAAAAAATATTTAAATATTTGTATTATTTCTAAATAAGTATCAAACTATTATAAATTTACTAGAAATACCAAATATAACATTTATATATATATATATATACTAGCTGACCCAGCAAACGTTGTTTTGTTATATATATTTTTTAGAATAAAAATAACTAACTTATTGTAAGTATGTTAGGATGGTGTCTATGATTGAAAAAGGAATGGATCCTAGTAGACGATGACGGCCTATAAGAATTAATTTATTTTTATTTTATTTAATTATTTATTTTTTTACTTTACATGGAAGGCATGCGTCTTTAAACGTCAAATACTGTTGTCCACTTATTTTGTGTATATTTTAAAATGATAATGGGCCTGTGACGTTAATCAATAACAGTCGCAGATAGAAGTATTTAGTCTGCCTTGAATTAAATGTATATACTTGGCCCAAAGTGTTTGATTTAAATAAAAATTTAATAAAAATAAATTAAATAAAAATATAATACAATTTAAATAATTTATTAATAATTGCAATTAAAGGACTATAATTCAGAAAATGTAATAAAATTCAAAAATGCTAGAAATATTTCCAGACATAGGTATATACTTGCAGATATAAGTATACAGTTTAATACTCAGATAATAGCAGATTTGATTTAAATATTTGTCAATTGAAATTTACTATGTTATTTTAAAATCACAATCATTTCAATAAGTATTTATTTATAATTTAATTACAACATAAGTTTAATTTATTTCTATGCACGTTCTAATATTAATAAAGGTAATATATTTTTTATTTATTAATTTATATTATAATATAGTATGACCAAGTTTTAATGAACGAAATATCAAGCTATAGTATACTTATCATTTTTACTTGTATTATATTATGCTCTCTATATATTTTTATATTATTGAACAATAACTTTTTAAGGCATAACTATTGTTTAACCATTTCACGTATAGTAATAAAATAGATGAAGAAATTATTAAACGGCTAGAGTCTCTTTTTTAACTAATATACTTTTAATATTGTCAAAGTATAAAAAAAAAAAAATTTTTAACAAAATTTATTAACTTGATCCGACACAATACCCAGTATTTTTCAACTATAAATTTTAATTTAAGTTTAAAATCATTATTTGAATTATAAATTATTAAATTTAATAATAAAAATCATAATTTTTCAATTTTTTTTTTCTTTTGTAATTTTCTTACTTTCATTTTTTTAAAAATGCGAAAATGAAAACATTTCTACTGAAAGAGTAATTTTTATAAATGTAAAAAATAACTAACCCCACAAACATTTTACAGATATTTATAAAAAAAATAATTGAAATGAAGTTTTCTTTTTCCATCTAAATGTTATAGAATCTTAATATTTTCAAAATATAATTGAACACAATTTCATAATTTTGTTGAATACGTTATTTGTTATGCTCATAAAACAATTATTTTAATACGTACTAATACATCGTATTTGAATAATTATTTATTTGAAAATTGAGTGTGATACAGTTTTAACTTTAAATTATCTGGACCACCTTGAAATATTGATACCTATCTGGCTACCTAGTAACAATATACAATTTCAGTGCTTTATATACACAACATATATCATTATACTAATGAGACCTAATATAAATAATCTTAATGAAACAAATATATTTTCCACGTCACGTTAGTTAACCAGTAATGCATAACGAACAATATGAATGTACGTCGTTATTAAGGATATTCAAAAAAAATGTCATAGGAACTTGCTATTTGAATATTCATTTCTCATTATGTACAAGCCAGCAAACAAATACTAAACAATTAAGTATTGAAACGTCTAAGCATTATACGATGTATATTGTATATATAATACATATACATATTATATATATAATACATGATTGGGAACAAGTGAAAAGATTTTTTTTTGAAATTTAAAAACCTTTTTTGTTTTCTTTTTCATGGAACGAACCGTCAAAGAATTACACTGAGAATAGATTTTGTCAATTTACCAGGACATTTAAAAAAAATTCCAATATCTTCGTTGAATTTGTTAAAAAAATATTGAAACTTAAATTAAAACTGGGTCTATATAGTATATTAAAAACATAAGATTTTTGTTTCCTACATTTTTAAATTTAAATAATTTTTTTTTTTAAAAACTAGTTTATAGAAAAATAATGTAAAATCAACTATCTACATATACATAGAATTTTTAATGATTGAAGCCTTTATAAGGATATTTTAATGACTATTGAGTTAATCATTTAATATATATAGTAGGTAACTAATAATTTATATCTATTGGCTCTAATTTTTTCCAGAATTTCAGGAAAATAAAACTATTTTAAATGATTCTATAAAGAAATTATATTTTACCTAATCTAACCATATCGTCAATTTTTTAATTTTAAAATATCAAATGAGACATTTGGTAAAAGGAAAGATACACCTATTTTATTAATCACATTTGTTTTCAGTATTTTGTAATTAATATTAATAACTGGTCAGTGTAAAATATAATTTTAATTATTTTCACTTTTCTTTTAGACTTTTATTATACATTATTACATGTATTATCATGATGTGTGTTTCTTTTTTTTTTTGTGTCTATGTACACGATTTCGTCCAGAAGGGTTGTTAAAATTATTACAATCATGGAAGGTTTCTGATAAAAAATGGTTTAGTTGCTATTCTAATTTAGGTCATTTTTTGAATTTCACAACAGTTTTTCAAATAAATGAGGAAAACCTACAACAATTACAAAAAAATTTAACCAATTTCGAGTTTTAACACGGCACCAATTATTTAGTCGTTCATTATTCCATTAGTCTTTACAGAATTATAAAGAAAACTGTGTACAACATTTTTCATTGGGTATTCTTTGACGCTAATTAAATAATTTTTACAGAAAAGTTGCAAAAAGTTTTATTAGTGTTAAAAAATAAACTGACGAAATCGGGTATTTCAACGAATTTTGATTATACAATATAAGTTACTTGTTTTATATATTCCATAAATATTAATTATTTTATTTTATTATTTTCATATTACTTACTCATTTCCAAATTATAACAAGAATTTAGAATTTGAAACGGTATTTTTAAACCTAAATATTGATTTAAAGGTTAAAAATACCGTTTCAAATTCCAAATATTTGTTATGATTTGGAAATCAATAATTAATGTGGGTTAATAATCGTAATTTTGCTACTAAAAGAGTCATTAGACTTTGTATGCCAAGGGTCTCTATATAGTCAAAGACGGCTCTGTATGCCGTACATTTAAATTCTGTCTGGGAATAATTTTTTAATAGAAAATTTTTTTATAAACACTATATTTTATTTATCGAGGAAAACGGTATAAGCTCAATACACAAATTAATTATGTACAGTTTGAAGTCCGAATGTTGAAACGTAAACAACGAAAGAAAATATGAACAAAAATTAATATATCTAGTACCACTTACCTGTATGCAAATGTGAAAAAAATAGTTGATCATTAAACACAGAAAACTATGTATCTGAAATATAATTTACACGATCACACAAAAATAATCGATAGTAATAGTTACCGTCTCGGTGATGGATATTTGAATGGTTTTTAGTTCAAATAGTTACGCGCGCGACATCAACATTATCACATAATATATTGCTTATAATATAACCTAGAAAGTTTTTATTAACCGCTGAAATGTATTTTCGACAATATTTAAAGATAACACCGTGTAAACATTATATTGTGATAACATACGTTTTAGTTTTTCAAATCGAATACAAATTATTTCTACCTAAACTATTTATTTAATTTATTGTTTGATATACATTTAATTTAACGATGGCTTCTAGTGACAGCGAAGATGATCGCAGGGAGCGTGATAAATTTGCCGAAAGGCTGAAGAGAAAAGACAAAGATAGAACGCGTAATGTTGCTATTCCTCGTTCTGGTAATGTACTATAAATATTTTTTTTTTTAAACATTGCTATGTACTATTTCAACAATCAACAACATAATACCAACGAATTCCAAAAATATTTATATATATATTGTATCAGTTAAACAGAAGTATTCATCTTGATTTAATGATGTTGACATTCTATAAACAACAATACATTTTTATTCAATACATCTTGATATTTTTTTTCACTACAATATATTTTATATTATACATATTCATTTTTATCTAGATAAAAAAGCTTATGAAGAAGCAGCAAAAAGATTAAAATTAGAAAATGAACGTGAAAAAGAAACGGTCATACCTAGACTCCGGATCGAATCACGTCGTAAATATCTTGAAAAAAGAAAAGAAGATAAAGTTACTGAACTTGAAGCTGACATCATAGATGATGAATATTTATTTGATGCTGAAGAGTAGGTTTTAAATTTCTGTTTAATATAAAGTAGAGTTATCTTATGTTATTTTAATATTTATGCAGCTTAACACAGCGTGAACTTATTGAACGTGAACACAAAAAGAAGTTATTAGTCCTTGCAAAAGAACATGAAAAAGCTAGAGAACTTGAAAATATTCAACGCTACCATATGCCACAAGATATCAAAGTTGATCAGATGCAATATGAAATGGAGGTGGAAAAAACTTCAACTACAGAACAACAAAAATGGGAAGAAGAACAAATGTCTAGTGGTGTTTATAAATTTGGTGCCAAAAAACAACAAGAAAAAGAACAGTATGAATTATTAATCGATAATCAAATAGAATTTATCCAAACTGCTAATATACCTGGAACAGATGATGTATATTTCTTTATAATTACTTAAGATTTATAAATATTCGTTTAACTTTTTTTTAAATTTAATTATTTTAGGAAAAACCAGAAATTACCGAAAAACAACGTAAAAAACTTAACATCGAAGAAACAAAAAAAAGTTTACCAATTTATAAATTCAAAAAAGATTTAATACAAGCTATCAAAGACCATCAAGTAATAGTTTTAATTGTTTAATTAATTTCATTTAAAGCATTAAATTATATTGAATAATCTAAATCACTTTTGTTTTACTTAGATACTTATCATTGAAGGTGAGACTGGTTCTGGAAAGACTACACAAATTCCACAGTATTTATACGAAGCTGGTTTCACTGATAATGATAAAAGAATTGGATGTACACAACCAAGAAGAGTTGCTGCAATGTCTGTTGCAGCTCGAGTTGCCGAAGAAATGTCTGTTAAACTTGGAAATGAAGTAATATAATTTATATCTCAAGTATTTATAAAAATAAAATGATTAAAATCATACCATTTTTAGGTTGGTTATAGTATACGTTTTGAAGATTGCACTTCAGAGCGTACAATAATTAAATATATGACTGATGGAACATTGCATAGAGAATTTTTGTCAGAACCTGATTTACAGTCTTATAGTGTGATGATTGTTGATGAAGCTCATGAACGTACATTGCACACAGATATTCTATTTGGTTTAGTGAAAGATGTAATACGTTTCAGACCAGATTTAAAGCTGTTAATTTCTAGTGCCACTTTAGATGCACAAAAATTTTCTGAGTTCTTTGATGATGCTCCTATATTTAGAATACCTGGTAAATATTTTTTAATTTTCTATGTTCGTATTTATTTGTAATATTTTTTGTTTGTATATACTAGGAAGGCGTTTTCCTGTCGATATATACTATACAAAAGCACCAGAAGCTGATTACATTGATGCCTGTGTCGTATCTATACTACAAATACATGTAACACAGCCCCTTGGAGATATATTAGTCTTTTTAACTGGACAAGAAGAAATTGAAACTTGTAATGAACTCTTACAAGAACGTGTCCGTAGACTTGGATCTCAAATTAAAGAACTAATTATACTACCAGTTTATAGTAATTTACCAACAGATATGCAAGCTAAAATTTTTGAGCCTACGCCTCCCAATGCTAGAAAAGTAATTTAAAAAAAATTTAGTTGGTATATGAAATAAAAAAATTATTTTAAAATGTTATAGGTAGTTTTGGCCACAAATATAGCAGAAACATCTTTAACAATTGATAATATAATTTATGTTATTGATCCAGGTTTCTGTAAGCAAAATAATTTCAATTCTCGTACTGGAATGGAATCTTTAGTAGTAGTTCCAATATCAAAAGTTAGTTTTTGTTAAATATTTTAATAAATATGAAATATTTAATAAATAAATATTTATTTTTTATTTTTTTTTAATTATGTATTCTATGTCAACTATTTAGGCTAGTGCTAATCAAAGAGCTGGGCGGGCTGGTCGAGTGGCTGCTGGTAAATGTTTCCGTCTATACACAGCATGGGCTTATAAGAGTGAACTAGATGATAATACCGTTCCAGAAATACAGAGAATTAATTTGGGTAATGCCGTGTTAATGCTTAAGGCTCTTGGTATTAATGATTTAATACATTTTGATTTCTTGGATCCTCCTCCACATGAAACACTAGTCAGTAAATTAACTTATTAATAACCGAAAATAGTTGCTTAACCTACCTATTTTTATAGGTGCTAGCTTTAGAACAGCTTTATGCATTGGGTGCATTGAATCATAAAGGTGAATTGACTAAATTAGGACGTCGTATGGCTGAATTTCCATTAGACCCACTAATGGCCAAAATGCTGTTAGCTTCTGAAAAGTAAGCTAAGCTTATAAAAATTATACACATGTGTTTATATAATATAATAATAATAATAATAAAAGTTGTATTAAGTAAATTTCACATTATCTTATGTAAAATCAGTACTAATTTCTAACAGTAACAGTCACTTATAATTTTAATTTAGTTAGAGAAGTAATAAATTCCTCATTGTATAATATCATTACAGTACCTACTTAGAGTTCTGGGATTTTTTTTATGTATATTTACTAGAACCAGTAAATTCCATTTTTTAACTATAATTAAATACTTTTTTCTGCGTATAATACATATTTTTATTTTTCAGATATAAATGTTCTGAAGAGATCGCTTCCATAGCTGCAATGTTAAGTGTAAATAGTGCTATATTTTACAGACCCAAAGATAAACTTGTCTTAGCCGATACAGCTCGTAAAAATTTTTTTGTTCATGGTGGTGATCATTTAGCTTTGTTAAACATTTATAATCAATGGGCTAATACTGACTTTAGTACAAATTGGTGTTATGAAAATTATATTCAACATAGATCAATGCGTAGAGCTCGTGATGTTAGAGATCAATTGGTCGGATTAATGCAACGTGTAGAAATGGAGATTGTTTCAAATCCAACTGAAACTGTTAATATTCGAAAAGTAAAACATTAATTTTTTAAAATATCTACAAAATTGTAATATTTAATTTTTGTAGGCTATAACAGCTGGTTATTTTTATCATATTGCAAGATTATCAAAAGGACATTATCGCACTGTTAAACATAATCAAACTGTTATGATACATCCAAATAGTAGCTTATTTGAAGAACTTCCTCGATGGGTTTTATACCACGAGTTAGTGTTTACAACTAAAGAATTCATGAGACAAGTGACAGAAATTGAGAGTAAATGGCTGCTCGAAGTTGCTCCACATTATTATCAAGATAGAGAACTTGAAGATTCAACCAATAAAAAATTACCAAAGACATTAGGGAAAACAAATTCTGAACTTAAAAATTACTAATTAAGTGAGTATATTTGTACATATATTTCATACCTATTATATAGGTATTCATAAAATTTAAATTTAAGATAACACTTATGTAGTTGAACCTTAAAAACAA
>NW_020273606.1:1924057-1935819 GCF_003268045.1 Sipha flava
AAATTTAAATTTAAGATAACACTTATGTAGTTGAACCTTAAAAACAATTTTATTGTTAAAGGTTACCAAAATCTCATGTTTTTATCTTATTTACATATTGTATAAATAAAAAAATTGATATTGACTGCTCTAAATTTAAAATGTGTGAACCAATTTTAAATTAAAATGTTTTTAAATGACATCAAATATTTAAATTTCTATTATAAAATTGAAATAAACAAATGAAATGTATTTAATTACACTATGTAACATAGTTATATGTTTAGTTTAAAATTCAATGACATCAATAAATTTAACATTATAACTGCAGTTAAATATCTTTGATATATAAAACTGTAGTTCATACATGAATTAAAATAAATTTTACTGCTGTAAGATTATAATTATTCTTTTTAGTGTCAAGTTTATGATTATATTAATATTTTAGTTACTATAATTGTTGTATACTTAAAATAATTGTAAAAATAATTATATATGAATTGCATAATATTTATTGATTAAAGTTATATGCTCTTTGAACTTATATTATCTGTTTTTTAACTTTTTAAAACATTTTATCTTAAATATTATGTGTACACAGTTTAATTATGAGAATATACTATTATCATACAGTTAAAAATCAAAAGACTTATTCATAGACTGTGTAATATTGTAGTAATAATTAATAATTTTCAAGCCTAGGACGCATGACACAAAACAGAATGAAAAATGTCATTACTTGGACGTGTATTTATCTTGAATATGGTATATTATATGTTAATATATTGGTAACTAAATAAAGTAAGTATAATTTTTAATAGTAATAATATAAATACTGTAAGAATTCTCAATTGGTTGTCGAATAGGGGATAAATACCATAAAATAAATTACCCATAGCACTTCTTACCTACAAACATCAATAAAAATTAAAATTAAATATTCTGTTTTTTTTTTTTTTTTTTATCTTCGTTTGAAAACTCTAACACCAACCTACAATACTTTATACAGTTTTTTTTAACTTAATTCAGAAATAATATTTACACAATTAATACGAATAAGGATTAATATAGAGTGAAAACTGTCTAAAGCGGACCCTGAATAAAACGGAAAATTATCCAATACGGAATTTTTCTATGGTCCCGGCACGTTCCAATAGTTTTATACAGACGCTGAACCTCAATAAAACGGAAGCTTCTTAACGCGGAAACAGAACGATTTTGTAAGTCCCATGCAAGTAAAAACCTTGCATAAACCGGAAAAATGACACGCGTGTGTGTACTATAAACCAAAAATAATGTTATAAAAATCTATAAAATATTGATATGCATTTCGTTGTATGTACATTATTAAATAGTGATAAAGAAGATAAAAATTTTCTATACATATTTGTACAATATGTGTACATACAATGCATATTATCGCATAAACGATATGAACTTTCTTCTTTGTAACCGTGAAATAGTCATACACCAATAGTCGTACGTACACTTTTAATTATATCTTCCGTTAATCGTATTAAATATTAAAATGCTAAAATATAAGTGAAAAATATCAATTGATCGATATGAGTATAAAAGGATAGTTGAATAATCCGGAATTTTTCCGTTTTATTGAATAAAGCGGAATTTTTTTGTTGATCCCGTTTTAGGCAGTTTTCACTGTATTTATTAAAATAAATTATGTTTATTTTCTTATATTTTTCATTTTTAAATAAAATTAATAAAATTATATTGATATAATTATTAAGTAAAAATTAGTTATTGATTTATTTTATTCAATAACTAGATTATAGATATGAGTAAATTGTCCTTTTGATTTTTTAATTCAATTTAATAAAAACCTATTGTAATCTGTTAGTTATGATAATTTTCTAGTTTCTTCTAGATATTTGATCGAACTATATGTTAATTGAAAATTATTACATTCTTGAAAAAATTATAAAGCTAATAGGCGTCGTTCATAACCGCACACTTTCAAAAACAGTTCATCATTCAGAACCTCACACTTTTATATCTTAATCCCACATATTTTCACCAAATTAAACCGTTCAATACCGCACAAATGTATATATATATATATATATCAATTACTTATACATTTATCTAAAATAACATGAGTGCACCTCGAAACCGAGTGGGGTTATGATCGCCTAAGCTAACTAAATAAACGGAAATATTGCGCCCGTATACAAATACATAGGCAATATGTCCATTAACTACTACTTGCGTTTTCAAAACAATTTTATATCGACTGTTTTCAATAATTGATTTGTTGATATAAAACTAATCTAATTTTTTTTTAATTTACCAATTGTATCAAAATATAAAGTGTCACTGAACAATTATTAACAGCTAAATTTCATTAAATAGTTTTTACTAAAATAACGTTCCACGTTTTGTAGACTGATATCAATTCTTTATACATCAATTTTATTTCATAATACCATATTGTCAAATTTTACTAATAGAGCACTATTAGTAAAATATTTTCTTAAGCACTTTATTTTTACAAATATGTTTTAAAATTTCTTAGTCACTGGTGCTACTTTTTTTCTGATGTCAACTTATTTAAAGAATTCTGGTTTATATTATTTATGTATAGTGTTTATAAATTGCCTTTGATTTACGCTTATAAAAACGAAGGCCTTCTATAGTTGAAACGATATCTCAATAAACACATTACATATAATTACTATGAACAGTAGCGTAGATACAATTCTTTTCTGGGGGGGGGGGGGTTTAAGAAATAAGTTTTTAAGTGTTCGTAGTATATCTTAAAACGAGATCATATATAATATTACATTTAAAATAGTGTTATTATGTCCCGTATTAATAAAAATTATTTTGTTATTCAATTTTTAATATATACCTAATCATAGTAAAATCAAAATATTTTACTATAATATATAAATATTAATAAATAATAATCAAATATCAATAAAAAAAAATCTGTGGGGGGGGGGGTGGAAACCCCTTATACCCTCCCCGTAACTACGCCACTGACTATGAACATTATTTCTAAATGATCAGTATAAATACGAGAGTTTAATTTTATTAATTTTCAATTTGTCTCAATATCTTTTTATAATTTCTACCTACTTCAATATTTGTAATTAAAGATGAAACAATATTTACAGAAAATAAGTGAAGTATAAAAGTACAAAAGAAATTAATTAACAATATTTTTTGTATATTCGTAGTATTATTGAACAATATATAAATTAATAACTTTTGTGTATATTACAAAAGAAGTTTTTAACGATTTATATTTGATCTTTGTAATTCGTAAAATGAATAATAAAAGACTCGGTATACCGAGAGTCCAGCGTGATATAAGTGTAAACAACCTTTAAATACCGCACAACTATACTCTGATGTAACATTATCAAATCATAATAGTGATAATAATGACAATAAAGAATATGTATTTTTGATGATTCAGGTCATATTAATGTAGAATTTATATAACCGGGGGCCCGTTTAGGAAATGTTCAATAGACTCCGCTCCAACTTTCTACAATCTGTATTATTTACACAGACAATAATTATACAATAATTATACTTTCTTAATTATTGGTAAATAATACTTTTATCTATTAAAATAGGGTCATTTTGATTTTATTGTAAGAAAATGTTTACTGTTATAAATTTATGATGAAATTTAAGTTTATACTAGGTACCGAAAAAAGTGTCAAACTATCAAATAAATTAATTTTTTCATAAAAACGTGAATTTATTATTTCATTTACCTTGGTTAAAAAAAAAATTCATTAACACATTCATCAACTTACAAAATACATTTTAAATGATAAAAAAAATCACATTTTAAGATATATGTCACTTACCTAAACTAGTTCTGAAACTATGTATTTGGTTAATTAATGTAAAAATAATGTAAATCGTAAAGAAATTTCAGTATTTACTGAAAGTGTTCATTACTATTTGAGTATGATATGTAAATAGGGGAACAAAATATAACAATAAGAAATGACACATACACATACACACGTTTACGCGCATACAGGCACAAACATTAAATATAAGAAGGCCAGTTATCGACGATCCAGGGCTCTTTTTTCTTTCTTCCTATCATGGTCATCAAGAGACACAATTATAAAAATTTAATCAAATGTTCATAATAATAAGTTAAAATATAAATATTGATGTGCTTCTAAAAGTTTTAAAATAAAGTAATGAGTAGTGAATTAGAGAAGGAGTTTGTTTTTTTTTATTTTAACATAGTAGCGTACTACTTCATCCTACACTTATAATACAAGGTATAATCTCAACAGGAAGATCGCTATAAAAATCGGAGAGGTAATATACTAATTTATGATCATAATTACGTAACTAACACAGAGACGCATAATCATTCCCAGTAACCTTTTAATACTCCCCATTTAAAGTCCATTACAATATGTTTAGTGAAACAAAAGATAAACGTTTGGATTTTAAGTATATTGTTAAATTTTTATAAAGTTTTATAATTTTTTTTTTTTTTTGTAATTTTGTTATTTTCAAAGTTTTTATTTTTATTTTTCCAATAAAAAAACTGTTGACAATTTAAATTATAAATACTAATTTATATGTATTAAATGGGTTTAATCAAATAACTATTGTTAATATTATTTGTGTTCGATACTTTCCATAAATAAGCAATTTTATATCGCCTTCCCACGTCCAAAGCATACGAGCGGCCACTGTAGTATATTGTGTTACTAGTAAACAGTGGCAGCTTCAGTAAATTTGCCATGTGTAGCCAAACTACTAAAATTTATGCACACCCACCCACCAACAAAAGTAAGTGTTTTTGATATGCAAAAACATTTTTATAAAATTCTGTATACTATAAATCTGCCTACTAATAAATAATTTATATTGATTTATACATTATAGTAATAGGATAATCGCCACTGTACTCATTATGCAATCCGTTCTAAAAATAAAAAATAAAAATGTTGTAGTCCAAAAGGTAAAATAACCTAAATTAAAAAAAATCAAGTCCTCTTGACCATTCTGTCAAATCAAAACCAACTTTTTACCTTTTTTTTATATCCGTATAATTAATTATTTATTTATTAAAATGTTTATCATTATCAGGACTCCAACGAGTAGTTTTAAAGACTGTAAATCAGATATTTTAAACAATAACCTAGATAACCAATTTGTCATACCACCTATCACAAAATCTGAAACCAACTGTTTAAACGGCGGCCATTTGTAAAGAGGTCATAGTTCTGCTTTATGATATTCTAAATTCTAATAAATCATTGTTTTGTGAACGATTTTTTCAACTACATACGTCCTACACCCACAATTGATTATTAGTATTGGTATATATATATATATATATATGATTTTGTACAAATATTAAGTGTATATTGAATAAAACAAAATAATTATATTTATATATATTATAATTATAATAATTATATATATATATATTTATTAAACAAAACAAGTCATTGTACAATATGTAAAATTTAAGTAATATACAAATTATTGGTTTAAAAACAATACAAGTTTATTAAATTTATTTCGTTTACTAGTACAATTTATGGACAAGGAATGATTTTTGGAAAACGCATGGAATCTTATTTTTAAGTACATATTTACAATTAATTTTATTAATTCCAATTTATGTGAACTTTCTAGTATATTTTCCTCCTCACAATCTAATTCACCAAATATTAAACAATTTAGAGAAAAATAGTTTTTAATTATTATTACAATTTTTTTTGACATTTGTTCAACATTTAAATTAGTAAAATTACGAGTTAAAATAAAAATTATTTTTTCAGTCTTTTAAATGATTTCAAATACACTAGATGATACAAAAACTAACCCACCCATGTTTTTAAGATCAACCAACTTTGTATAAAAATCATTATGGCCATAGTTATGGTCTACTCTCATTTTTAATAAACTTTTTTTACAAGATATACAGAAAACTTTAGGTGAAATCTTTTTTACAAAAAAACCTGCAATATAATATAATCTATTTGATTTTTGATCATACAAATTAGGGCTCATGTTATTCATGATAAAAATTTTATTTAATAAATCCTCATCTCATAGATCATCATAATTAATTGTTTTCTATACACCCAGTATCTTGGTCATTGAAAGCTAACTAGAGGTTTTACTTTTTCTGTGCCCATTTAATATCAAAAATGTTTCCTACAGGATCTTCATCAAGAACAATACTATTTGCATTAGGTGAAGGGGTAATGTTTTTTTTTAAGATGATTTGTTTCATAGCAGAACGAAATTGAATAATATTAAGATTGTTATTTAGACCGTACCTTTTTCTTATACGAGAAAATAATAATTCTATATAATCCTGAGATAAACGATATATTAATATATATTTTAAACATTTATTATTTAGCAATGATTCTTTAGCAATAGAAAATACAGAAAGCACAGCAATAATTAGACCAATAATAAAGGTTTTTTTTTACCTAGATATAAAGGCTTGTAATTTAGATCAGTTAATGTAAATAAATACTGTACTAATGGTAATATAGATTTTTCTAGAAACACTATATTGTTAGTATTAATTGGTTTTTTACACCCTTTTGCAAACGGAATTCTACTATTCAAAAAATCAAATATTCTGTTAACTGTTCTAATAAATTTAATGGTTTCAGTGCAATTATCAAACTCAGAAAAATTTTCATTTTTAAAAAACTCTAAGGCAGAGGCAATAGATGCACTAAGAGTCTGCGCTGCGAGTTTCACTTTAATCTTGTTATTTTCCCATTCAATATGGGCTTTAGATAGTTTGTTAGCAAACTTAAGTCCTATAGTATCTTGGATTGTATGTAAAGCCTCAATATACTTTCAATCTATTACACCATCTTTAATTTTAATTTGTCTATAAGTACCTAATGCATTACGTGTGAGCTTAAGCATATGACACGCATCTGGGATAAAATAATTTTTTTGATCACTATGTAAAAAATAAGGTACTAAATTATGAATATTACCACAAATTTCACAACCAAGATATGAAAAAGAAGAAAAATTAGAAAATGTACCATCACACGTCACACTCCATACTCGAAGACCAGATTTGATTAAAAGATTTATAGCAGTTTTGATTAATTCAGCTTGAATATTGGCAAATGACTTAGTTTGTAAAAAATACCCTATAGGCCATTTCCATTTACTGTTAATTGATACCAACATGAATATAAGAGCTTCTGTAGCTGGAGTATCTACATTTTGTAGCTGTAAATCATTTCAAAAATCACAATACCCAACAAATTTTTCTTTTTTTGAATCCCAAAGAAGATTGACATACTATCAATAATTAAATTGCAATCCTTATCTCTAAAGGAAAATACTGAATACTTCTAAAACAAAAATATTAAAAAATAATAATTCAAAAGTAGTATATTGAATATAATTCATATAAACATAATCATGAAAAGCATAATGCAAGCATAATTATATAAAACAATGAGTTTAAAAAACTAAATATTCAGATGAAATATTTAAATGAATATCCTTTAATTATTATTAAAAACAAAGCAAAGATAGCATGTATTTACCTTCAGAATGTATAATCTTTAGACGAATTATAATGCTAAGTTAGAGCAAATCGTTTAAGCTCATCGGTATATCTACGTCCATGCGATAATTTTTTAGCATTTATAAGCTGATTTTTAAAAATTTCTAATGTCATACCATCAAATCGATCAAGTAATAAATTTTCAACGGAGTCATCAACAAAACCTTTTTTTTTTAAAGATCTTGTTAAATCCTTCAAATTTGAAATTCTTGATTGTTGCCTCCTAACTTTTTGTTGCAGAACTTTTACTTTATACCTCAAAGCGATAATAGTTAGATGAAGGGGCTTTTCTTCAGTTTGAACACTTTCATCAATTTTCAGATTTTGTTTTTTAACAGTTTCAACTCCAATATTATTTTCATTAGTTGTCATACACTGGTTTTCAATACTTGAAGTACTGACAGATGCGATTTCTTGTGATACTGTACGTTCAAGTTTTCTTCTAGGTTTTTTAGGAATAGTTTGGTAATATGAAGGTAATATTTCTTTTCATGGCCAGTAACCACTGTTTTAATAACTCAGGATTATTCAAAGGAAACCTGTAAAAATAAATAGTTGACAAAAACTATAATTTTAACAGTAAATATATTATGGTTATTATGAAGTAGAAGTATATGTATATATATTTATACACACACACACACACATATATATATATATATTGCAAACAAAAGTTATACAATTTTTTTCTGGTGGAATTCAATATTTGTACCAGCAACTACTTTAAAAGTATTTACTTAAATAGGTAATAATTTTGGCATAAATATAAAATTTGTACGGGAGGGTAGAACACCAAAACCCCCCTATGGACGCCCTTGTATGAAATAAACATATCGAATTACCTCTTGTACATAATATTCCCAAAATATTGCAATAAATACTTTTATTCATATACAAATGGTACTAATTGCCAATTAGTATAAACTGGTACAAATTAGTTACATTTTATGTATATTACACAATAATATTTTATCATTAACTCACCCAAATAATAACAACCCATCATTAGATTTACGGCGATTAGAACAGCCATAAGCTGCACATGAAACGGGCATGGTTTCCAAACACTAAAAATTAATATTATATAGGTAGGTACTTTTAACATAATATTATATTATAATATCTCATACAATGAGATTGGTCAAAAATAAAGTCGACACTTACCACTTATTACAATTTAAAACAAAAAAAAAAAAAAAATACAACACAAATAATAAAGAAGCCAGAACCCTAAACTTGTGAACTTGTCCGTTATATTTTGATTGTTATTTGTTGACCTGTTTGCAAATGGCGGAAATAACACTAGACCGACGCTCGCCGCTTCACTTTTGAGCGGTCAGTTCCTTATCTTTAAAATCTCTGCTATAGGTAAATTTGGTGACTTCTTATCTATGTTTTTTATGTATTTATAACAACATATCCATAGGTAACTTGTAACCAGTGGTACTCAACCTTATATCCATGAACTGCGGCTGCATCAAATGGTTTGGTGGTGGATGGTGGTACTCATACTACTCATATTAAGCTAGATATCCGGTATTTTACCTCTTAAGTATTAGCAGTGTTGTGCTCAGATAAAAAAATATATCTAGATAACGATAAGATAAATGAAATTTAAATTATCTAAATATATATAGATTGAGCAAAAATATTAACCTATCTAGATATAGATAAATAAAAATAATTTTTATTTAGATAAAAATTAGATACATTTTTTAATTTTGATATATAATAACAAAAAATTGTAACTAATGATTAAAAACATGGTTTTTTTTTTAAAAGTGTTTAATTAAAATAAAGACAATTAAATTTGATTAGCACCTTAGATAAGTATTAAATAATAAATATAATCAGAGCTCGTTTTGAAGGGGGTCGCAGGGGACGGAGTACCCCAACTAATTTTCAGAAATTTTAACGTTCCCCTACTATTATTACATTATAATTATAACGCTTAACAAGTTTTGGAGACGCTCTTTTTTTTGAGTAAATAGAGTCCCCCTTCTTTAATTTGACCAAGTCGAGCACTGAATATAACTGATATATAACCAACTCGTACTATAAATACTATAAATATTTTTAAATCTGAAGGAAATACAACATTTTTTAGAAAAATTAGTATTAATAATATTATATGTTTTATTTACAAACCTTAAAATTTAATTTAATCAAGATTTAAATTTGAATGGTTTAATAACATCAAACAAATTATTTGTAACATACTGTATTGTTTATTTATTTTTTATTCATAAAAATATATTTAAATTATTAATTACGTGTGACATTGTATTGCTGTTAACATGAGATTATGAAAGATTGAAGACATTAATACATAGTACAAGCATAATAATTAACAATGTTTGAACATAATTTTTCTAAAACAATATAACATAATATATTATATTATAAAAAGCAGAAGTTAGATGTATTTTTAACAAAATTAATTAGTTATTAACAAAAAAAAATTAAATGCAATGAATGTTATCTTTAACAAAAAAACATAAAATAATAAAACCAATAACAAGTAATTTTAAGTCTTATACCTACAACACAGAAGATTTTCAAAAGTTGAATTATCAAGACGATGTCGCCTCGATGTTAAAACTTGAACAGCACCATTAAACAACCTTTCTACAGTTGCTGATGAAGGAAAGGTTGTATTGTATTTTGAAAATATATTTTTGTTAACAGCAGGATATTAGTTTAATCAATCAAGCTCTTTTTTTTTTTTTATTCAAATACTTTATTGTTTGTGAATTCATCAAATTATATTGTCTTAAGCTATAAATTATAATCTAGATGACCATAATTTTCATCTAGATGAAAATTAGATGCCAATTTTTTTTTATATAGATGAATTTAAATATTGCATACCACTGAGTATTAAATATGTATATATATTAATAGACAAATATAAGTCATATAATGCATTATTTAAATATAATAGTCACTAGTTGCCAGCAAGTAGATAGTACTTACTTAACTACCTACCAAATACAAGTAATTCGACATGTCCTGAAATGAATATCGGCGTCACTTCATCTATAATTTCACAACTTTGCCCAGTCTACAGAAAATAATAATTTTCATTGTTGTTTGTAACTAACCACGTATAGTATTTTTACACAGTCATTCAAATACACTTCAAGCACCTACACACCCACCCACCAAAATCATGTGTATATCCATCGATATATTTGAGATATAAGATGGTCACCACTACTAATAAATAATATAGGATATTAATCCCCATTTTTTTTAGATAATAAATAAATAATTAATTTAGTAGCGTTAAACATTTAATAATTTTTAATTTTTAATTGATATTTTATTATTTTATTATTTTAAAATATTTATTAAAAACTATAAACAGTTTAATACTTCGTGTAAGTAAATATAGTTATTCTAATTTAGAACTTAGTCGCAAAATCTAAGTCCTATTTAGAAAAATATTACTTGCCCATAATTAATGTATAATAATTATTATTGGGTTACTTGTTACTGTTATTTCATTAAAAAATTAACATAATCTGATGTTTTATTTAAATTTTATTATTTTAATTGAAAGTCTGAAGCTTACAAAATGCCCTTATCAATTAATAGACGATTAATTAAAAAAAAAAAACCTACTACAATAATCAAATATTAACTTTTGTTTTAGGATAGATTAACTACATTCAATTCAATCAAAACTGAAAATGGAATTGAATATTGAAAATTTATGAAAATTAGAGTTTTGCATCACGGTAATTTTGTCAAATTGCTTTTTAATCTGTTTTCTTTTAGGTTGTATAAATATAGTAATTGTTATCGTAAAAATTAAAAAAGGAATTCAGAATTAATTTTATTATAATGTTTTGCCGGTCATTTTTTAAAATAATACTTTTTCGAATTATATTTATATTCATACTATTTATAACTAAATTATATTTGTATAATTTTCATGTTTTAGTAGTTTTAACAAGAAATATACATCTCCAAACTCATATATATATATATATAGCTTGGCAAACGCTTATATCAATAAAAAAACAAATATCTAAAAATTAAAGGATCTAGGTATAAAAAAATCTTACAATAATAAAAATTTTATTTTATTTTAGGTTTGAATTTATTACTTACCATTCAAATCCAAAGAAAACTGGAAGATCGAATACTAATTTTAATTTATGAAAATGATAGTTTTACATTTCAATAATATTGTTAA
>NW_020273606.1:1935829-1939040 GCF_003268045.1 Sipha flava
TTGTAAATTATTTACTGTTTAGGTCTTTAGAAGGCATCACGAATTTCGCCAGTGTCGAATCAAATACATCAGTTGCATCATTAATCTTAAATTTTGGTTATGATGACATTGGAAAAACTATTGCTAACATTGCAGTTAATGATTTTGCTAAAAATTATCAAGGTAATAATTGGGGATATAATGGTCCTGGTGTTATTACCAGAGCACTCATGAAAATCTGCAATACAAGAGTGGTAAGTAGGTTACAAAATGTGCTGTAAAAACCACATGTGTAGATTGTGTATTGCACACAGACCCAGAGCCTCGTTCTATATTATGAGACTTCAATAGTTATTAAAAATAGTTACAACGCACACTTTCCAGTCACTACCAACGATAAGGCCGTCCAACTAAATATTTCCATAAATAACCATTCACAAACAAAATTATCAGTATTATAATTTTTATTAATAAAATTTTTTAAGTTCAGTTAAATCTGAGCACAGTTAAAAACTATTTCAGAACCATGAGGCCTAATTTCTAATTTAAGGCTGAGGCCTTGGGTAACTGCCCCTATTGCTCCCCTCGTGCCGTTCATGCTAAACAGAATACATTAAATTTAAATACACGTCACACGGGTACATGGATATTAAATAATATCGGGTATACAGACTCGTTTGCAAATAACAAATCATTATTTTATCTTTCATAGTAAAATATAAAACGAATAGATATTATTGTATTCAAATGTACAATACAAAACAAAGGGGGGGACTTCCCCCCTAAATACGCTTTGTTTGTCTTATTTGTATTAATAATTTGACAAGAAGCTAGGATTATCATTTAATTGTTTTACTTATACACCGCTTATAAAGTTCTCAAATACCTTTAAAATTCCTGTAAAACATTATTCTTTATAACATTTAAAATTAATTAATTCTGTTGAGTTACCATAAAAATGATAATTATACTATTGTATAATGTTTTAATTATAATGTTCAACTTATTATTTTTTTTTTAGATAACTAATATGAACAAACAAAACTGTAAAGGATTTATGGTTTATGGACAGGAAGCATTTTGCCCAATTCCGTGGACAGATTGGGCACTATATTTCAACTCAACTACTAGTGCTAAGGTAATGAATGCAATTGAGAACAGCATGGGAATTCATGTATGGAATCTACACAGTAAACATACACCTATTATAGTTGGATCAAAACAACCCTATGGATTAGTCGCTCAAAAATATTGTCCTGATATTTTTTCTTCGGCCAAAGATATATTTTAACTAATTTGAATCATACATTTTATTGTTATACATTAGATTATATTTATAGAATTAATTAATTTTAATGTGACAATATAATAATTATTTTATTGAACAAAACTTCAAGGTCTCTTAAGATACAGCTCCAAAGAATGTTCTGTTGACTAATGTTTCTCAATTTATTTCTTCGACACAATAAATATCCATAAATCAATGTGCACCTATTGAATAATGTCTATCATACAGGTTACAATCAAAATAAAGACAATGATAATATCCAAAGAAGATTAGTTATTTTTGTTACTAAAAAATTATTTCAAATACTTTTTCTTCTTCTCCTTCGCCTTTCTCCCAAATTTTTAGGGTCGGCCACCTTTTTCCTAAATCTCCGCTCGTTGCAATTTTCTACATCCCCTACTCACACACTAACAGCCTCATATCATTCTCAGTCGTATCCAATAATTTTTTTTTTTCCCCCAACATTAATTTTCATAACAACTCTTACTGTATTTGTTTCCTCTAGTCTCATCACATTCCCAAACCATTACAGTCTATTTTCTCTCATCTTATCCATTATAGACGTTACACCAATACTACCTCTCACATATTTGTTCCTTATTTTATTTTTTATTGTTACTCCACTCGTCCATCTAAACATTCTCATTTCCGCAACACCCATACTCTGTTCTATTTTCCTGTCAACCACCCATAACCATCTCTAAACCAAATAGATTAGTTGGGTCTCACTACACCTGTAAAATTTAACTATTAAGTTCATTGACATTTTCTTGTTGCATAAAACACCTGACGCTTTTCTCCATTTTATCCAATCCCATTTAATCCTATGTTTTACATCCATGCCAAAACCCCCGTCCTTTTATAAAAATGATTATGAATATTTAAAGTTCTCAACTGCACCTATCACATTACCTCTTATTGTCAGTGGTCTCCTCGTCCTCTCAACTTTTTGGTATCTTCCTCCAGTCATACTTTATATACTCTATTTTATTTCTACTAATTTTCAATCCCTAATCTCCACTCATCTATGTTAACTTATTATTAACTTCTTCCAGATTTTCTCCTACCAAAACTATATCTTCAGTAAATATTATACACCATGGTATCTCACCTTGTATCTCTTTTGTAACTTTAGTCATTACCACAGAGAACAAATAAAGGTTTAGAGCCAACCCCTGATGTACATCAACTCCTACATTAAAATCTATTGTTACTCCACACAAACCTTTGAACTAGTCCTCTGGCCTTCATACATATTCTTCCTGAATCAAATTTATATATATTTTTGGGACTTCTTTTCTTATAATTGCTTATTATAAAACTTCTCTTAGCACTCAGTCATACGCCTTTTATAAATATATATATTATATCAAATAATTATTAATTTTAGTAAATAGTGTTAACAATGTTTATACATTTTTGAGTCAATATACCGTCAATACGGGTGAAATGGAACTTGAGTGACTTGGAACACAATGAATTTTCTTTAATGAATTTGATAGAACTTCGATAGTTTTGACTATACATTGTTTATCTTTTCATGATATTTTATGTTGTTACATTTCCAATCAGAATCATTTTATCATGTTTTTTTATATTTCTTATCGTTAAACAGAAATCAATGTTACAAATTGTTATCATAAAAACACTTTTTTAATAGACCAAATTTAAGTCACCAAACTCATACTGTTCAAGACAAAAAAGAATGTGATTAATTTATTTTTTATATAATATTTAGGTTACCAATTGACTTATGTTATCATATGTACAAAGATGTTTTTAAAAACCCTATTTGTGTTCCAAGTAAAACGTATGGTAGGTTAAATGCCCCAAAACATTAAAAAATCCTTACTGTTTCATGTCACCTGAAACTCAAGGTGACTTGGAACATTCATTTTTTATTTATTTTTTAACCAAGTTATGGTTAAAATTCATTTTTTTTTT
>NW_020273607.1:0-63305 GCF_003268045.1 Sipha flava
TTTTTTTCGACACTCGCTCGCCGTTGTAAGACATTCAATACAACGGAAAGGGAAAATCGGTTAAATAAACTATTTACCAAACGAATAATCGATCAATTTTATTGCGTTTCATTATTATATTAGTGGGGTACTCACGAGTTTCTTGTTCGATATGATCGCATATTTGTGCCACCGATCGATGAGTTTGGACCAATTCATTTACAACACTCTTCATGGACCTGTTGATAACGTTTAATGAAATTCAGAACATCTTGAAAAACTCAGTTTTATTGATTTAGAAAAAATCTTGTTAAACGTCTTCATAACACTTTTTCGAATTCAAAGACGATTACCGTTGAGCCTCCCCGAGTTCAATTTTCAACAGATCGAAATCATCGACCAACTTATCGTTGACGTTTTTAAGCAGATCCATCAATTCCAAATCGACGTGTCCGTCCTGTTTGATTTTTTCAACGAATTCCAATATTTTGTCCACCTACAGTGCATTTTCGACCCAAATTTATAATTTTTTTTAACGATATCGCAAAAATGTTTATGCACCTTAGAAACGATGCTGTCCATCGTTCCATAAAGTTCCACATAGTACTCGGCAACGTGTGGCAGATTTTTCGTCACGATTTTTTTATTAATGGGAGCTTGTATGAGACTGTACAAATAAGCAGGTTGTATAATTATATCATCTCCACACTACACCACCCGATCGATTTATTGTGTGACCGGAAAGCAACGATTTCTTATTGATAGAAATTCGAGTGATTTATAGATTTATGTTTTTGCGCTATTATAGTTGAGTATAGATAAAAGAGTATTATTATTCGTATTTGTATGTCACATATTACACCACCACAAAATGTTTATTATAATATTTAATTAAAATAGAATATCTTGCTCACTCTCTTAAGATATGATATTATTTTCTAAATAGCTGTAACATGTTTTCAAATAATGATCTAATGTAATCCAATTGTTTAAAGTATTTCAGAAATCAATAAAAAAAATTCCGATTTGAATTGAATTTGATTTGAAAAATTTCCTTTGAATTGTATTTATTTTAATTTGTGAGATTTAAAAATTTCAGGTTTCCTAAACTTGGATTAAAACGGATTTTCTATTACTGGTCATTATTAGAGAATAGATTAGGTAATATACGTTTCAAATTGGCATATAATAATATTACTTATATATATTATGCTTAAAATCGAGAAACTGATAAAGTCACTTTTATTTTTTTAATTTTGGTATTTTTCTTCATTTAAAATAACAATTTATAATACACTTGCATGAACTAACGTGCAATGGTTTCATAATTTCAACTCGCTTCTAAACACGTACTACAATATTTATAAAATATTTCACACTTGAATGAAAAATTAAATTATATAATGCATTTGTTAGTAATCGAATAAATTTATCGTTAATACATTATATTTGTAACTTAAAAGTATGACAGAAATTTTGATTGAAAAACTATATCATGGTTGGGTTTGGTAGAAAATTCAGTCGATTTACTTGACCGTTGTAACTTACGACACTCGATGCGCTCGCAGAGCCTCCATAAACGCTTCGCGGTGTTTCTCGCTGAAAAACCGTAAGGGCACCGGTCGGTTTTCCGAGAAGAAATGCTGGAATGCATCCTTCATAGAATTGAGACTTTCGGTTTTAGCGTTTGATTTGTTGCCCACTGCACATTCTGATTCGAATATTTTGGTTGCCGCTAGTTCATATTCTAAATTCACCACCTTACTCTACACGTCATGTACAACAAAGTTTCGGGTATTAATAATTATCCGTGCGTCGTCAAAGTTTCAAACGTATGCGATAATAAAAATAAATAATAATAACAATACTTTTACTGCATTTTCGTTCATTTTCTACGCTTAAAACTTTTGAAACTTCAAAGCACTTATTGTAATGTTTGTTATACCTATATAATTACTCTTTAGATATAAACGCCATGTTATACTTAACACACTACAGTTATTATTCTGTTATCATTTACCTAATAGTATAAATATATTTTATTCATAAAATGAAACGCTTGTTGAGTGCTTCGACGGTTTCGTGGTATTACTATTTTCACTTTATTTCGCAGACAACCTTCTACAGAATACAATTGTATGTAGTAGATTTATTATTATTACACATCTCATATGAATAACATTGGTAAAGTTATCGAAAATATCCGGTACGGTACCTACTAAAGTTTCTGGTGTAAATCTATTGTTTAGTTGTTCGTATTATTTGTATACGTTTTTAAACATTGGTGAAATTTCGAAACCAATAAAATGGTGTTGATCAAACATAAGGGTATTGGTTTTGTAATATTTGTACGAATAATTATTGTTTGATATTTATTGTGGTTATTAATAGTTGGGCACTATGTGTTTTTTCAGGCGGCTAATTAATAAGGGAAAATGATTATTGGTCTTTGCCATGGCAGTATTTTTTGTTGAACCTTTGCCTTCCGAGACTGGCATATAATGCAAATCAAGTGCGACTAATAGGTACCGAAAAATGACGATACAACGGGTTCCTTACCTTACTTGCGGTGCGTCGTTCCCAAAGTACTGTTCAACGATAATTTATTTATCATATCAATAACATATTATTAATAAAAATAATAGTCGTGCATGCAGTTTCTGTGACGATAATTGTATATATAAAACGGAGTTTTAATATGACAACAATATTTAATATATTTTTTCCAAAAACAACCATTATTTTACATATAAAAACAATCAAAAGAAAATGAATAAGTATTAACCGCAAAATAATTATTTGAGCTTCAGAAGCTCTTTTCGCTGACGTTCCATAAGTTTTTCGATGTTGCTGCACTGATCCAACGCTGCGTCTCGTTCGCTTTGCAATACTTGGATGATTTCATCTTTTCGTTTGATCGCTTCCTTCACTCTAAAACAATAACAACGGCAATACGAACATATTCGAAACCGAATAGAAAACTCGTACCTGACGTAGACGTGATTGATTTCCTTTTCTTTTTCACTTTCGATCGTTTTGATTCTAGTCTGGAAATTCAACTTCGACTGTGTCAGCTCTGTCTGCAATATCCCCACCTTAGTGAGAGTTTCGGCTTTAATTGTATTTTCTTTGGCGATCAGGTCATCTTTCAGCTTACAAATCACCTGCAAAAACATCAATAAAAATATCTACTATATTCGAATGACGCGTCGTGCGCAATATAATTAATTTATCCGTTCATACATCTTTCAATCGTTTTTCTTCATTATGACACTTATTCAGCTCACTAGTAAGCTCTGTTATCTTATCGTCTTGTTCCTGTGCTTTGGTACGAGCTTCATTCAACTTCAAACGATAGCCGGATATAGTGTTCTCTAGCTCATGAATATCAGCTTCGTACTCTGATTTTATACGTCTGCAAATTAAAGTATAATGCATAAAATTGTAAAATTATATAATTTTATCCGACAAATACTCTCATATATTTTTGACATAGTATCTATACTAATAAAATTATTTGGGTTTAATATGTATTTAAATTCACTAAAAATATGAGCGTTTCAAATCTAAGATATAGATTCTGTATCATCGGCTATTATATTTACCAGAAAATAAAAAAATAAATAAAAAAATGTAAAATAACATTTTTGATCCTAAAATGAAAAACTATACAAATATTTATTATCTAAAATAAATAATAGAATACAAAACTTATATGAATCATTTTTAATTTTAATAGAATAAATCGAATAACATACTATCAAAAACGGAGTATTATGATATAATATTTATAATTTAATGATTGTGTAGGTAAGTAATTAAGTAATATAACTTATATACGTTTCAGCTATGCTATATATAAACAAAAATATTTACTTTAAAATTAATAGTGTAAAGAAAAATTTGATTTGAATGACTTATGAAATATGGAGATACCATATTTTAGTAAAATATTGCCTTCGAATAATACCCTACTAATGAAATACCAAGTTAATTACTTGATTTTCGCTTCTGACGTGTTTTCTCTTTCGGAAGCTTCGTTTTCCAGTTTTTGGACAACCAATTCAATATGTTTGTCCCGTTCTTTTTTACACATTTCTCTTATAGTATTTTCCTTTTCTGCCAACACAGTGGTTTGATGGTTTATCCATTTAGTCTTTTCTGACTCGTACGTTTCTCGAATATTCTTCAATTCGTTCTGAAAGCAAATTATAAAAAATCATTTTTTTTTTCTAACTCACAAATGACATTAATTGGATTGCAATTATTTTAAAAGATACCAAGTTTAAGATCATTATAATGGATTACCTGAAACTCTTCCTCTTTTTTATGAATCTTGTCCTGAAGTTCCGCTACTAGTTTTTCAAATTTTTGCTCAAGAGCTCGCTGCTTTTCCATTAGCGCAATATCATTTTCTCTCTCTTGTCGCAATCTTTCCCCGTGAATTTCACCTAATAATCTTTTTCGTTGTTCTTGATAACTTTTTTCTAGTTCAGCGATTTCCATTTCCAATCTAATTTATCGCCACAAGTGAATAAATTATCAAAGTAATTTATCCTCGATGGACAGTTTTAAAAAAATTAATTTATGAGATAACGCTGGCAATTTTTTCTAATTTAAATGACATATAAAAAATGTTTTTGTTTTTTTTTTTATATATATATTCATAGGTTACTAACCCACATTTGGGAGCAGGAAGTACTACCAGAAGGTTGGAATGTCGCTGTCGTATGTCCAATCCATAAAAAAGGTGACCCACAAATATGTAATAATTACAGAGGAATTGCCTTATTGAATGTGGTCTACAAGATATTGTCCTATTGCATTTTAGATAGGATTAAACCCATTGCGGAAGAGATACTGGGAGATTATCAAGGTGGTTTTAGACCCAACAGATCAACAACAGATCAAATCTTCAGCTTAAGACAGATCATAGAAAAATACTGGGAATTCAATAAAAGCATATGTATACTATTTGTAGATTTCAAAAAAGCATACGATTCTGTCCACCGACATAGTCTAATAAACATATTAAAAGAGTTTAAGTTCCCAAACAAACTAATAAAATTAATCGAGGCCACTCTGCAAAATACAGAAATCAAAATAAAGGTAGCATCGGAATTGTCAGAACCAGCAACGGTTAGGACAGGTCTAAGACAAGGAGATGCGCTTTCACCAATATTGTTCAACCTAATATTAGAAAAGGTAATCAGAGCAACAAATTGTAACAATGGAATAGTACTGGGAAACTCAAACATAAATATCTTGGCTTATGCGGATGATATAGCGATCTTAGGAGATACTGAAGAAACGGTTAAGCAAGTATGCAGGAAACTCATCACGATGGCTAGTAAGGTCGGATTGGAGATAAACGACGGAAAAACAGAGTACATGATTGTAAGTCGACAGGACAGAGAATATCAACAAGGACAATCTATGAATGTAGAAGGGCATGTATTCAAAAGAGTCACACATTTCAAATACTTGGGGCACTTGATAACACAAGATAACGATCTGAAGATGGAAGTCAGTGCTAGGATACAAAAAGGCAACAAAAGTTTTTTTGGTCTTGGAAAAGTACTGAGTTCAAGAACATTATCGACAAACCTGAAGATACAAATGTACATGACCCTGATACGACCCATAGTACTGTATGCCGCGGAAACATGGCCACTTAGGAAAGCAGAAGAAACCAGACTAAAAGTATTTGAAAGGAGAATCTTACGGAAAATCTACGGCCCATGCTTTGACACAAACACAAGTGAATGGCGTAAACGTCATAATAAAGAACTCGAAGAGCTGTTCCAGAGACCGAACATCGCGAATGAAATCAAGAAAAGAAGATTAACCTGGGCAGGACATGCATGGCGGAGAGTAGGATCCATAGTCAGAACAACTATCGAAGAGAACCCGGTCGGTAAGAGACCCTTAGGAAGACCACGCTTACGCTGGGAAGACTGTGTGAAAAGGGACGTGGAAAACATGGAACCAGAGATACCATGGAGAGTAGTGGCAGAAAATAGAGATAGATGGAGAGAAATTTGTTTGGCGGTATGGTCTCAATGACCGAAAACCAAAAAAAAAAAAAAAAAATATATATTCATTTATGTTAACGAATTTTTTTCTAATATTTTATGTACACTGCTGATGAAGAAAAGAAAATTGTTTGTTCAAACTCTAAAGAGAAAAAATAAAAGTCATCCATAGAATTATATTTTTATGCATACTTTGGATTACCATAACAATTTTTCCATATTTATTCCTGATAGTCAAGTATATAAAATAATGCTGAATTTTTAATTTTGTTAACCCGAGGCCGTACATATTATATAATAATTTTCTTAAAGTAAATGTTTAAACATTTACTAATATAAATTTATTTTCTGTCTTTAATTTTTATAATAATTTAATATTTTTGGAATGTTAATCGTGCATTTATTAATTATACTATACAACTATTTTATACGAACAATTAGCTTAATTAATTTGATTTTATGTTTATGAGATATATACATTATTTTACTTACTTAATGTTATAATATATTATAAAACTTTAATTTTATTGAATTCAATATCTTATTTATATATTACTCATTACAACGCTATCGATTTAAGTTAATAAATATTAACCAAGTATATTGTTAGAAAAAAAACTACTGATTACTACTATGGTACTTGCCGATTTCTAGAATTTTCTCTTTCAGTTATGATTGCTTGTTCCCGTTCGGTGTCCATTTTATCCCTCATAGCCGCCATTCTTCTGTGCCATGTTCCTTCGATTTCTTCGATTTGTGATTGATGGATCCTTCTGAGTTCTGATAGTTCTTCTTGATATGCTGTTGACATCCTATTTAATTCTGGTTCAATGCCCTTAATAGTCATTTCCTACGAGCACACATATATACGTTTATGTTTTAACTTCCAATATAATACACAACAATTCAAGTAGAAATATCTAATTACTTTGATTTTTTTCGTTTTAAGATCGACCCATCGATCTTTTTTTATTTTCTCAGACGCTGTCTGTTTATCAATGGCTTTTTTTAATTCGACTTTGTGCCGCTCTTCTTGGCTGGCTAAAGCGTCATTCATTTTTTTTGTCAATTCTTTTACAGTCGAAGCACAACTTTCACTAAGTTCTTTCTTCTCGTTGAGTAACTAGAACACCGCTATGTAAATTAAACAGGCAATTCACTGAATCTGGATTTAGTGTAATTTACTTTATCGATGAACTTTTGGTGTCTCGTGACAGTGGATTCGTATTCAGCTTTGCTTTTGGCGTGCTCAGCTTGCAGTTCAGATACAGTTGTTTTTAGTTTTTCAGTTACATCTTCTTTTTCTGCTAATTGCATTTGAAGCGACGCCACTTTTTGTGCCAGTTCAGTTTTACCAAGCTCTATCACTTGTTGGAGATTTCCTTTTTTCACATCTATCATAATTTTTTCCGGTCTAAAAACAATATGATCCATCAGTTAAATGCAAACAACGTGAGGCGGGTATCCACTTACGACGATGGTGGTGTACTTGGCAAGTTTACAGGCAATTTCTGTTTAGGTAATTTGGAAGGAGTTGAACGATTAGAGTTTTTCTCTACTTCGTCCAAAAACGACCATAGAGCTCTTCGAAAAAATTCAATAAAAAAACAAAATAAAAAATTAATCGTTTTTAAAAATATTATTCGAAAAAATCGTATGAAAAAAAAAAAAAAAAAAAAAAAACAATAATTGTTAATGATTTCCAAGTGATATTAACTTTGAACTCGACGAAGGCTCTGGTACTAATGTTTGACGTTTATTATTATCTGTAACAGCACTTTTTCTGACATTCATGTCTACAATAAACCATTATAATACAGAAAATATAATATTAAAACAATATATTTTATGAGATCGATGTGTTATACAGTGAAGTATAAAGCGATATTATAAATATGCTAACAAAAAACGTATATTCTATATTGACTAACTACCGATATCGTTATTTTCCGATTCGAGTTCTTTCAGAATGTTGACTATTTCGTCATACGTCGATGTCTTGTGGTCGTGATCTCTGCGCAACGCGTCCTTAAACACACATGCACACACACGTTGAAATACGGTGAATCAAAACTATACGTTACGTAGTCATTGCAAACAATCGAAAAATATATAAATACACAGTGTTTATCGTCAACGCGACTCGCGAACGGGTCGTCGAGTTCGGACGTAGACGGTCTCAGCTGGTGGCTAGACATCCAAGAAACCACGTCCTCCGTGGCATAGTCCACCGGTGAATCGTCGAGTTTCCTGGTCTGATGATGATCCTTTCTCGCTTCCTTGTCCGGGGCTCGCTGCTCGTGGCGCGCGGTCAATCCATCGCATTGCACAGTATCGCAGGTTACCGTGGTTACAGGTACGGGATTCGCGGCAGCTAAGTTCGTCCTCGGCTTCAACACCGACTTTGTCGTGTCCCTTTTGGCTCTGTACGCGACCGCTGCCGCCGCCACCGGAACAGAGATCTTTTTCTTCGGTTTAGGTCTCGTCGGCGCCCTCCCGCGGCGGTTGTCGTCGTTCTGGTGCAGCATGTCCAACACGTCCGCGGACACGACGCCCCTGCAAAGCTTGTCCGCACCACCAATAGCCGCGCTCAGGTTCGAGTACAAGTGCTCCTCGTCCAGTTGGTCCTGGCTGCCGCGGATGCTCATCGACGAGCTGCTCCTCGTGTACGTGACGGTGCCGCGATCGTTGTCGATCACCCGCTCGCTGTACTCGTACGACACGCCGTTCAGCGACACGTCGGCGACGGTTTCGCGTGGTACGGCGGCGGGCGCGACCGGAACCGAGTTCGGGAACCATCGTTGGAATTTCAGCTCGATCGCGTCGTCGAACGTCACCGCGGCTCCGGTCTTGCGGCAATCGGCGGCATCCCGATCGCACGACGTTTCCGCGGGCCCGCTGCCCGCCGGCGGGATGGGTGGCTTGGACGTGAGCCCCGGTTCCAGGGCGTCCTGCAGCAGCGGCGCAGGACTGGAACGTTCGTCCAACGACAGTTCGTCCGCGTCCAGCTCGTCAAACGTCGTCTCCAGGCCCGCGCAACCATTCTCAAGACCTGCGCAACGGTTCAACTTACAAACGGACCACTTAGCACTGCCCGCGGACCCGAGTACTACACCCGCCATCGCGGTTATTCCGTACCGCGAAAACAAAACGGATAAACCCCTATATATTTATAATAACCTACCGTACGGATGACGAGATTTATGTTGTACTAAAATTAAAACAGAACGGCCACCGCAACAAGACGCTAATCGTCCATCCGAATCATATGGTTCTTGTTTAATCACTATCCCTTTTATAATCATACGCATATAACCATCGTAGGTTTTAAACAGCTTCGAAATAGGATTGATTGTAACAAAACTCTTAATATGTTACTAGTCCCCTCTCCCTACGAGTTTATTCAACGGGGCCCGTTGCACACGATAACGTGTTATGTTATGTGTAATAAATGAAAAAAAAATTAAAATTAAACTCCGCAGCAAAAGGTACCAATATTGTCGTACTACTTATATCGCGACGAACGCGAAGTGACTTATTACCGTATTCGGCGAAAAGATCCCGGGACGATTAGTCATGTCGAATCACGTGATCTTATAGTTATGACCGATATACTGGAAGTATATGTTATTGTTGACTTTTAAAACACGTGGTGGTCGACCATGAGAATATGAAAAGCAATAGGCGTACTTAATGTGAAAGGTGTTTATAATTAATAATTTTTATGATTCTATATCGATTTGTATGTACGGCTCTGTCGCATAACGCAAATGTTACTCAAACACGCAACCTAATCTACACTTGAAGTCACAATTTAAGGACTACTATGAGAACGGTTTAAATTGTAGTTTTTAAAGTACAATAAACCGAAAAGTAAAAAAAAAAAATTAAAGTAAAATATAATATATATATATATATATAATACCAAGTAAAGCAAGACAAAACAAATTAAGTATGAATTGACCAATTTAAATGAATACTTCATACGTTGATTATACCTCATTCTACTACAAATTAATGAAAAACATTGTTAAATCGTTTATCGATTCATACATCATAGTTGTGGGTTATTATATAATGAAATTCCATAAGTTAATCTTTTTTTTTAATATTCACCCAAATCGTTTTGTTGATCACTGAAATTAAATGCAATTTGTCGACTTTTGGCTATCTTGTTTACGGTATCTGCCGACTGAGGACGTTTGGCTAGTTTTGATCTTCGTGGCGATTCCTAAAAAATGTAATTATACGGGTGACAATAAAACATTGACGTCTACCACTGTCGAAGAAAATCGATAAATATCATATTTTGCTTTATTTATTCATCAAACCTGATACGTGGCGCTCAGCGTAGATGCGGACATCGGTCTACCTCGTGACGTTGAATCGACGTTCTCATTGTACAAATACTGTAGAGGATTTGATATATTGAAGTTGGATAATCGAGTTGAGAGATTAATCTAAATAAATATTTAAAATACAAAAGCTTGAGTAAATACGACGACCTATTATACACTTACATGCTTATTAATCATAACAGTATTAAAATTTTAATCATTTAAAATTATAGGTTCATAATTTTGTTTATTATTTGGAGATTAAGCATTGAACGGTTTTTGTAGTTGTATATAACTTCACGGTATTTTTTTTTGTTTACAGTTAATTTGTCCTAGGATGGACATTATTAAGTTAAAATTTAATTTTAAATAACTTTATTTCAACTTTAATTATTCGCATGAATTTTAAGATAACGTAATATTTTCAAATAATTTTAAATTACTAATGTCGTTTGATTAAATTTATTTCACTTATGGTAAAATTATAACGTTTGTTTTATGAAATGATTATTACATCGTCACAATAAAAATATTCAACGATAATCGTTTTGGTTTTAAGATGGAAATAGATAAAGAAATGAATTACCTTAATAAAAGCAATTGAAATTAAGTTTACGTTATGCAAAATAAACATTAATGATTAATTAATATTGTAAAATAGCAAATACATTTTTGCGTGCTATTGTACAGTTCGAACAACTGCAACACCCATTTCATATTATACTACGCTGAAAAGTGGGTATGATGTTTATTATTGGCTTTTGTATGATATACGCACGTCCACGGATTTGCATACATCCGACCTATTGTTTCTCAAATTAATATTCGTTCAAAATAAACGCATTGCGTGACGAGAGTAATGCACATGCACAATCAGTTTAAAAGTATTAAATCTTATAATAATTAAATTGTTATAAACCAACATCGACTTCGATTAACAGAAACATTTTCGATGTTACAATATTCTACCTGCCTATATTTAAAATCGAATTTGATCGGAATGCGGGTGCATATTTTTTAATATTTATAACATTTCATAGATTGTAGACTGTATAATATTAATTCGTATACAGTGATGGATCCCTCAAAAGAAATAACAAACAGAATCATCATGAATAAATGTTTTTGCATTTGATGTATTATATATGTACTGTATTATGCTTCTTGTGTGCGTGTTCGTAAAATATTTATGCATTTATCCGAGACGATTTATGGTAGCACGTATTATAATTCATAGCTATTACGAGATATTGTTCACTATCCGATCGTTAATTATCAGTAATAATAACCGGTCGACAGAACGATTCTTGCATTTAGAGACGTCTAGGCAAGAAGCATAATGTTTAACGGTTTTTCGTTTTGACTATATAAAATGAGTTTCAATAATTCACACTCGTAAGGTCCAACGTATTTCTAATATAAGATACATATTAATTAGATTGCCAAAACGATGTAAACAATAATATTGTGACAAGATGGATTGTGTACAATGATTTTCTGTGCTGCACGCACTAAACAGAAATTATTAATAATGTCGTCTGTCTTTGCAGTCCATAAATCATTTACAGTATTTTATGGTATTTTTGAAAAATAATACGCACGCATCTCTTAGGCGAAACGCAAACCGGAAAAAATAAAAACCATTCAAGTCTCCGAGTGTTATTTATTTCATTTCAATTGTATACATGATATCGCGTGGGACATGTCACGTCTTGTTATGCAATCGTATTGATTAGAACCTATGAGGCGAATGGGTTAGTTTTTTTTTACTCGACACACACACACACACACACACATACACTTTGTACTCAATACGGGGGAAAATACGACTTTTTATTGTTCGTTTTTTTTTTTTTTTATATATTTATTTGATAGTACGCTTGTGGATAAAATATACAATCTTGGGGCGTGCGTACAAGAAGAAAAAAATACTCATAAATCACTTTTGTAATAATAATATCATTTTCAATTTTCAAAATGTAAAAATATTTACATATACGCATCGTATATTTCAGCGGTGATACGTGCGCGAGGCTATTCGAACAGATTTGTACGAATAAACAAATATTGTAACATCTACACTATCACTCCGACGACATTCATCGGTAATACGACCGTTATCATTACAAGTACTAATATTATCGGTGTTTCGTTATCGATATAATGTTTAAGGTCGGGCGGCGACGGTGACAATCTCCTGGCTTATCCGTAACCGAAAGCTTTGCCGCGTCTCGCGGGATAACAGCACGGGTACTAATGAAGCGCATTACGTACTTGAGAGCCTTGCAAAGATAGCCCCGTCGGCTGCGTCGTCTTAGGGCTCCTATTGGCTTGTACGTCCCTTTTCGACATGTCGCCCCGAACGCTGTACCGCGGACGAAACCGTTTACGTCAATATAAAATCGACGCGATATGCGCGGTTGGACACGGAGAGCAGAGAAGACGGATACGCGTTGACGGAAGGGTCCGAAAGCGTACACAAACACGGTTCGCACTACCGGAAACGTCCAGTGGGATTATACGACCGGTAATTTAGCGCACACGGCGTACGTATGTGCATCGTACTGCACGGGTAACCCGTAATCTCGTCGTCGGTTAACCTACAACAAAACGGTTGCCGAGCAACAGTCTTGCGCACTCGCGTAACAATGCACACGGCGAAACATGCTACTATTTCCCAACACGCACGTACGCACGTACACGTATGTATACGGAGTTCACGTACGATTTCCACGCGTAAGAGGATCGAACCCGACGAACAGTCGTGGAATCGACTGTCGGCACGGTAACATCGCGCGTACAACGCAAACGAAAGATATCATGTTATGAATTTTGGAAGAGATTGTTTTATTTTATTTGAAACACTTATACGGGCCGGGCATACCTTTATTGCATAAAAAAAAAAAAAAAAAACATTTAGATATAACATAAATTATAAGGAAGAGGGGTCTGAATTGGAATGAGACAATAGACGTCTAATTGGTTCGTTCCGTAGGTAGTTAGTATTAAAGTGAGGAATATGGAAAGGAACAGTAGTACGTGTAATTTTTCGGTGGAACTTCGAAGTCTACCAAAGCGGGTAGGGCGGAACAGTCAACTTTATTTTCCAACAATCCCTTCCAGAAGCTAATACTCGTGGCGCAACTACGCTCAGCAAATGAAACTAGATTGAGTGCGTTCGATACCGGGGCATAGTCATGAGGATCGCGTGGTATATTCGATAAATGACTCGAAAACCTCAAGAATCTGCGTTGTACCCTTTCAATCTATCTGGAGTTGTCAACGGTATGTAGGGCCGTATTTAGGAATTCGACACCAGGGGACAACAATAAAAAACGCCTCATTGTACCAAATACAAACATCTGCTGGTTGAAAAAGATCTTTCTGAAGAACAATTCGTTGCTGGTGTACTCAAAAACATTCTAAGTGTAATGTCAATATAAGGATAGATGGTTTGTAAATCTTTGGATCTAGGGCCGTGCCTAGGGGAGTGCAAGAGGTGCGTGTGCACCGGGCGTTATTAACACTGGGGTGCCAAAAGCTTTTTCATAATCTAAGTAAAATTACTGAAAGTTAACCATATTATTTAATTCAAAATAGTTAACACGCTTAACGACATGGTCTCGCGCGTAGTTGACATCATTAACATTGTCTTAATCGGTGGTGTTTCTAATTTATTTTTAGTATTGGTATTTATTTTTGCCCCGAAATCGACGAGATGACAAATTAACAACAATATACTATTTATAAAATTATTAAAATAATAAAAGATTGTGTACTGAGAAATCATCCTCGTGAATGAAGGAAATAATTAGAATAAGAGCAGATTTTGAAATTTAGATTGCTAAAAGTATTGAATGGGTTATTGCGAGACTAATTAGGATATTACGTTTGATAGGTAAGGAAAGGCAGTCAAAAAGAATATAAGATAGAATATAGATTTTTTTTTTTCTAAATGGAATGTGCAGAGAAGGGAAAGTGGCGCAACTTGACGATAAGGGGCCCATGTGAAAATGTCTAGACTTTTTATTTATTGTTATTATATTAAATTAGACAACATAATATGTGTATATTACAGATTATAGTAAAAATATTGTAAGGGACAAAGGTAATACAAAAAGAGATCTGCCCTCGCCCCAAAAAAAAAAACAGGGATCTCTGTGAATTGTGCACCCGATGCTCCCGATAATTGTACTACTGAAAGGGAATCATTAAGATTTGATTTGCAAGCAACATGGTAAGATATGATGGCCAGTGCGTAATCGGTTAAATTTGATTACGAGGAATCTAGAAAGAGTGAGATCATTGAACCATACTTTATCTGGTATAACGGGAATTATAGATTTAAATCTAGAGACGAAATTCGCGGGTACCTTGTTCAAGTAGGTAAACCAGAGTGAGAAAACATGGCGTCGAAGAATCAGTTTGAATTATATTACTTATATTGTCCTTTAGTTGATTATTTCTTTATTAATTTAATAAATACAAAATAAGTACGAGTAGTTACATAAAACCCCATAATCTTAAGTAGTCTCCTTATAGTTTAAGCTTAGCTATAATTATAGGTTCAAAAATATTTTGTAGAAGGATGAGGGCGCTGATTCTGCTAGGCACGGTACTGCTTGGATCTAACAACAGTACTCAACCGTTACCGAGTATGTGTATGTGTCATGACGCCGTGATTGACGATATATATATATTTTTTGTCATACACTTTTTATTTTGTAAATAAATTTTACTTCAAATATATTAGGTCATTAAATATTAAAAATATAAAATAATTAGCCGCCCTCTCATATTCAGCCGCCGGAGGCAACAGCACCCTGTGGCTCCCCTCTACGACCCTGGCGGTATGGGGTCCTCAGACGACATCACTATATTCCAGGATCGGTCGCACTAGACCACAGAAGTGTGACTTAATCGACATACCATGATGAAAATCACGAGCCAATCTCATAATAAAACCAAGTGTTTGTTATTATACCAATTATGTTATACTCGTAATAATGTAAACGCGTGGTATCATCGTAGTACCGCAATTTCGGTTTTATTTTCTTCGTCAACTTCAGCAGCCGATATTATAATGAGATGTTTGAAATGCGATTTATAGTACCTTCTTTTGAACGCAATTGGTTACATTTGTTTTCATTAAACTAGAATAATAATAATAATATTGGAGTAGTGTTAAATATTAAAAAAGTAAAAAATTTAGAATCAACTTCCTCAGAAATTTTGGACTATTGAAATTCAATTATACTCATAAATATCATATTACATACACGAATATATGTATTTTAATATATAGTATAATCTAAGAATATACAATTATATATTTTTTTAATTTTTTTTTTTATTGATCTTGTTTATATAACTTCGGCAACTATGGCCATTAATACACATTTAGAATACAACAAAGTTGTAATTGTTTCGTAAAAAGAAACGTTCTTTGAATGAAATTACAATGATTCGCTTAAAGAAAAATTAGTTAATAGATAATTAAATATAGAGGTTCCGCTATGTACTTATAACAATATAATGGTAAACATAAATGTAATTATGAAATTAATTAGTTAGTTGATTAAGTAGTTGGTTTTGAATTTTGAATTTTTTTTATTTCTATTAATTTTTCAAGTTTAACATTTTGAAATAACGATAGATATTGCTACCGTTTGAATAGTTTCCTTTGAAAGTTTCTTTTATTATTGAATGCTTAACCCATTGTGTTAGAGACATGCAATATATAAAGGAATACGGTATTTGATATCAATTCGGAATTTTTAATATATTGAATTCTGAGATAGTGTTACATTATAGGAATGGGATTAAGAAATTATACGAAGGATGGTCAATTATCGCTCAATATTAACTGTATACGTCCATATTATCCAAAATAATCACAAGACGTTTTATCGAGGAAATATCTGCAGTGCAAATAAATGAAATATTCAACAAATATATTGACGTACTGATATTGATGTATACATGGCAGAAGTTTTCAATGAAATGATGTTAGAAATGAGCATAATATAAAATACTGTTCGATGAATAGAACATTTAAGGTAGTAGATCAACATATCGCGTGGTTCCATAATGTATTTTACTATATATATCTCCACTATAACAACAGATATATACTATACTCGTATATAAATATATATATATATGTGTATAAATATATTAACAACAAAACCGTGTTCAAATATAGTTAGACTACGTTTTAACCTCTTGCATTTGTTTTATTTTCACATCAATCTATGGTATACGTACACATTTCTTATGCTAAAATAAAACTGATAAAATATCTACGTTATTTTTTCATTTTTTAGGGAAAATATATGATGTACCCAAACGCGATTACAATCAATTTTATAAATATTGTTGCGATGTCACGAGCACATAATATGTGGCCAAACATGTTTTTTTTGTTGTTTTTACAAAAGTCATTGTATTATAAACTTCCTTCTTTATTTCGCAGTAACGTATAATTGCAGAGGTTCTAAATTCCATACATTAATAAAAATATTTAAAAAAATATTAAAATGGTCGTATTTAAATAAATGTAAAATTATGATGAATATTACACAATGTAGCACAAAAAAAAAAAAGTAATAAAAACAATACATTATATGTACATACTATGGTTCAATCATGAGTTAAAAAATTGCATTCGACAAAAAAAACTAGCACATTTAAATTTCAAAAGATCCCGTTCAAACCAATACTACATTATTTTTTCCCACCTTCATAGATATTTTAAAAATTTAAGTAAATTAGATTATGATAAATATTTAAATGATGTTAAAAAACTCTATAAACGCAAATAGCAAATTTTTCTGAAAATTTATAAAATCAAAAACCAATAACAATTCTTTGCCACAAAAAGTCTTTTTAGCTGACGTTTATGCTAATAATGGTAAAGAAATAGTCAATTTATTTGCTAAATATTTAGGTAGTGTTTATGTTAAATCCAGATTACTCTATGATGATCCTAAAACATTTCCAAATAATTTAACTCATAAACTCTATTAATTTATCCTTTAATGATATACTGTATTCTATTAATAACTTAAAACATTCTTTACAACCCGGCCCTGATGGTTTATCTACTTATTTTATAAAATCATGTATTAATCCTATTCCAAAAAACAATAATCTAGCTGATATAAAAAACAATCGTCCAATTTCTATTATTTCCATTTTACTAAAAACTTTTGAACATTTAGTTTCTAAAAAATTGACTCCGTTTTTTAAAAATATATTAATCGAAAATCAACATGGTTTTCGTATAAATCGCTCAACAAATACTAATCTTATCACATTTTACCATAACATTCTTAGCTGCATTAATGATGGTTTTCAAGTCGATGTCATTTATACTGAATTTGCCAAAGCATTTGACAGAGTTAATCATTTTTTACTATCCCAAAAATTAAATTCGTTCGGTATAAGTAATCCATTGTTATCTTGGATTACCTCATTTATTATAAATAGATTCCAAATTATTAAATACAAATAATTGTTATCTAACCCTATACATGTTTCTTCGGGTGGTCCACAAGGATCTCACCTTTCACCACTTTTATTTAATATTTTTATAAACGATATATCTATTAATTTGAGATTTACAAAATTATTTACTTTTGCAGATGATTGTAAATTACTTGGTAATATTAAATCAGTAAACGATTCTTATTTATTTCAAGAAGATATTAATGCAGTTGAAAGGAGGTGTTTGGAAAATGATATGAATTTTAACTTATCTAAATGTAGTGCCATTTCCTTTTTTTGAATAAAAAAACCAATAGTGTATGCCTGTTCAATATCAAATATTGAATTGCTTGTCGTTAATAATACTAAGGATTGGGGTGTCATATTTGAATCTAATTTAACATTTAATAAACATATTTCTACAATTAGTAATAAGGCTGCAAAACAACTAGATTTTATTAGACGACATTGTAATAATTTCAACTATGTGATTACCCTAAAAACTCTGTATTGCTCACTTGTTCGATCGTGTCTCGATTATAATTCTTCTCTCTGGTCTTCTCATCAACTTAACTTAAAACACGACATAGAAACCATACAAAATCGATTTTTACGATTTGTATATTTTAATTGTAATATTTATAGAGCTCCACATTCATCTTATGTAAATTTACTTAATTGCATAATGTTAGACTCTCTAGAATCACGTCAAAATAAATTATATTTAATATTTTGTATGAGCTAATAATTAAACTTTATAGATATCCCTAAACTATTGTCAATGATTAATTTTAAGGTAACTAATTGTAATTTAAGAAATACTGACTTGTTTTACTCATTTTTATCTTCTACTAATTTAATGTCATACTCGCCAATTAATCACATGTTGAAATTAGCAAATAAGTATAATATTGATCTATTTGTAAACAATTTATATGAATTTAAAAGAAATGTTAACCTAGTAGTTAAATGATTTATTGTATATTAGTATAATAATATGATTGTAATTGTACTTTTCAGTCTACATGAAATATATAATTGAATAAATAAATAAATGTACTTTTTTTTTTTGTAATCAATAAATAATATCTTTTAGTAAAATCATTGATTTCGTTTTAAAACCATTACGAAATAACTAAAATATCTAAATGTATACAAATTGTATTAGCTAAAATCAAAGCTCGGGAAAGAGAAAATAATAATTTATACCGCTAATAGTTTTATAATGAAGAACTAAAAATAAAACTGAATTTCATATATTTTGATATCGTATACTAATTTCAAATAATAACTCGGGACATACAATAGTATAGTAAATAAGATCAAAAACTATAATATTGTATAATACTGGCCATTTATAAAATAACGGCTAAATAATATCCGGTCTGTCGGAACCATGAAAACGAATAAGTATACTACGATTGTCTATTGAATCTCGTCCGAAGAATTTCTAGAGTGATTGCACGCGAACCACTGTGTTAAAAACGGTTGTCCTGAATTCGTTGCTCTTTTCGTTCATCGTTGACGCAAGTCTGTTACATTCCTCTCTTGCGATGGACAGATGCGAAAAGGTAAATGGTCAGAGTACGTTGTTGCGTCCTGCACGCCCCTGCGACGTGTGTAGACGGCACCCGGTTTACGACGGAGGCCGACGTTCAAAAGCGACCGGACACCGTATGAGCAGAGAGTACGTGTCAAACATTTGAAAAATAGCTTATACTAATTATACACAAATAACGTTTATTTTCGGTCGAACAACAGCTGCGATTACGTTAATAATGATAATTTATGCGCTAGCAACTTTTACAGAAACCACGAGGTATGGCCAAGGAAAGTGCAGCGGATCGCCAGAAAGCCCGAGTCGGGCAACGGAGATTTTTCTGTACTGCCGTGCCACCGGTCATCGTCATCATGGAAAAGGCGCGATGAGCCCGGAAGAACACTGCTCGTACACGGGTTGGGTCGCGATATGAATTGCGACAACGTCTTCAATATGTTCTGTCTATACGGAAACGTGACGGCTGTAAAGATACTGAAAAACAGGCAAGTTCTCGTTGAGCTAGACGACGTCAAGGCTGCCGAACGTTGTGTGTCCAACCTGCACTTGTTGCCGTTGGATCAGAAAACCAAGTTAAAAGTCAAGTAAGCGATGAATTTACAAAAGCTCGGATCTTAACGGTCTCGGTGTTAGGGTATTATACTTAAATACATGTCCTGATCCTCGCTATCTAATTAAAAAATAACAGTAATATTACACAAAAAATAAAAATAAAAAATAAACCGTAAAATAAGTAGTACTCAAAAGTTCATCATCCTACAACGATCGCACAGGTGCGAATATCACATGCAAGGTCCGATTAAAGGGGGTTTAGCCGTTGGCCCGGGGTCCTCTCGAGTACTCAAGTGAAAGGGGTTCAAACAATTTTAAACCGATACACATATTTTATCATACTAAAATTAGTAGTTTTATAGGCATAAAATTTATATACCTATTAATTTTATAATTTTATAATGTAATTGACAATTTGTGAAATAGTTAAAAAAATGTATCGTTCTGCGAGCGTAGCGAGCGGCTTTGTAAACCATGTTTTTTCAAAAGGGCCCACATAAAATTTCAGCCCCGAGGCCCAATAGATGCTTAATCCGTCCTTGATCACATTTAGAATGTTCTATTATGCTCAAATGTATTAGACGAAATAATATGAAATAATATAGTGTAGTCAGTCAATATAGTTTCTAATGTTTTTTTTTTTTTTTTTTTGTTACGGAATTTGAGAGTTCCACGTCTATTCATTATAATCGTTAACTATACGAACACTTGTATAATTGTATCTGACAACATCGCATGGTTTCCAATGGATATTTCAGGTATTCCAAATATTCTTATATACACGACAAAGGAACGGTAGCCAAATTGTCGGACGGAACACCGGCACAAAAGAATTATACTCCCAGCATATTGAATAGATTTTCGAGCAAAACAAATTTTATGGATAAGCGTCGAATCGCAGCTCCATCGAAAGTAAGTTTATGTGGATACTCCAAAACGTTTAAGTAGACGCAGTTGTGTTTTTACAGAAAAGTTAGTAGTTGCTTCCCTTAGCTTCTTTTTTATATTTTAATCTATATTTAAATTCCGAAAAAATATCACAAGAATAAATATTTTACCTTTTATTATATTCATTGATAGAATTACAAATATAACCATAAATATGAAAACTACCTAAATAAAATGGTATTAGTAAGTATACCCTTACCCCTTTCCCAGGATAAATTTTAAATACACCACTGCGTACATGATGTAACATACTAATGTGATAAAATCTATTAAAACTCTCTAATAGATTTTACATTTCTTCAACGCGCCGATGGACATTTGCGGCTTAAACATTCGTAGGGCAGTGATAAACGCCCTCGATTGCAAAGACGCGGTCCGGTCAATAACAATTCGTAAGTCATTCGTCGCAGCACTTCGATTTCACGCGTGAGAAATATAAGCGATGGTTTTAATTATTTATTTTCTTACAGTGCCCCAAAAGCAACCCGACGCAAAATGTTCGACGGGCCTTTTGGAAATGAAAAGCGTCGACTTGGCGGCTAAAGCTTTATTATTGTTGAACCATATGAAATTAGAATCGTCGAGTATGTTATTGCAATTGCGCTATATTATTATTACGATCTAGTGTAACGTTATGTAACGTTGTGTTTCGCTCTGTTGTACAACATGTATAACTCGATAGAGGTGTGTATATGTGTTGCAGGATCCAGATTCCCGTTCCTGTTAAAATTGTGCTTTTCAAAATGGTCAGAGATGCGGCAAAAGTCCGGAAACTCGACAGCTCTGGTTTTCAACACCACGCCACGTACTCCTTGGTTGTTCCATAGATCTGACCACGGCGTATCCTCGGCGGAATTCACTATATCGCAGATAACCCGAGCGACCGATGACGGTTACCCGTGGACCTTATGGGATTTGAGAAAACGAGCGACAGAGACCATTGTCCACGAAGCTGTAATCTCCACAGATACCGAGTGTGGACCTAGTGGTCAGACGGGCACGTTGCAGGACCTGCAGTTGGTGCGAGCAGGACGGTCAGTTGACACGTAAACGTTCAAAGAAGAATTTTTTTATTCGTCTAATTAGCGATGTGCTTTGATAAATTATGTTAGAGGGCGTCACACCCGCATGTGTTGTCTCCATCTGACATACGTAAAACATAGTAAATTTGCGTTCAGTTATTCAAATGTAATGAAGTTAAATTTAATATTAGAGTAAACTGACCTATAATCAAACTTTAAGGGAAGAACATTATCTGTGTTTGGTTGGTCGGCTTTTTCCGATATTTTAATTTTTAAGCGTGTTATAAGTATGTAAAATATAACATTAGAAAAAACATCATAACCCGCTAAAAATTTAAATATCGGAAAAACCGACCAACAAAACACAGATAATGTTCTTCCCTTAAGGTTTGATTATAGATCAATTTACTCTAATATTAAATCTAACTTCATTACATTTGAATCACTGAACGCAAATTTGTTATGTTGTACGTACGTCAGACAGAGACCAACACATGCGGGTGTGACGTCCTCTTAAACATACCGACAAAATGTGCTGTAGTTCTTTACGAGTTGTACTTCAATTCCGTCCGTATTAAATGACATGTCATGCACATTACATTTTTTTTTTTTTTTTTAATTCCCATCAATACCTTTTTTGTCATATCTTTTCTGTTAGAAACCGATATTTAAACCTAAAATATGAATATTCAAATACATACGTACATACGGTCGGCAATCATCTCCATCCGTGCAAAGTATTCACGTTTGTGTTGCGTAAAAAACATTTATTTTTCAAATACAATGACAGTATAGAAAACATATTATGGAAAAATAGCTCTGACAAAACGTTGATAAATAACGTCTTGTTTTTTATATGAAAACGATTATAAGGCTCAGTGACTAAAATTCTATAATTTATACATTGTAGTCAATTAAAAATGAGTAACATATGATATGATTTTTAGACATTATATAACGTAAGCAAGTAAATAAGTACTTATTTTAAGGAAGGATTAACCTTTTTCAAAATAATTGAGGTTTAAATTATGAACAATTAAATTATATATACCGTATGTCTTAATTCGCGATTACTACAATACGATATTTGGGAGAGGGCAATTATTCCTATGCCCCCCCCCTTAATTATGTATCTGATACAACTATATTGAATGATAAACACTAATCAGTTTAATCTATGTAGTATCAACATTTTTTCCGTTGTTTTAAATAAATCTTGAAAATAAATAGTATATATTTTTAATCTGTATTAAACGTTATATATTTTTCAAAGCTTTGTTAAAATATATTAGAAAATATAGCCTTTAAATTCGTTGCTGTCACGTATTTTTTTAAGCGGCTAAATATATATATACGAGTGAAAAGTTTTGACGAGGGGTACGTGATTTAATCACGTCTTTAGAAATTAATTAGTCTTGTTATTAATTTGATATTTATAAAAAGAGATAATATTATAAAATATCCGTGAGTGGCTAAATGGCCCGTTGCTAAGCACTTTGTTGCTATTGATTATAAATCAATACCATCAAGATATTTCAGTAACGCCTATTTCCTCTAAAAACGTTATATTTTTGCTTAATTCAAATCTTTCAGCTTTTATGATTAATACAATATATTTTAAAGTATATTTTTACTTCATGTAATTTCTACATTTCAACATTGAACTTTACAGATTTTATCACTTCGGCATAACAATAACTATAACCACAAATATTCAATATACTATATCACATTTTTATGAATTTAAGACATTTGTAATAAATAGATTAACTTATGATCGTTTACAATTTCATATAGGCGGTCAATAGAACAAATTGAATGTACCAGTATGCTACCCATATGCGAAATCATACATTCGAATCTTAATCGATCTTATGTACATATTTAATTTATTAAGCTTACCATTGGTTTAATTTTATATAATAACTAACGGACACGATGATATAATGCCAATGGATCATTTTTTAGTTGAATACGCGCATATTTATGGTACGCATATTTAATTTACTGATGTTTCACAATAGGTATGATTCTTTCAGACATACGTTAATTTCGTTTGCATATGTACCACGTAAAATTACCGAAATTGCCTGTCTGAAATCACCGAACAGCAGAACACTAAAGTATCACCAAAAACTTTGGTTGTATTACTCAGATCTTTAAACGTTTAACTATCAGGCGCTTCGCGTGAATGCTTGTGGACCGCAGTGCATTCATCCCAGATAATAATTTTACATTTTCTCTTTTCTTTTGGATTTGTCTGAATATTCAATGGTGACTTGAGTGCCGAATGCGCGGTTCGTCCACCACAGGCGCAGATCCAGCCTACATTAACGGGAGAGGATGATTATAAATATGTGTACATATTTACTATTTAGATATTTACTGGTTAATACGAAGTATATATATATACACAAACAATAGTATTTAATTCAATAATTCCTTATTAATTGTATGGAATACTGTTTTTTCATCAATGGCATTGAATGTCTTTATTGAATTATTTACAATTTAAAATTACCCATTTCTTATAAAAAATATATAGGTACAAAATAATAAATCGCGATCACCGGGTTTACACGACGACAGTAACATTCGACAGTCACAGTCACGACAATGACTTTTAAGGAACTACCACTATGTTTAAACATAAAGGCAGCTACTGCCACACAATTTTTGTATACTGTTATAATAAATTATCAAACATACGTGTATTTAATTTTAATGTTTAAATTAATATAACTAAAAATGGTTTTTAATACTTTTTTCTTTTCTTTTTCATTTATTATAAATTATACATAGCTCAAAAGAACAAGTTTACAATAATATAATAAGATAAATCTATCTACCATCTGTAAGTAAGCTTGTGATGATGATAGAGAGTTACAAAATCTAATAATTAATATAATAATCGATCAACTATAAACAAAATTAAATAAAATAAATAAAGAAATTAAACAAAGATAGAATTGTACATAACAAACCATAATATAATCTATAATAAAATATAATACTATTTCGGCTGCATTCGAATTGGGTTCCAAATTTAAAATTACTACACTAGTTGGGTCCTGAATTATTTTAGGTACTACACTAGTTGAGTCCTGAATTATTTTAGGTATACACTAGTTCCTGAATATTTTTTGGTAAGTACTACATTATACTAACATTTTCCTCCGCATTTTAACAGACTTAGTCTAGTAAAAAAAAAAACTATTAAAAATATTTTTAACCATACCTGTGGTTTAAATAAATCATAGACAGTCATAAATCGGTTAAAATGGGAAGGAAAATGTTAGTATAATGTAGTACTTACCAAAAAATATTCAGGAACTACTGTAATACCTAAAATAATTCGAAACCCAACTCGAATGCTCCGACTATTTCTTATTATTTCTATTTTTTTTTCACGACGTTTTTATTTTTTAGTTATATCATTGAACATGATTTTTCAATGTGCAAAGTTTTAATAAAATTATTATAATTAAACAAGTAATAATGAAACAGTCAATAGTCAGTGTTGATTATTATTTTTAAAAAAATGATTAGTATGAAAAAATGGTTTTTATTACTTCCTGGAAAATGTCTACTTATATTCCTAAAAATAAATTAACTATTCTGGAATGTGAATATAGCAACCACATTTGTAATAAAATTTTAAAATAAATAGTAAATTTTAAGTTTTTAAGTTTAAATATATTAAAGAGTTATTTTTAATAATAATAATTTATTAAGATAGAATTTACACAATAACTACTTAATATGACGCCTACGTATATTAGTTTTATATATATATATCGTATATTAGCAATTATATAATTGCTGTAAAACGGTAGTGAAAATTTCAAGTCCCAACGATTATTATTTTTAAGTGGTTATAAAAAAAAATCGATTTATTAAAACCCGGTGTACAGTAAGTTTAACAGTTTTTTTTTTTATAACTTTTCATCGTTTTTTCGTTATTAAAAAAAATTGTTGGGAGATTTGTAATATTCAACATTTCTTTAAACTAGACCACATTTTCTATCTGAAATTTTTTATGGTTGAGAGTTGGAGCAACTTTACCTATCAAAATCGTTTATTCTGGTTAAGGCCGTGTTAAGGAGGGTCAAAGGAGGAAATTTCCCCCGGACGCCGTTGTTTTGTAAAAATAAGGGGGCACTCTTATCTACACCTTATATGCTACCTGTGCCCAGTGGCCCCGAAGAAAAAATTTTGCCCTGATGCACAGAAATGTTTGACACTGCTCTGGCTCTGGTACAAAAAATAAAACAGAATAAAAAAATTACTATGGTAAATCAATATATTCCTCATTCACTTAGAATCTAATACAATGTATAATGAATTAAAAGAGTCAATATATACGTATAAAAAAAAATATTAACTTATTCATTTTTAAAAAAATAGTTAATAGACTTCTTACATCTGTATCGTTTTATTGAAAATATAAAAATGATAAAAAAATCTAAAAAACTTGTACTCTATTGAAATAACTGAGCAAGGTAAAATTTTTAGGCGTGAACGAGATTTTTCAGTCTGACAAATAAATGGTCCTGAGAGATATGATTATCCAAAAACCATAAAATAGCTACTAAATACTCATATTTCTACAACTTCTATAATTATTAGTTTTTGATTGATTATAAACAAAAAAGTTTAATTTATCAAAAACTGGTATGCAGTAAATTTTACTGGTTTTTTATATAACTTATCGTCAGTTTTTTCTAATTATTAAGAAAATTGTTAGGAAATTCGTAAAATGAAACTCTTCAAAGTACTAAATAGAAAAAATGTTCTTTTTAAAATCTCATATGATTGTGATAATTGAAACAATCCTTCTGATCGAAATCATACACATAAAAAAAAAAAAAAATTATTATTTTACCATTATGGTGAAATCAATACATTGCTCGTTTCACTCAGAATCTAAAATAAATACATAAGTATTTACAAGACACTATTTCAAACAATAAAATAATATTTTAACATTAAAGTTATGTACAAAAAATGAATAATTTGTGTAATTAATATAAATAATAAATAATTCAATAAATAAAAATGTTATAAATAAAAATAAAATAAAAAAATAAAAATGTAGGTACCTAAATATTTGCAATATGTGTCACCACATCTTTTGGTTTGGGTGGTCTTTTATACTCTGGTTTTATCAATATATAAACAACCATTACACCATAAAATATTAATAGGAATGCCACAAAATTTAAATACAGACCTTCCGTTGGCATGTAATTATCCTGCTGATTCCTAGATAAACAAAAAAAATAATAAAGATTAGTAGTACCTATATTTTATATTAAGAATCATTTACGTACAAAGCAAACATAATTTTTTCGCTAATTCCCAGTACTGATGTAACAATTGACAATATAAAGGTTAATGTACCAATGAATATATGATAAGGCATAATAGCTTTTTTATATTGTACAGCTACTTTAGGATAGAAGAATGTTACAAATCCACTTGCAAACTGTTAAATACATAAGTACAGATAATTGTTTAACTTTTTCAAATAAATGATTCTGATATACCTGAGAAAGAAACATAATGACAGTTACGATTCCCAACCAACTGTGAAAACTGTAAAATTTTGGAATTGGTGGTTTAGCGATTACATTTGAATTTAAACCAGTCCATACACCAATTAATCCGAAGAAGATTATACAGCTATGAATTATTAAATGCTGCTTTTTTAATTTTTTCTTTTTAATATTGCGGAAATTGCGGAAATGAAGTATAGCTAAAACAACAATATAAAATTATGGAGAGTTTGTTTGAAAATACGTGTTTAAATAAATCATGTATTAAACTAAAAAAAAAGTACTGTTGAATAATAATTAATAGTGTCATTACTTAATTTTTCTAATTAAAGTAAAATATGATAGGAAACCAACTTTTAACAATTATAGTGATTTAATTCACCGAAATATTAAATTTTATATTAAACAAAAACATTGCCGATGAATCCCGATGTACGAATGTATCCCGAATACCGATGAAAAATCGCTTATTTTGTTTATTAGATAAGCACTATCCCTAATCTCATTAACTTTGAATTGAATTTCAAAAAATAATATTCAACAAACGTCAAACAAATTAGCATTTGTTTTTCAGTAGTAATTATATTTTATAGTTATTAGAAACAACTGATATACTAAAATCTAATATTTCACTAGTATGTTTATTATTTTAGAATAAACATTATTCCTATTAAAATTAGTAATTACACAATATATAAACATATTATATAGTGCAATATAATTATATAATTGTTATGTTTTATATTAAATCAAATAATTAATTTAAAAATTATATATTTTAATTTATCACCATAATGTAATAAATAATCACTTACGTTCAATTTTTTTTTTTTTTTAAAAAAAACAACTTTTGTAATTTAATATTCTATAATGTAAAATATTATTTAATATAAATATTAATATGAAATAATTTACTTGGAAAACTGCCGAGAAAATTATATTTTTACAACAATTTTCACCAGTTAAACAGTATATTCTATCAGAAAATAAAAATTACATTATGAGATTGAAGCAATCCTACTAGTCTATCTTTTGTTGACAAATACTAAGACAAAAAGGAAAAAAATTCACCAAGGTAAAAACCAATACATTCAGAATCTAAATAAATAAAATTCCAATAAATATTAATAAAAATCTTACAATTTGCAAATAAATATGTAAAAGTGATTGTCATTAACAGTGGATGCCAGTTGCACACATTTATAGTTCCAGAAAATCCAAAACCATTTCGGTAAAATTGAAGCCAAAAAAATATGGAAAATATTAGCAGTATTCCTAATACCTGAAAATAAAATAAATAAAACGATATACGTTTATATCGAACATGTTAATGTCTATTATTTTTTAACAACGTCATTCCGTGGAATTATCATAAAAAAATTATATACCTGAAATATTGCGTAAATCGACAAATATCCAAAGAACGTACTGTTAATTTTGAACAGTATATTGTTACAATTTTGTTTATTATTTAAAATATCGTTATTATTTGAAGTAGACATATCTTAAATTCTATCGTATTCTAAATTTAATGTAACTGTAACAGTCATAATAATATAATGAAGCAATTAGATATATAATTTATATAGAGTACTATGAGTACAATGTAGTTGTCGAAAATATCTATTAAAATCTGGACGATCATCAAATCTTAGTCAAATAACCGCTTGAACCCTTAAATAATAATAATAATCTTATATATATTGAAAGTAATTATTTTTTTTTATGTAAAAGTACCTAATGTTATTTTACCAAATCAATTTAAAAAACAATAAATAGAATAATAAAATGTATAATTATTTTTATTAGTTGATTTCTGCAATCAGTCATGTTTAAATAAAAAAATAAAAAACGGCAAAACTTCTAGTTCAGATAAGACTACGGAGTCAGGAGAAAAACAAGGATGATTAAATAGTATTGCTGTAATGAGCTTTTGAACTTAAAACTCATGTACCATCTATTCTAAAAAAAAAAAAATGATTTTGTAAAAGTGGATTAGTTAATATTTCTAAAGATGATCGATATAGTAGGTAATAAAACCAAATTTCTTCGGTCACGTTTGTATTAAATAGGCGTCGGTTGATTATTTCCGGTTTATGGTTAAAAGAGTAAGGTAAGATGGGTTCGTTAAAAAAAAAAGTAATATTCAAAATGTGAAGACGAGGGACACGGGAATATAGGTTTTTCAATAATAACGGGGTTGGGGGTAAAATGAAGATTTTGAAAAATGTCATACAAATTTAAACAAATGTGCAAACAATATGATCGTAAAAAAGATATCCAAGGTATTTAGATTAGTGGGGGCTGTAGACACATGTCCCCAGATATTTTTCATAGTTGTTGGTATTTTATAAAAACTATTGATAAACAAATGCTGCTAACCATCGAACAAATTCAAACGAATGACGAACAAAATATCTGCAAGATAATTTTCTAGAATATCGTCGGTGAGGGAGCTGGTACGTGTTTAGGTGTACCTATTACAATTGATTGACAAATGAACTTCCATTGAAATCCATTCGATGATGACGATCAATATAATTTGCATGAAAACAATAAATTTAATTTTAATACGAACAATGTCTGTACGATTGCATAAAGATACGCGAACTGTGGTTATGACTAATCGACACAGAGTTTATCTCAAAGGCAATCGGTAAATAAATACGTATACTACATTATCATACTACAAATAAATGAACGAACGAGTGCTCGCACTTAAGAAAACCAGTATCTACTTATGTTTAATACAGATAAAAGCGTATATAATAAAAATTGTTATATTCTATAAGTATACAAATCTAGTAAAGTACTAAGTATTATTATCAACGATTAATCACAGTGTATTAAAATATGTATTAGGTAGTATAAATAAGACATACTTACATATTTTCGACATTCAATGACACAAAACAATTTGAGCACCTGAAAACTATAATCTACGTTGTAATTATAATAATAAAAAAAAAACTATTAACATATGTATTTGTTCGAAAACTCTTAATATTATTATAATGATAATGTTATTATTTAGTTATACTGTTGCACAGTTGTACACATCAATCGTTTAAATATTTGATTCACGCCGATCAGCAGTCCCGAGCGAGCGATATTACGTTAGTATAATAATGTAGAAATGTTATCACATCATAGGATTTCGTCCGCAAATAATAATAACGATTTACAGATCAAAGTTAGGAGTTAAATCAAACCACTTCCACAACCGTTCATATTTCTAATGAGTATAGAAGAATATGATCCGCGAGTAACTCCTATTATACTAGACATAATGCACAAGTGAACAGAATGTCTAATATTCTTAGAAATTTTTTTTTACGTCATAAACGTAAAAAGATTACCTATGTTATTTTATCTGGAATGACCGAACGCGGAATGTTGGACTAACTACACACATTTTCCTATCGGTTTGTTTTGTTTTTGTCTGCCAATTGGATTGAAATAACTGTAGACGGAAGAAATATTAAACATAAAAAATGATCATGATTATTAACTAAGAAATTACTTTTATTATAAGCACGTGTTGAGTAACATCTATTTTATAAAAATCATTGGCAGTGGCGTAGCAAGGGCATGGTGAACTGTGTTTACGCCAGGGCGCAAAACCGTGCAAAATTCGTAATTTTATTTTACCTTTTAAACAAAAATGTTCCATTATACTTTTTGAAATATGTAGATTTTGTCTGATTATACATTTAATGATGGAAGTATGAAAATAGCACAAGGGGATGAATAAAGAAAATTTGATATGAAAAAATTATCGATGAATTCGCTAACCTTAAAGCGAGAATAGCAAATTTTCAAAGTTTAAAATTTACCCTGTGATAATAACTTTGTATACTTAAAAAAAATATCAGTAAAATTGAAGGTTAACAAAAATATCATCAAATAAAATTTTTGATTATTTAAAAGACGTTTTCTTCTAAGTTAGCCTGTAGTGCTAATGAATCTTCCTACGTCACTGATTCTTGCACAACTGATGGTCTTGGTTTTTTTTTTCTTTAAATCTTATAACTTCATAATATTATTTTCACAAAACGCTTTTTGAGACAATTCCATGTTTTGAATAGTATACTATCGGTCATTTGAAAAAAATTGGTAATATGTGTTACTTTAGACTTCATGAATGGGATAAAAATCGTTAAAAATTGAATTTTTCATAAATTAAAATAAGTGTAAATTCAAGTCCTTTTACAGATAAAAAAAACCCCGAATAAAATACAAGATAATACATTGGAAATATTTCGTGTTACCTTTATAGTTGAATACACTGTATACATTTATATATACTTATATTAATTACTACATATTGATGTATGAAATAACTAAAAAAATTTAAATTTAAGTGTTTTAATTAATAGGTAAATTAAAAAAAAAAAAATAACTAAACAGACAATTTTAAATTTTAAATTTTGATTTTAGAGGCCTCTTAGAACTTGAGACCCCGGTGCATTGCATCCCCATTAAGTCCGGCCTTAATTTTAATAATTATTTTTTATTCTAATATTGAAAAATATATTTGATAATAAAGTAGTTTTTAATAATTTATAACTTATAATTATTAATTATTAATTTAAATATTAAAAATAGTGATACATAAATTTAATCTAACCTAAATCTAACATAATAGTTAATGTCCGAAACCAATGATAAGTTTATTATTATACGATTGGATTACACTAACTGGCATTCTAACCCAATGCAAGAACTAGAAAAATAAATAGTGACAAAATAAATTAATAAACAATGTAATGACTTGAATATTTAGTTTAATTAACTAAGAAAACAATTAAACGTTAACGTATGCGTAATTTTTAGTACTAAAAATGAAAATCATTTAGTTTGTAATCTATAATATTTTTGTTTTGTTTGTAATTTTCGGATTAGGAGCAAACACGTCTTAAAGAAGACACAAAAGGATTTTACTGCGTTTAATGAATATTCCTTAGATAATCAGTTGAAATTTCTGATTTTTAATGATACTCTTATTATGAATTAAGGGGATATAACATTTAAAAAATGTAAGGTAAGGAGAAGATAAATTTAAAAATATTTTTGTTAATCATTAATATTTTACTTCAATATTAATGTCGTAGACAATTAATGAATAAATTATATATAAATGTGGGTGAATTATATTTCTGTATTGGGCTTTTAAAATTAACACCATTGAACCATTACTTCCAAAAAAAACGATTATGAATGAAAGCGGTCACATGGATTAGTTTATATTTCGAAAGTATTAAAATGCTAATATACATTATAAGTAAATGCGAGTATTTTAAGGCAGTATGATAAAAATGTATAGGATATCAACTAAATAATTAATATAATTTAATGTATATTTATTGAAATAATCGATTTCGTTAAAATTTAATTTTTTAAGTTTTAGAAAATATTTTTACAATTTCTCAGTAAATTTTTATTATTTCTGTAAAGAAAATCTTAAGAAAAATCTTATACCTAGTTTTATAATAAAATTTAAAAGTTTTTGAATTTTATACTATAACAATATTGTGAACTTTTTTATTTTTATCGTTTCGTCAATATTCATAAATTAAAGGCGCATCATTTTATTTTTATTTTTTTCACTAAGTTTAGACTTTTTACATTAATTAGATAAAGATATATATTAGGAATTTTGTATTATATTTTCAGAAACTTTTTTCAAACAAAAATAATTCTATCGAAATTCTCAAAAAAAAAGCTAAGAAAACAGTTATAGTTTCTATGATTATTGCATAACATAATATTATTTATTTAAAAATTAATAATATTAAGAAATAGTTAAATCATAACTTAGATCAAAAACTCCATAACTCAGTAGTTCCAGAACTGTGAGGCGCAAGGTAAATATTTATATTGTATATTACACTATCCTATATTTATTTTTAAATTTACCGTAATTTGCTTTTATTAAAATAATATAAAACATGTTGTTTTATTTATTCATGGCGTAATTAAATAAAATATCCCTAAACCGCATTTTTTTGTTCTTAAAGGTTATTTAATGATAAATTATACACTCACAGAATAGAAAACATGTGTAAACAATAACCAAAAAAACATCAATATCAATAATTAAAAGCTCTTCTATAAGTTTAAGCTCATAACTAAGATACATTTTTCACTGATCTAAGTTAGTCCCGTGCACTTTGCGCATTATAACCACTTCCTCTTTACTCACTGTCTAATAAATTAAAAAAAACTTAAAATAAAATACTCACTTATACAACGAAGTATCAAAATGTGAACAATGAATGTTCATACTCGCAATAATTAACGAAAATTGGAAATTAAAGCATTTTATGAATGGTTGGAAGTATTTATAAACATTCGGCTGAATGTAAACCATGTGAATAGAAGGGATCCCAAACGGTTTTCATAACCAGTGTAGGTACCACTTAAAATATAAATATCTAACAAATCACTGCTAAGTAGTTCTGACTGGGTTTAATCGTCTTACTTCAACAATGCCCACTGTTTTCAAATGCCAATTTAACACTTGATAAGATAATATTATTTAATACGTTTAAAATTACTGTAAAATTCAACATCATCATTTACATGATATAATATATTTCTTATAAATCAATTACAAATTATATTCCTGTAGAAATTATCTTTTTCTCCCGTCTTGAAACTCGAGTTAGACTTATATTTGTTGAATGCCGATAGCTAAAAATCTACAATTAAAAGTGTATTTATTTGATTCTCATTGAGACACAATACACCTCTCATCATACGGTCTATTGTTTAATTGTTTTAAATTGTTGTAACGTGTACATGGTCAATTCGTTTCATAAGTTAATATATTTTAATATATTTATAATATTCTTCGTGTAATCACGAGATTATGATTTCATACCACACCTTACGCTTTGAAGTGCATACTGTAGCCTGTAGGTTACAAACTTTTGAAAAAAAAAATTGATAAATAAATTACTCATAAATTATAATTATTAAATTGATTCATTTAACTGATTTAATATTATGTTTATATAAATTTAAATAAAACATTTTAACGGTAATAGTAGGTTGTGAAAAAGTTCAAACTTTTTAAAAATAATCTATTTGAAATTTAACGTAGGTAGATTAAACTTTGAATAAATAAAAGTGAATCAGCATCGAAAAACTTGATTTCTATCTGAAATAGTAATTTGTGTACCTCGAATATCTTTCAATACGAAAATCGTATTTTAATCAATTTAATAGGTTTCAACTGTAAGTTATAGAATAAATATATATATATATATATATATATATATATCCATAAGCGTACGCATACATTACTGTCATACATAACACATTAACATTTAATATTAACAACAAATTTGGACGGAGTAATTTCATTTAACTTTATAATTATATTTTTCCAATATCGCCAAATACTACATTCTTAAACATGTATTTACATTACATGTATTATTACCGTTTACGGACGTTTCGAAGTGGTTGAACATAATATGGTCATTTATTATTGTGATAATTTTGAATATTATGGTGAGAGATGGAAGGTTCACAGAGTAGTTGAGTGTCTACCCTGACTACCCCGAGCGCACGCTTATGTATATATCAACAATACCAATGCATAATCAACCAATTTTTTCAGACATAATCATCCATATTCACACAGCTTATTTTTAACGGTTTGCCATTTGGTCAGTTTCAAAAATGGCATGTCAGAATGAAGTTTTGATCGATATATTAATAGCATGCGTTATTTTAACTCAAATGTTGTAAACAAAATTAATGGAAAACAATGTTGAGTTAATACAAACAGTTCTGTTGACAAGCACATGGAAAATGTAAAAATACATCATTCGGAAAAAATTAATAGTCACATAGTGATTCTCATAAAAAAAACGTTAAACTTGTTATTTTACGATTTAAAAAAATATATATATACATAAATAAATACGTATACATTATACGTATTATTTTTGGATTCATTCGATCATATTCTCGGTAAAAACGATTATGCGCAAACCGTAATAACAGATAAATTTTATAACAGGCCGAGGTAAATAAAAAAAAAAAAAAATTACGGCCTCGGTATAAAATTAACGATTTTTAGAAATCGCACTTAGGTGCACGGAGAAACTATATAGCAGGCGAATCAACATTGGCTACCAGATTGTTGTTCTGTGCGAAGGAATTCTGACGAAACGTTCGAACGCGGTTACGATAAACAAAAATAAACAATCGCTAAAGGAACCCGTAGTACTGTCAAAGTTAAAAAAAAAAAAAACCATTCAGACCATATGGAAATCGTCGGAGGACCACCATCTGTTCATCGAGTTCTAGACGTTATTTCGATTAAGATTCGGACGTGCGCAAACGTAACGGCCATATCATTGTGGATAAAATCGTGTACACAACGATTCCGACGAACGGCGGACACACCGCGACCGCACCTGATCCACCTAACCTACCCGAGGGGGTCGATGACGACGACGCATTATATTCTTTTATCTACGGACGGCGATCGGAAAACGATTCGCGGTCTTGAAAACGACCTTTCCGTACGTTGGCATCCCTGAAATCCGACTTGGTGTTCGCTTATCATCAATCAGACGATAACAACAGTGGCAATATTAATGAAAATGTTATTGTGCGCCGCATCGTATCAGCTCTCCGGAACGCCAGTCTAGGACGTGTTCGCAGTGTTTAGCCTTTTTTTCCGCCGACCACGTCCGGCGCGCTCGTTCTTCCGTATCGTTTCTTCATCTTCTTTCCGCGCGAACCCGCTGCCGGACGACTGTGCCGCACTTCCGATCCCCACGTAGCGCCATGAACGATTCGCACTCCAACGGCGAACCGGACGCGTCGAAATTCACTCATCACCTGTCGCCCACCAAAACCGGCATGCTCGCCCCCAGTCCGATAGTGACCAGACGGACGAGAACCGATTCCACGTAAGTTTTTACCGTCCCCGTTCGGCTTAAGTCTCACACCGCGACTAAAGGGTGTGTTGAGCACCGGAATACCTACCGTCCACGTTGTTCACGTTGTGTGCGCACGTGCTCGGTGTTCGCAGGGTTGTTTCGACTCATCTAAATCTTATGATTGCCACCGGACTTTGTACGTTTCGTTTGCTACATCGTAGTTGCATATCTATCCTTGTAGTAACATGTCGGTCCCGTAGCACCCCGTTGCTTCTGCTCGTTTGTACTATGACTTATCGCCGTACGATCGGGGATACTAATTTTTCAATTTTAATCTGTCTAGATCTGCTCTGGCTTTGAAAAACCCCCAAATCACTGGAAAAGTTAAATACTTTTGCAAATCCAAAGGACACGGTTTCATTATACCTGACAACGGCGATCCAGACACATTTGTACACATATCTGAGTAAGTTTTGAGTAACCCAACATTTTCAGTTGTCTTTTAAATAATGTTGTATGGTTTTTTAGTATTGAAGGAGAATATGTCCCGCTGCCTGGAGATCAAGTCCGCTATCGCTTGTGTCCTATTCCTCCAAAATTAGAAAAATGTCAAGCTGTGCATGTAGAAATTATTAATCTAACACCTCAAGTACATTTGAAATGGGATTCACCAGAAAACAACTAATTAATGTTACAGTGATACCTTGCATATAAATGCACAATAATTTCTAATCGTTTAAACCTTGATGAACACTGGTTACATTCCAATTGCCCATGCTCTATAATATAACCAAAAGACTTGGTCAGTTGTGCTGATATTTTTTGATTTTAGATAAGTGCCAAAATTACCTGATTCATCTTATTATATATTATTTTGTAAGCTTTTTTGATTCATACATTTAAATATTAAAAATCAAATAAGATCGAATAACTTACTGTTTAGTACTTTTTAAGTATTATCAGATTTTCAAATGATGTTTTTATAATACTGATTTTATAAATAAATTATCCTTTCTAAACATATTGAAATATGTATTTTGATCTTATTGCAATTTAATATTGTTTCATACAACAATTAAAATAATATCAAAAGTTATGCAGTAAACTATAATCAATCACCTCCCAACTAAGGATGTAATATTTTATCCTAATCAATAGCAATTCTACTCAATCAAATGTTTAATTTCATAATATTAATTTTTCCCTGATATTATTTTTATAGTTTACATTGTCTTTAATTAAAATCATTAATTTTATATTAATTGTTTTTTTTTTTTTTTTTTTATCAATCAAAAATCATAAATATTGTAAATTCTAAAGTAAGGATTTACACGTTTAAAATATCCATACATTATTCAAAATAGAAAAAAATTATAATTATTTTTATTTTTTTAAAGCATATCACAGTTAAGTTAAAACATTTTGTTATACAAGTACTTTAATATCTTAGTTCTAATATACCTTTATAAAACCATAAATTTCTTAGTAAATGAAAATATTAGAAGTTATTATCATATTTATTTTTAATAATTTATTATTTGAATGATAGAAAATTTTTGTTTTATGCTGCTTAGGATAAAATTCAATAGAATTAAATAAACCATTTTAGTAATTATATAAATTATAATTATTTACAACTTTTGTATTGATTTATATACATATTTTAATATTTAACCTATCAATGTTAAAATTATATAAATATTAGGATCTTTTTGTGAATTTTAACGAATTTATTTAAAGTTTTATTTAGTTATAGTTTTTAAACAACAAGTAATGCCGTTTATTTTTTTACATAATTATTTGAACTAGCAAGTATACATTTTGACTATACATTTTTGTAATTCTTTGATTTTACTTTAAAAATATGGTTATTTTTATTACAATTATGATTATCATGTACAGCTTGTAATTGAAATCGCATTAAAATTATGTGTTGAATAATTATTGCCAATATTTTGTAACTTTCTCAGAGATATAAATGATTGATCAATTTTCAAACATTTTTCATAATCTTTTATGAATAAAAATAATATACCTTATGTTATACCTAATATATAACAATATATATTATAAAATATTTTAAAATGTAGAAAACAAGTTGAAAAATAAATATTTGTAATTTTACATTCTAGTTATTTGTTGACATCATATTTACATGATCGTTTTAAAAAAAAATTAGTATAATATAATTATCTAGTCAATACATAAATGAACATCCTATGACCACAACAAATTCAGGAGATACCCAATTTTAATTGTAATAGCATTGATTATAGAATAATCTAAGTATAATAAATAAATTAAATTTATTCTATAATCAATGCTATAAAATTCTAAAAACTGATTCAATTTTTTTTTTTTTTTATTATAACTTTATGTTTCTATTTAAATATTATTTTAATTTACTATTGATTGTACAATATTTTATTATATTAATTAATATAAAGAATATTTTAATATTATCAATATAAATAAAATTTAACATTTAAATAATTAAAAAAAAAATACTGTTTTCGATTGAAATATTTTGTGTGCTTATGTACAGCTGGTTTCAACCATAAAAATCATAAACTGAGGTTTTTTAAATTGAATACAGTCAGAAATTATTTACACATTCAATAATATGCTATGAAAAAAATATTGTTTTATATTATATTATTATTTTAAGAGTATTTACTTCAAAAACAGTTATTTTTTATACCGTATTTATAAAAATAAATAAGTTAACAAAGCCAATTATTTTGTTTTTTAGTATTGAATATATAGTTAACCTTCCATTATATTTATATGTTATTAATTTCTATGTCCCTTTTTATAGTACATTTCAAGTTCTTCTTCAATCATAAATGAAGAAATAGAAAAAAAACATTCTAGTTAATATATTCATTCAGTACTTGGGCTAGAATCAAAAATTAAATTTTTAATATTTTAAACATACATTGATATATATTATTTATTAATATAAATTTCTTTAGGTTGCCATAATTACCACAAAATGTGATGATTTAGGACAAAACCATATATTTATTAATGTCTTATAATTTTAAATTACACAATTAATAAAAATTAAAACCAATACTCCATTTTAGTATACATTATAACCTCCATAATAAATCATGAAATTTATTTTTATGTTCAAATTATTTCTTGTATAGTATTAGACTTATGTTAGGTAAAAATAACATCTTTATTACAGAAGTCTTAGTGATTTCACTACTATTTGATGTTACAGATGAATTAAATCTTAAACGGCAAGTCTTATGGTTTATAAATAGTATTCAATTTGCTGATAATAAAAAAAGCTGTAAACAATGGTTCTTAGTTGCTGAACTTTGTTTATTTCATATTGAATCTAGAACTTGATTAAAACAAAAACAACTTTTTTGGGATAGTTATTATTTATTTATTAATATAGGGTGGAGTCGCCACCTATGGCCAGTCATTTTTTTTTTATTTGTAAATAGTGTAATTTTATAGTTTGATTATGGCTATGGTTATTGTTGTATTCGTCTACATCAATTTATTAATTGGGTGATTACAATTATTACAAAAACAGATGAAAACACTGTAAAAATATTTTCCAATAATTTCGTTATTACTATTTCGTGTATTTCTTATCAAAATTCTTAAGAATTTAAAATATGTGAGCTTTGGGAATTTCGTGTTGGAATCATCACTATATGTTTGTTCCTGTACCATCAAGTAAGTTAAATTCAATAGAATTAATATATTTAGTTGTTTTTACTTAGGTACAAAATTGCTGAACGGCCATTGAGGAAACTCAATTTCTGTAAAAACCCATCTATGGCCATGCTAGTGGCCATGTAATTAACTTTTTTTAATAAATAGCACGATTATATTATTTATTTATATATATTATATTATTACTATCTTAAATCATGATAAATAGTGTTCCAAATCATAATGAAATAATTTAGTTTTTTATTTAGGTTGTTAAAATGGCACCAACTAAAAAATAATTTGTTATAAATATGTGGCAACAGTTGTTAAGGTAATTTCTACAACTGAAGCAGAGGTACAATACTTTGAAGCCTCTGATGAAGAAAATACTGAATTTGTATTAGTTGAAGGTGATATATCTGTTGTAGATTTAGATGATTTAGTTTGCAAATTGCTGTTGCCAGAGTTACGTTTTAAGAACAGACAATATCTTTCTGTTTTCCCTGGTGTTGCTGTATACGATAAATTTAAGTAAACTGAAGACAACATTATGTTCCTATAATATACAATATATTCCTATTATAATATCCTGGTTTAAAATTGTTATAATTCAATTTTTTAGTTAATAGTTTTTTTTTCAAGTTTGTCATGTTATTTTATTATAATATAAAGATTACCAAGTGTTAATATTTCTTTTATGATGTTAATAAGTTGTTTTTGTTATTTGTATATTTGTAACCAAATCAGAATTTTTTTTATATTATTTACCAAGTGGTTGAATAGATACTTATTTGTTTTTATTTTCATAGGTAACTACCTAATTTGTTTATGTTTATATAATTTGTTTTTGGAAAATTAAAGTTCTTGTCATATTTGTTTACATTTAATAATTTAATTCATTAAATTGTATTATTTATCACAGTTATATAAGTATTAATAATTCATGTTTAAATAAAATAAAAAAATATTTTTACAATAGCCATATAAGGGGAAAATGTAATTTAAAAAAATTAATACAAATTTCTCATTCAAAACTATTCTTAAGACTTTAAAATTCAAACCAAGTGTTTGTGAACTTATGAAGTATGTATGGTTAAATTTTCAAATTTTTTCAATGACCATAGATAGAATAAATTAAATATCAATAGAAAAAATTGTGGCCATAGGTGGCGAATCCACCTTACTATTAACTATTGCTTACAAATGTAAATATTTTTTTTTTCTTATTAAACTATAAGTTAATAAAAATTTCCAATGAGATTTAAAAATCTAAAATCACTATCCAACATAGTTATTGAAAATCTCAAACTTGAATTCATAGTTCTTTAATCATATAGTTAATATTTTTATTATAGATAATATAAACAATTCTATAAATTCTTCTCGTGAAAGAAGAAAACCAGTATCAAATTATATTACATAATTATTATTATATATGTTAAAATAATCATTTAATAATACAATAATTTTAAATTTAACACTATCAGAAGTAAGTTAAGACTCGAATTAACATGTTTTTTGTAGTGTCCCATCAAATCCGTGTAGTGAATACTCTTCGTCTGATGAATCAAATATATTTTATAATCCTGAATGTGATTTGTTTTACTTATTATTTTCAAGGTACCTAATTATTGAAAATTAAGATCACATTTTATATTCTTAAAATATTAATACAATTATTCATTTGACAACACATTACCTTATGAATGTTACATTATTTTATATTCCTGCAAAAAATTTGGTGTTTCAATGTTATATTAATATGTTTGCTAATATTTTTATTGCATTCAGTAAATTATAAGAAACGTATTAACAATTATTCTTCCAAATACATAGGCTCAACTAGAGGGGCGGGCTTAGCCCACCCAATTTTGTCCGTAGTTCATTCAGTTTTACTACAGAATAAAACATCAATTCTTGGTTATTCTAAAAATGTAATTTTTGGTGTAATTAAAACATTTGAAACTCTATGATCTGATGATGAATTTAAGAAAATATGGGAACAAATAAAAATATTTACTGAAGAAAATGACATATAGTTACAAACTCCATTAACTGGTTTATATATTTTGTGATTTTTATAATTTGTTTTATGTTTTTTTAACATAAATAATACATAAAAAAAATAGGATCAAAGCATCGAAGATGAGCCTTCGTATGACTATGTATTAACAGCTACCACGACGGCAGAAAATGATTCATATTCATCATTGGCAAATGATGTAGAAAATTATTGGAAAACTTCTACATATTTTGTTATTATGATCAGTGTTATTTCTAATCTTAAATATAGGTTTTCTGATGAAAGCTTGGTTATGGTCAGTTCGGTTATAGTTTATTTTGTAAATTAGATACAACTGATTCAATGAAGTTTATTGATCATTATAAGGTAATTTGGTAATATGTATATAAATACATTTGAATTGTATAAAAGATTAATGATAACTAATTAATTAATTATAATTATTATAATTATAGGAATTATTACATATTTCAAAGAGTAGCTTAGAAGCAGAAATTTGAGTGACATTTAACCTTTAGATAGAAAAAAAAAATTTCAATATAAATGATGTCAAAGAAGTCGAAAAACAAATATTTTCAAACATTTCTAAATTTTTACAGGTGGCTTTATCTATTCCTATAAGTTCAGCTACCTGTGAAAGGTCGTTCTCTTCAATGATACGAATATAATATTAGCGTATATCTTCCATGGCCCAAGATCGATTTAAAAATTTATCTATTTTAAATATAGAAAGAGATGTAACCAACAATTTAGACGAAAATGAAATTGTAAATAAATTTAAATAATATAGAAAAATATTGTTAATTTAATTAGGCTTTATAATAAAAATGTAATATCTATGAACTGTATATTTTATTGATTATATATAGTGCTCGAAGTTGGGGGGATACGGAAGGATGGAATCCCTCTACTTTTTTGTATTTACAGTTTTCATCCCTCTACTTGTTTTGTTTAGAATAATGCATTCCTCCTAAGACTTGTATTTTAAAATGATATACTTACCATTTTTACATTTATATATAAGACATTTTTTTTTTTCAGTGAAAATAATTGTTTTTAAAATTCAGGCCCGGACGCCTTATCGTGTTGTTTAGTATAAGCCGTTTCGCAATTCATATTATACCCGTATTTAGAGCTACGACGGACTAAGATAATATACTTTATGTGAACTATAAAAAAAATATATACTATAGGTACACAAGATGTGAAGAATGTTATGATGATATCAGAAAATCTGAATTATAAGGCATCCCTCCACTTATCTTGAGTCATTTTGACCACTGATTATATATGTACCTATATCCTTATTCGTGTTTATTTAGGTAGGTAGTCTGTAGGTAGTAAGTGACTAAGTGACAAAATTTTACTTCGAATTAAACTATTAACGACTATAGGTAAGGTCGTAAGGACTTCTAATTAATATAAATATAAATGTTAGTGTAGACAATCAATATTGGGGAATATTGGGTGTGTGGGGACGAAGCCCCCCCACGGGTCCCTGGTATCATAAAATTTAACCCACCCAGTAATTGAACTCTAGTTGCGCCTATATCCAAATGTTCAATCACTATAAAATATTATAAATTATTAATTTATAATTTAAATTGTAATGTAACATTTTATTATTACAATTATTTTTATAGTGACGCACCAAAAGATTATGATAATGAAATAGTTTATGATGTTGATTTTTAAAATCATATATACATGACTATATAGGTGGATGTATTCAATTAAAAACTATAATAATGTTAACATTTTGTGATAAATAAATGTATTTCTATTATTCTGATGAATTATATTAGTAGGTAATACATTTTGTTAAATTTGTAATCTACAGAGTAGGTACCTATATGTGAAATTTTATAATCGGTTAAAATATGAAACAAATTAAGTTTAACAATTATAACCAGGGCCGGCATGAGGGTAAGGCGACTCAGGCGGTCGCCTAGGGCGCCATTTTCAGGGGGGGGGGAGCCGAAATTGCTTTTTACAATTTTGCACATTTGTCAGTAATATTATTTTTATTTTTTTTTTTATGTAAAATACTTATAAATTTGTATTGAAATATTGATAATATTTATGGTTATTTCGTTTAGCCGTATATTAAAATAATATAAGTATATTTTAAATATATTTACTAAAGTTTAGCATAGAATGTTTTATTATTATGTTGTTATAATTCCCAAATTAATTTATTATCGTTCAATCGAGATCGCGTCGAGCTGCCATGACTCGTGACTAAAAAAATTAGACGATAAAAAATTATGTACAAGTTGAGCATAATATATAATTTTTCTGTATTTCTGTTCACGAACAACATTTTTTTATAAATATAATGAAATTACGAGTTGTATAAATAAGGCGCCAGTTGTCATTTCGGCCTCGGTCGTTATTTAGCCTTACGCCGGCCCTGATTATAACTCAATACATTGTAATAAACCTATACAGTGTGGGAAACGGACAGAATATATTACATTTGTTTCCGTAAATTAAACACATTATATTCCGACCACTTAAATTCGTTCTAGTTATAATATTATGCCCATGAATATAAATCTTTTTAGCGTTATTCATCTAGTCGACAATCAATACTCGAAATATTTCGCAATTAATCTGCCATTATACTCACCGCAATGACGTGTTTATTATAAAAATAATATGGTAATAAATCCTACTATGTTGTTGTAAGGTGTGTTTACTGTTTTTAAATAATAAGATGTTTAGTGAACTTACACGCTAAAAAATACACTCAGTTTCAGCCTTTAAACTCTTAATCTAAAACGTAATATCGAATTAACAAAATCTAAAATAACTAAATCAACTCGAATTCCTAAGCTCAATTGTAAAATATATTCACTAGTTATAGTGTCAAAGTCCATAAACTAAAAGTCTCAATTCATCTACTGATAGTACGAGTTGGTTTTGAAAGTTCATCTCCATCTGGGTTATAACCAGTGGCGCCGAGTTCGCTAAAAAAAGGTGGTTCAATTTTCACCAAAGACCACCCACCTATCCACAACAGTACAACAATAAACCACATAAAGCCGCTCGCGAAACATACACTTAATTTCTTATACAACTGTATTTATAAAATTAGGATACTTTTCGTACTTAAAGTTATCCATATGTCTTTTCCAGTTGGTCATATTAAGCTGTTCCCGTTTTTTTCCACAAACGCACATAAACTTTTTTGACATCGGTATTTATTTGTTTATTTAAACAAGAAATAATGAAAGTAAATATACAACAGTTCACAGTAAACGAATGAGAAAATAATGAAATTGTAGTAATTACTGACTGCACAAAATATATGTAGAATGTACACTGTATATATTGTCATAAATGTTTAATTTAAGAATATTCGTAGCTTATAAGCCGTAGCCCGCATAATAATATAGACAACCAACTACAATCAATATATTGACTTATTTATTATTAGATATTTATCAGTTTTATCGCCGTCGACGCGTTGTCACATGACGTATACTTTATGTGGTTTAATTAACCACATTTAATTGGATTTAGAGATAATTTTAGATTTTTTCCCAGATTTTGATTTTTGACGAACGATAGTCGACAAATAATCCCACAATACCTACATAAACCTATATAAACATTAACCTATTTAATCAGACTATATAGAGATGATGAGTCCACGGGCAGGGCCGTATTTGAGGGGGGGGGGCAAGTGTCCCTTGTTGCCCGGGGCGGCAAATTTTTTAGCTTATAAGGGGGGTGGAAATTTTATATTGAAATATTATGGCGTATCTAATAACAAAAAAAAAATGTTTTTATTTTTATTTCAATACATTTATTAGAAAAACTATTTTGATAATTATTATTTAATATTAAACTAGCTTCTGTGTGCCTCGCTCCGGGTGAAATTCGCTTAATATTACTTTAGTAATTAATTATTATTATTAATAAAATTATATTAATAATGTCAATTAATAATATTTAAAACACTATTATGTAGATACAATATATCATGCAATACTACCACGATTATTATTCGTGATAATTATTACTATTGATAATATACGGTTGGAAAACTAATACGCCTTCGGAGTCAAAGGCGTTCGCTATCTAGGAGACACCCACCTAATTGTTTTCTTAAAAATATTACGGTACCATACTTACAATCGATACATGGTGTCAAAAACCATTATTATATATATATATATATATATATATATATATATATATATATATATATAAAACATTATGTTTATAAAAAAATCAAATAGCAGAGAACAAACTGCAGTGTATTTTAAAATAATCAAGAATAATAATAGTACCCGTAGAAAGTTATGTGTCTCCTTATCAACTGTTAAAGGTTAAATATGTGTATTATTTTTATATTTAATAGACGGGCAAAGAATTTTAAAAAAAAGTATAAATATGCATATAGATTTTGATATTTCAATTACAGAATAAAATATATATTTATGTTTACAAAAACATTATAAGTGTCTTCTCTAGTAACCTAACCTATAGTATAACGAAGGGACACATTTATTAAAAGTATGTTAGATACAACAATTTATAAGTCTCATAAACGCTAGATAACGACATTTTTCAAAATGTGGAATTATGAGAATAAAAAGACGTTTAAGTACAGTATAGTCGGTTAAAAGAAAGACCTAAAGCATAACGTATTCTATCAATAATAATTAATGAATATGTATACAAAGTGAGTCTGACCACAAACTATAAGAATGGGGATAGATCTTCCTAGATGTTGTCTTAAAAAAAAAAGAAATTGTACGATAAGTGAATACTTGGTTTTAGGTGTGTATACATAAATGTTGGCGTTAGTTACCATTTACACTCTAAACGTTCTCAGTGAAAAACGTATCCAAGAAAGACCACATGGTGGTCGCCAACCTCTTTCTCACATTCAGAGAACTTAAAAGTACTCATCGTCAATAATTAAAAAATATACAGAATAAATATATAAAAATATAAATAATTTATGAAAGACAGAGTGTGGAAATTTCTTGTAATCAGAACATATATGTGCTTTTAAGCCAAAAGAATATGTGAAGATAATGTATACAAATATGAAACATAACATAATCAAAGCAAATATATTTATTATTATATAACATTCCAGTAATATACGGTTTAAGTAAATAAACTATACTAAGACTATAATATTTTCTTACAATATTATTAGGAGAAAAGTGTATTAATACCCATAAATATGCATTATATTGTAAAATAAGAAAATTATTTTGTCTGATTATATTATTTTGTAACATTAAATTGAAAATTGTATACATAAATCTATAACATCAAGTATTTTTAGAGGCTAGAGTTTATTTTAAGTAGGTACTCATACAAGTATTCCGTGTAAATTATATTTCATTACACAAAAAGTTTCGCTATTTAAGTAGATACAACTGTTTAAGACATGGATGTAGTGAGTTTTTCAAGATTATATATAATATAGATTATATAGTATTTACTTTGTTTAATTTTAATATTTTTTTATAATTTACCTATATTTTACATGTGGGTGTATGACAATGAGACTTATGGGATATTATATTAGTCTAAGAATGGGTTTCGCATATTATATAAGATAATTGGCAACATTTTCTATGGACTAGAACAATATTTACAACAAAGTGCCTTACATTTAAAGAAAATAACTCTTTTTATGGGGAGGAGGTTATGGAAGGGTGGCTAAAATATGTTGCCCCGGGGCGTAAAATGTCCAAATACGGCCCTGTCCACGGGCCAATATTTTTGGCCACATATTAATTTTTATCGAGTTTTATCCTTTAGTTACTGTACGGTCGTCGTCTGTACGTAAGCCGCACCACCATAATAATGTTAAAATGTTACATAAATAATAATATAACATAAAAGCTACACTTTCATAGAAATTCGTTCAGACAGCGACTGAGCATGGATAGACACAGGCTACTAATAACGCAATTTGTAATAATGCAATACCAAGGTTCTAGATAATACGTCGTAACTGGTAACTGCTTAAGTACCTAGTAGGTATCTACTTTATACTTACCACTATTATAGTAGAAGTATTAACTTTCTTGGTTCAATATTTTTACTTACCCACCTAGGACCTACCCACCCACCTAGAATTTCAGGTGGTTCAAATGCACCACCTTAAATGTGTACTCAGCGCCACTGCTTATAGCTATTTTCATATAGTATTGAATAAAATTGTATTAAATAGAAATAAATAAAACTGTTAATTCCTTACTGATCAGCACATAATTTATCAATAATATCATACTACATTGAGAGGGCCTAAGAGCCAAGAAAATCTGCTGATTTTTAAATACCAATGCTTCAACCGGTGGAGGAATACCACCGAAACACCTCGAATTATTTATTATTTAATTTTTCTATTGTTTTATTATATTAATTAATTTTAGTTAAAATTGCCTATACTAAGCCCCTTATGATCGTAACTGTAACATCATTAGTTTTGTCGTCATAATATATAATAGTATTAGAAAACCAACATATATAATGAAAATAAACTCAACGTGAAATATCTATAATTTAAAAGAAAAAGAAAATTGTTAATAAAATGTAATAAAACTATAAGCAGAAACAAGTTAAATTGAGAACTGTTTGATAAAAAAAATTATAATAATAGAGTCACGAAAATTGTTATTGTACTTTTTTACGTGTTATTTGAAAACTAATTCAAAGAACAGAACACATGTGAGCGCCTTGTGTTCATACTTTAATCATATTTATTAATAGTGATGAATTATTAAAACGAACCACTGTCGCGTTTCGAACAAAATATATTTTTTTTAATTCTATTTAGGTACCTAATGTTAGTATAATATGTCATTTGTACTTATGTTAGTTTATTTGTTTTCCCATATAAAGGACATAAAAATATTATTTTTGCAATATTATGCGCACTCGTTTACATGGGCTGGATACGTTTCCACCAAATTATATTTTGGCTGATACCCATTGCCACTAAAACAATTTTTATGACTAAACTCACTAGTTAAACGTACTTAGCATAGTATTATGCGTGTTAGGTATTGATATGGTTTTTATTGAATTCTGTAATGAATATAAATTTGTTGACTTGTTTTAACATTAAAATTAAATACGATAGCAATCATTTAATAATGCCCAACTAGTACAATATAATATATATATATATATATATATATAAAAATCATAAACTATAACATAAAAAAACAATCAGGAGTTTTCTCATGCACTTTTAAGTCGATTAAATGAGATAAATACAAAATGATCATTTAACTTGATATCATAAAACTCTACCAGTATTTCAGTCAATAGATAGTGTATTTTTCATATTCATAAAAAAGTAATTCGTGTACTTGTAGTTAATAATATAGAAATTTATTCGGCGGAAACAGGTATCAGTCAAAATATAATTTGGTGGAAAAGGGTAAGGTACCATTTTGGTGGAAACGCCCGTTTATATTTCAACGTAAAGGCACTTCTTTTACTAAATTTTAAACATATCAATTAAATAATATGTTGTCTGGTTAACGAGTAACAAAACGATTTGTTTAAACAGCCATAAAAATATAATTATTGAAAAAAAGAATCTTATAAAATACTGGTACTGGGAGAGGTCTTCTATGTCGTTTATCGTGCTTGTTTATTTTTGTTATATAAGCAATATAAATGATTGTGATCGAAAAACAATTTCGGACCAAGGTCAACGTTTTAATTTTTTAACAATTTATATTTATTTATACAAAAAATTCGTTATTTAATAACAAAAAATGGGTGGTCAAGTTCGCCAAATACAAATCGCGAGTGTTCCGCCGTAGCACAAGGACATCAACGTACCAGGTTCATATTCCAACTCTACACTGAAATTCTCTCCGACGACGACATGCCACATCGATCCGTGATTCTTGTCCATCGATATTTTGATAAGCTTGGACAACGCCTGTTTGACAATGATTTCGTTTAAAATTATGTTAATAAATTGCAATCAGTTGTACGCAACGTTGATCTTATTATGTACTTATTGACTTAGATAGCAGATTGTGAAAAACTTATTTAAATAAATAAAAAAAAAACCAATTTCACATTGTTCCGTGAAACTTACGATTCGCGCAACATTTCGGAACGTTGCTGGCGTCCCGTTATTATTTTAACTACGTAAACTTCAACACGCGGATATTTTTCAAACGTCTAGCAGTATATCACAATTATTTTGAAGTCTTCTACTTTTTCGTATCTGAATCAACAACACGAAAAGTCGAACTTGTTAAACATTTCGTGTTGTTATTCATTAGTTTTAATTTACTTTTCGTATTAACGTGTACATAAGTAAGTACCGTGCTCGAGACCCGGTTCGCCGTACGTTATGCGAATAAACGAATAATCCGGTCGCGACTTACACTATCTCCAGGGCCGTATTACGGCTTAGGCTGTTTAGGTTAAAGCCTAGGGCGACAAATTTTAACGGTCGAAATGAAATAGCAAATGTTTGAGTTGAGTTTGAGAAATTTAGAGTTTTATTTATTAATAATATAGTAGGAAAACATAAATTATTAGTGTTATGTTTTTATTTCATTATTGATCATTTTTTGTAATATAGGACGTGGGGTTTTCTTACTAACTTTTAGAAGTGAAATATCAATACGTAAAGTAGTTGGTAAATTTATTTCAGCCTAAGGGCCGCACAAACCTTAATCCGTCCCTGACTATCTCACATATTTATCGTATTACATTACGGCGCATGCGTTATCGAGACTCGGGTAAATACTTCGTCGACGCGACTGATGTACACTTTCACCGTCATCTCGCGTGTGAATGATAAACGAGATTTATCGCTGCAAGACTGTATTACACCGTTACCGTTTGTACGAACGTAATTCCGTTTGCGTTTCGACACGTCAAACGTGTGTATCATCATTGATTTTAAATGCTATAGTATTTTTATAACAATGGTATTATGCACCACGTGTAGGTACGCGACGACGTACGACACACCCGCACGCACGCGCATAGTACATAAAATGCATAAGCTAATGTTATTAAGATCGTGTTTCATTCGGCGAAACGTATCTACAATATTACGGTGATCAACGCGCATTTAAAGTCGATCCTGAAGACTTTAGACATACTAATTGCAATTAAACAACATTGGTAATACTATTGTCATATTGCTGCGCGATTTGCGCATCCGCATCAGTGACGATCCAGAGCAAATTTTATCGTGCGAAGTAGGAGGCGCTATTACCACCCAGAGTGTATTGGGTGCCATTTATTGGCTGTTGGATTGTCCTGCACGCATTCGAAACCCTTGGAAACTGGAATATTTAAAGTTGTTGAATATCATCGGAATACGTTTTTATTATTAATGAAAACCTGCACGAAATATATGTTCTATTTATATTCTATGACTTTACGATTGTTGAAAAAAAAGGGCAACTCAAAATTGTTCTCGTACCATTTGTAAATCAACGAACATCAAAATATTTTTTCTCTTTAAGATTTTAATTCTATGTAGCCGTATTTAACTAATAATTTATTAATTTGAGTAGGTATATACAGTACAGGCGAGTGAGTAATTTTTTATGCGAGCTGAAAACTACAACAAGAAAGGTTTTTGGTTAGCATAGATTTTTTCTATTAGTTCTTAAGTCTTTGTCTTTTTTTTTATATTTGAACCGAGGTCCAGACGGGAAATGCGTCTGCATTACTTCTGCCAACTCTTAGTCTTAGTGTCACCTAGTAGACAATCTATTAATATATGTTCTGAGTGACTTGAATCTCGAGTTTTAAAATATCACGCAGAGTCTATATAATTCCAAAAAAAGTATACTCACAAAACGGTGAATACGTTATTTTAAAATTTGGCAATGGTTTAAACAGGTTTCACGTCAGTTGAATTTCAACACTTACACATAATTTATTTACTTGCGTACCATTCTCACGATTTATATATTTATAAACATTGTCTGCCCACACATTTTTATGTTGATAAGCATTGTACAAACAGTTAGACCATGTAATCGTTTCTCTACTCCTCGAACCCGATAATACTACACTACACTGTATATACAATACGTTTAATACAATAAATTTATATATATATATGTAAGCATATTTAATATTCACAATCAACGTGTGATCCTTATTATAAATTAGCGAGTCATACGAAAAATGTATATAAAAAATAAGAACTTAATGGTCAGTATTATTGTTGTCGATATTATCTGTTACCTTGAATCTCACGTCGAATGTGACTTATAGAACCCATTTTAAACTTACGGCTTTAATATTCGTGCGACGAATAGAAATATTTCTCTATATGATGTACCTCCCGTAATGTTTGTGTACCGGCATATAAAATCATAATCCTCATCATTTAAATCAAAATAAAATACTTTGTTATTAAATACTTGTTATTCAAAAATATTTTATTGTATTGTGTTACAAAAGTAAACTAGTGTACAACAGTCGAATTTCGAATATTATTTTATCGCGGAGAGCCGATGTTTTGGAACTTAAAAATCTAAACATATTTTACGAAGATCGTATATCTGGAAAAGTGGTTAGGTTTGAATTTTTATTATGTGAATGTAGAAAAATAAAATATTGAAATGACGAATATTTTTGATGTATATGATGCGAAGTTTTATCCAAACATACATGAGGTATAATAATCAAAAATATGGTGAAGATCGCGCACACAGAAATAATAATAATAATGGCGAATAATCGGCGATTTGTGCATACAATTTAATAATAAAATATATGAGGCGATTCGTGCACACGTTTAAAATATAACTAAAAATCACTAATTATGAAATTAGTGCACATAAACTATAAAAATATAAAAATTATAATATCGAAATTGTGGCGATTTTCGTACACAGAACTATAACTTCCTCGGACGGTGGTTTACGCGAGTAGAAAAAAAATTACATACGAAAATTACAATAATACACACCATGGACTTTTCAGTTACATAACACACGATAAACGGAAAACGATGAACAAACAATAATAATTAAACCCGATAAATATAAACAATAATTAATGTACAGTGATTATGTGTGTATCGTCGGTTGGTGGCTAATCTACATTTCGGGCCTCAACAATTGAATTATAAAATATTTTGCAGTTTATAAAAAAAAAAATGAAAGGTTTTGTGTTTTAATCATGTATGAATATTTTATTAACATTTATTTAAATGTTTTAACCCCTCCCCAAAATAAAATCCTGGGTACGTGCCTATTTTTATAAATATTCCTTGTCAGCTAGTCGATTTGTTATATCAATCTTAAATAGTTAAATTATTTTCTTACCATGTAATCTTTAGCGTATAGCTCACAAGCCGTTGACACAATTTCAAGTGAATCAGCTTTCATCTTTTCCGACATATTACAGTCCTTGAAGACACAAGTAAACGTAATAAATACATTTATACTTTTATACATATTTTACATATATGTGTGTATGAAAAATAATAATCTTGTGTTAATAATTTATTATCATTAATATTACTATATATTAAAATATATTACTCTATAATAAGAGTCATAATAAGCCCGTGCGCAAGGTGGAAGGAGGTTCTAACTTTAAGGATATTTTTCCATAAATTTATATTAAGAATAAAGTTATCATTCTATAATAGTTAAGCTGCCTTGAAAATTCATACTCAGTTGAATATTTTTGTTTTAACAGTGCCAATTTTCTCGATTTGACGTACTTTTCTTTTTAATTCTCGCACCTTTCGATAATCGATAGTCGACACTTTTCGATTAACTGTCGATAATCATTGTAAATGCAGTCATCGTGAAAAAATAAGAAACATAGAACACATTTTGACTGAATAGTCTGCTGTTCAAACTGTTCAAACCATATGGTTCAGACATTTATTGATTTTCGATCCACATATTTTTGATCATAGATATTCCATCGTGTATTTTTTATTGACTTCATAAGCTAACATAACATTTATAATTTTGAACCCCTCTGCCCTTGGAGATTCCCGCGCTCGGGCCTGAACCATAATAATATTATTTATTAAAATAAATATTTAAGTATATTATATCGTTATGGCGAATAAGTTTTCACGAACATAAGTTGACAAAAAATATGAAAGCATAAGGAAGATAGTCATTTTTAAAACTTTTTTTGAATTTCTTATAACCAACTTTTTATAAATAGTATATTTTTTTTTTTTTTGTATACAATTTTTAAGAATTTCAATTTCTTGCGCGTGCCATAAAAATTTGGCCAACGTGTCGGCCATCTTTGGCATGCATGCCATAGGTTCGCCACCCCTGCGTTAGAGTATAATGGATTATTTGAAGTTTACAAATTTCATTTAACAAATCATCTAACTCAAATAACGTGTGAACGAATGTTTTCTAAAATTAAAATTATAAAAACACATTAAAGAAGTTGTTTAACACATGATAATTTGAAATCATTTTTTTTTTTTTGATGAAATGTGAAAGGGAACTGTTGGCTAACATTATGCCGGCTTAAGTAATTGACTTAATGTGTGAACAAAGTACAGAAATGTTAAAAATATTGAAAGTTTAGTGTTTAAACATATTACCTACTGAACTATTTGTATATTATTTTACTTGTATTGAACTATTTTAAGAACATACTATTCATATTTTATAATTTATACAAGGTTTTACAATTTATTATTAAATTTTAATTTTTAATTTACAATTTATTCAAGATCCTACCAGATAATATTGTTGTGTATTTATTAATTTTTATAAAACTTAAATCAAAATGAAGATTTGGTTTATTATTTAGATTCATGGCTATTGTTATAGTTTCGTCGTTAGGTCATAGGTATATATGAGACCCATTTATATTAGTATATATAGTAAGCGGGCCCTAATTATATCCAGTTTCCCGGTAGGGAAAATGGACCCAGTACGCGCCTGATTATTATACTGTATATACTCACTCGCACTACTGGATAGTTTAAATTGAGTTCCTGGTTTTCATCTGTTTTAATGTTTCCTGCACCTTGTTCCATCGCGAACGAAACGACAGTTACAGGTTGTAAACAAAACTTTGATGTTTTCAGTAAATATTAAGGTATCTTAATTTTTACAAATGTGAAATAATAATAAAAACCTTTTCTCTTATGACGACATACAAGAATATGTTTATTATTAGTTATCAAAATTATATACTAGTTGTTATAGTAATCTGAAATACGCAGTGCTATAGAATTATTGTGTAATACATTATAGCAAGTGATTTTAAGCACGCTCGTCGAATTTTATCATTTTGTTCAAGAAATACATTTTTATTTGGTGGTACCGTATGTAATTAAGACAAACCTCGAATATTTAAAGGACGGTTAATATCAAGGGTAGACTGGGTATCGTAGAGCCCGGGAAGAGGGGGTCAATTGGACCTATTATTATTACATTTCAATTAATAAATATTTTTAGTTAATTGTGCTCAATTCATTCAAATTCGGATATTCTAATCAGTGGCGTAAATTTGGTGGTGCAAATGTGGCAAGATATGTTTTTGCACCACCAGAAATTGAATCCAATTTACGCCACTGATTTTAATAGTAAATGATTGGTGTTTTATCATTATATTTTAATATTAAATTTTGTGTACGGGTAATTAATATGACACTGTCAAGGACCAAGAAGGCGATCGCCTGGTTAATATTACCTCCTCTAAAATAAATCGGGAATTACGTCTCTGTTTAGACGTAATTCCCGATTCAAAGTTTTTCCATCAAAAACATAATTTTCAATTATTATTATATTTAATTTTTCTTTCTCGTATATTTAGCGATTATATGGAACACTTAAGTTTTTAAATATTTGTGTCATATCGTTCCCTTCAACCAGCCCAAAAATCAAAATTTAAACGAAGAATTCACGTAAAATAATAAAACAACAATGTTTTTCTTTCTCGTTATGTTGTGCTTTTTCGCATATAATAACGCGACGACTTGTATCGAATAATAGACATAAGTTCACGCAGGATCAAGGTGATCCTGCTCGGTCGTCGTGGACAAAGTAGAAGGTGAGAAAGCAGAAGACGTACGTTTCATAATGATTGCAATATATTGTTTGTACTTAGAAAACGTAAGTTAAAATAAATAATTAACAACTGTAAAAATGAAATATTTTTGAAAAAAAATTTTCTCGTTAAAGTTGAAAGTTTATCGGATCCCCGAACCGATATTTCTCATTATTAACTTAATAACGCCAGCTATTTATGACTAAAGAATATCGTTTACGTACTCGGAGTAGACACCGTGCGACCTGGTTTATCTGGTCGAATGCTGGAAAAATACCACGAACAAATGTAGTTAAATAATATTGCAAGTGAAAAAGTTATGAGTAATCGAAAACACCTGTACTATAAATCTTCGTAGGTTCGTGTATCACGAGTTAAGTGTTACTGGCGTTGCATCGTTCGGTTGTCGAGGACACTGCTCGACATTGATGATGACTCATCGTCGATGAGCAATGATGCAATTAAAACTGCAAATATTAATTAACCGTAGTTAATACTGAATTATTATTTTCTCGCTTTGATAGATTTTTTTTAAGAGAAATACCAAGGTAAACGAGACTGAACACAATACTGAAGGATCTGTGAACCATAGATAACAGGATACGAGTGGAAGATGCAGGGAACAATTGAGGCCGTGAGGCAAGCACCGTTGGTCCTTAACGGGTCGTAACTAAAAAGATTTAATATTTTTGAACACGCCTACATAGTTACACATTATAGGTTGTAAACACGATGCAGGATCTACATTACAGGTACATACGGTATATATTTCCGGTGCACGTAAAATAAACCAAAAATATCTATGGTTCAATTATTAGTACTGGAATAATATGGTGGGTAAAATAACTAATAAATATAATGAATTAAAATTATAATTTATCATAGGTACTTTGAAGATTTATTTCATATTTTTATTTTTATTCATTATATTTTACTATTTAATATTCTTATTTTTTGTTAACATTTTCTGTGCGCCCAGTTTAATCTTATACGATTTCGTTTTTTCTCTGATCTACATGAACAAAAAAAAAAACTAATTTCATATGATATGTATTTAAATTGTATTTTTATAAATAACAAAGCGAATATAACTTAAGCAAAAATTTAAAATATTATAATTAAAGCATAAACATAAGACACGCAATCGTTATAAAATACATTTGAAATTGACACTTATTATAATAAATAATGTATTGCTTCTACTTAAGATGTATTCATAAATTGTATTCTTCGACAAAGAAAAAATATAAAATAAAAAAAATTAATTAATATTAAAATGTTATACGGAAAAGTATTAATTATTTTTATTATATATGTAAGTTATTATTCAAATATTTGATATTTCTTTCACAACCATATTTCTTCATCCATGATTTTATTTTTATAATTCTTATGTATATTACTACATTAATACTCACTACTATAATAATAATAATAATAATAATAATAACAATAATAATAATATTAATAATAATAACAAACAAAAAATACGTATATAGACATACAGCAATTAGATATAAAACATACAAGTTTACTTAAAAATAGCTTATAATGATAATCAGAAAGTAACAATAATATTATATTCATTTAGATATTAATTATTTTATATCATAATATACTGTATTACAGATCGATGGTGCTTAAATGTTTAAAAAAAATTAGGAACATATAATATCATAAATATATATAAAAAAACTTTTAACTGATACTCTCTTGCATTACATAGATTGATAAATAATATTTAGGAAATACATTTGTACAATTTTTAATTATTAATTAAAAATAATTGATATTATTGCATTCCAAAGTGTGTAAGGTAAAAAATCAGTTATCTACAAAAAAAGGTTTCTTGATAAACACCAAGGACGGTAATCATTAGGAAACGAAGTCCATCCGTCCCGAGAGTTCACAATCAAGACACCGAGCGTATTATTATGTATTCCGGTCGACTCGTTTTTGTCATCTCCATACTCGTCATTGCTTAATTAACCGGGACTACACGCGATTATTATAATTATGTCCACTGTACGGGGGTACCGGTTTATGAAAATAAAAATAGAGTGGTCGAGACGAGAGATACCACGACTATGTGTATACGGGTCTGTCTTCCTTTTTCTGTTGAAAAACCAACATGGGCGGCTGAGAAGATTTTTTCGATGTGTCTCCGGGACCACGCCTAAGGAACACGGGCGTAGGGTGATATGTATACATAATTTGTATGATTGTTATTATTTTTTATACTTTGGCCGGTATCCCTCTTTTATTGTAAAATTGTATATATGTATTGAAGTATTTTTATCGTCCTGAATTAATATTAAAAATTATCACCATGTACTCCCGGTAACCATTCCAGCAGATCCGGTGGGAAGTACATGTTATTTATTCTACTTATTGTTTGTTTTTTTTTACTTTGTCCGAGTTGTATGCCCGAAAGTTTTTATTCGGCACTAAAATAATATAATTTTTTTACCAATTTTCTTTTTGCTTATCATTACTTATTTAATTTTGTTTTTCCTTTTTTATTTTACACCGTTTGGTATGCGATTTTTATTTCCTTTAATTCACCAAAAATAAACTAAAAAAAAATTCTATATGCTTCGGCAAACGCCTCGGCCATAGGTTGGCGACCCGATTACGGTCCGTCACATAACGCTTCACTCATCTGGCCACGTTGTATAAGTGTGAACAAATAATTCATTTCAATATTTTAATATCGGGAGAAAATCATAAGTTTATTTACATTTAAGATTTTATAATAAAAGTGAATTATATCTCTAACATACTTTTTATTATTTATACTTTTTTCAATGTTTGAAAATAGGATTCATTGCACGCTTACATATTGATATATGAATGATATTCACATTATTAAATATATATTTGACTCTTCGAGCTACATAGATAAGTATAAATAGGCTAATTTAAAAAAAAAAATTGGCATACATATTGCGAGGAGGGTCAAAAATTGCAATAAAAATATTTTGCTTAAAATTTGAATGGAACAGCAAACAAGTTTCGAAACTGAGAAAAAAGTATAAATAAAATTGTTTTTAAAATAAAAAGTACCATGCACGTATAGAGAAGAACAAATGGTTAAAAATAACGAAATGGCCAGCAAGTCTTAAAGTCTTAAATCTAAAAAAAAAAAAAAACATATTTGACATATTTTATGTAATCAAACATATTTTCTAGTAAGAAAAACACCAATTTGCTCTACGCTACCATATGAATATCTCTAATCAAGTGAACAAACGCAAAAATTAATAGATCGAAAATAGACAAACGTCCATGACTACCAACAGCGAAGGCAGTGCTGCAGAACACACGGTTTGAATTGCGAACGAACAAGAGCAATGGAGCGATAAGGGCTCGGCGACGGCAGCAATGGGACGCGCACGTGTACGGTAACACTAATAGAACAGCTGTCAGTTGGATCCGCTGAGCGGAGCGCCGGCGGTGCTGGTGGCCGTGTCGGACGTGGACACGTTCCGGCGGAACGCGGCCAGCACCCGGGTGGCGTTCCAATTGCAGTCGAACGTGAGGAATATGAACGCGCCCTGCAGCGAGTTGAGCGCCGTGTTGATCGTCCACACGACGTCGCTGTCGGTGACGGCGCCGATCAGCGCGAACACCCAGGCCAGGCCCATCATCAGCGACAGACGGACGTACACGCGCAGGTTGGCGCGCGACCGACTGACGGCCGTGGTCGACGAACGGTGATCGAGCCCGGCGCCGGACGTGGCTATTAGCCACACGGCGCCGGCGAACGACACGTAGTTGGCGGCCACGGTCACGCCGGCCGGCAACACGAACAGCGCGGCCAGCGACCGCGGGTTCCGGAACCAGCAGTTGTGCTCCAAGCGCGGCCGGTACCCGGCCATGATCGCGTCCGCGGTGGCCGACAGGCGCAGCTGCAAGACGCCGGTGAGTGCGGTGAGCGCGGCGGGCGCGAGCCACGCGAACGCCGAGTACGCGACGAACCGCGCGGTCCGGCGGCCGTTGGCCACGCGCAGCTTCTTGGTGGCCGCGTGCAGCACGAACCACACGTCGGCCGACATGACGAACATCCACGCGAAAGCGGCTAGGAACCCGAAGTGCATGACGAGCGCAGACGCGAGGCACGGCCACGCGGGTCCGGCAGTCACGGCACCCGACCAGATGGCCAGGTAGCTGGCGTAGCCCAGCAGCAGGCTGCCCGACAGGCTGGCCAGGTTCTTCTCGGGCAGGTTCCGCGGTTCCGGCCTACCGTTGCCGCCGCTGCTGCCTCCGACGGTGCTGCCGCGGGCGAACAGCGCTAGGTGCGCCACCAACGCGACGGCCGACGCGGCCGAGCCCACCGTGCCCGCGTACGACAGATACTTGGCGTACGAGGGCGGCGCGTACTCGCGCAACCGCAACCCCTCCGCGTCCTCCGTGCACACGTACAGCGTCGACCCGTTCCGCGACTCATCCTCACGGTACTTCACGCGCGACTTGTACGCGTACACGTACGCGGTCTCGTTGTCCACCGACCCGACGTCGTACTCGTCCGGCCCGAACGCGGCCATCTCGCGGCACCAGGCCCCGGTGGCCAATATCAACTCGTCGCGGAACACGTCCCGGCACTTGCCCGCCAGCCGATCGTAGATCTCGTCCTGCGTGCACAGTTCCGGGATCACCATGAACAGTTCGTTGAAGCTATTACGTAACCGCTGCCGTGGCGGTGCGCACAGGGTATGGTTCACCGGCACTCCGTTGCACAGCGCACAATCGACGTTCCGGAACACACGCGCCACACGTTCGCTGGTAACGTTCGCTTTCTCGAACACCGTGTACGTGTACGACGCGCAGGCCCTGGCTAGTGCGGCGGGCGTGCCCGCCGGGCACCCGTCCACGTAGCCGGTCCAGGACGGGACGCACGGCCGCGGTGCCGGCCCCGCGTCGGGCCGGTCCAACTGAAAACCACACGACATCAACTGCAGGTCCTTGAAGTTCACGTAGTACCACCGCCCGTTCCTGTGCAGTAGCTTCCCGTTGACCATATCTTCCAGCCGGCCGCTGAACCGCTGGCCGTTCTTGCTGGAGCACCGGAACAGCGGTTTCCAGTAGTAGACGCGGTGCCGTACGCCACGGCACCACGCGCAGTAAGCGTTCGCGTAAACGTGACCGTCCGCGGCCCCGGTCACCGGGTACGTGGTCGTTACGTCCGCTTGCTCACACCTGTCCCGGAGCCCGGCCGCCGACGTCCGTGGACACGTGTCGATCAACAGCGCCGCCGATGTCCAGCTCTCCGGCTTGTAACACCTGTACCGGCTGTTATTGAAAACCGCCCCCGCGGTCACTGCGGTCACCGTTTGTTCGGTCTCGACGTAGTGCTTACTGTTTCGGCAGCAATCGCCGTACACCTTACACGCCTCGTCGTCGTAGCAGTGCGACAGCCGCTGGCCACTGTACTCGTACGTCGGTTCGCATAGCAGCTCCCAGTAGTTCCTGCGCACAGAAAAACGGAGACAGTTTTTTAAATAAGTCTTCTCCACCGATGCGTATCGCGTTGAGTGGCGTACAGCTTTCGTCGGGTTAACGTGCACATTTTCCCGGTCATGTGCCCAACTCGTTTTGAAGTCAAGACTTTCGAACAGACCGTACCTGTGTCCGGTATTGATAAACATCCGATGGATCGATAATTTCGATTTAAGTTATTTTTATAGAGTTGCACGAGTGTTGTTTTTTTTTTTTTTTTTGATATCGAGTCGAGTTCAAAGTTCGAGTAATATCGGGAGAAAATAAAAAATCGAATCGTTGGAAAATGTCGAGTACTACTTGGAAAAAAGTCGTGGTCATCAATATGTATCAGAACATCCGGTATTTTGTATCGAAAACGTTTGGCTCCCAGTAATTATAAACATTTAATAACCAAGAAGTGAAATAAACTCGAGTACTCCAATTAATTTCGAAATAACCTAACCTGGGCAAACGATCATTAATAGGTAAATGCATATTATTATTGTTAAATATAATATACGATTCTATTATTCGGAGATCATCGCATAAAGGAACGACACATTTGTCTTTAAATAAGCATTGGTTGGCCACTAATGTGGTTTCGAAATAAAATACCTAACAGTTTATTTTACAAAGAGCTGGAAGCCCTCAGGAAATCAGGCCGCCAGATAAAAAGATTTGTTTAGCATATTTGACAGTGCAAGAGAAAATAGTAATTTAATGACAACATTATGAAACACGCAGAATGATAAAAAGTGAAATTAGTTTTTGTAATTGTTTCACAATAAGGGCGCTATTTGTACAAATAATTGTTGTATCGCAATTTACCCAAGCGAATATTAATAATTGTTCTTCGGCTTTAATGTTGGCTTTGGATTGAATTATTTTCAAGTTCTACCACCTTCTTGGAAATATTTTATATTCGGTTGGTAGCCGTAACAAAGTCAAACACGCGCGGTTTGGTATAATTAATAATATGCATGTAAATAATGTGTTCGATTTGGCCGTGCCGGACATTGTACTTTCCGTCGTTTCTCGCTACAACTGTGTAACTCGCACGCAATCACCGGTCTTACGCGTTTGTCCGCTAAACTTCTGTCGTACGCGCTTGGAATGGTAAATTTAAAACGAAAATCTAACAATATCTCTATACCCGACAGGCACTACGTTTCCTCGAGCCCACTCACACTCATGTGCGTTTAAGGTCGCGTCTTCGTCGTTTCATTACGCAAGAATTTGTTTAATTATCGCGTCCTATCCGGTAACTAACGCTGACTTTCACTACTCCGTATCATCTGCGCTTCGAATAATCCGCCACATACTGCGTCCGAGCACTCGTATCATTATTATTTGATACAACCGTCGGACGTGTAACCGTAATGAAACCGTAAAGAAATCGCATAAATAGGTGTACATTAAATACCATTGGTTGTCGGCTGTTAATACTAATATATAGTAGTTTAATCGTATACCGTACGACGCATTTAATATCCGTATCCTTGAATTTGTATCACAATTTTTTAACAACCAACTATTATTTTTTAATTTTTTTTTTTTTTTTTTTTAGATGGTTTTTATCAGGCAACTGCAAGCTGCAAAATCTGACGTTAAAATAATGCATATAATTATTGTATAAATGACAAAATTTACGAGCATTTAAATATGAGTTATTGATTTTTATCTTCCGTGGTAGTGCACCATAC